>NC_064618.1:823764565-824077732 GCF_023898315.1 Schistocerca nitens
TCGGCGGTTCCATCTCAAAATCCAATGCGCCTTGCCAATTTCTTTCATAATTTCCGAAGTGTCCAGTGTTATTATTTTGTGTTTGTTCCGTATTTCTATGTCCCTCTTCCCGTGTTGTAGCGCGAGTGTCCTCTGAAATACGTAATTCTTGTATTACCTGTGTCAGCTAATCTTGTACTTCCCGGATTTCTACTTGGTGTTGCGTATTAATTTGATTCAGATTTTGTTTCAGTTTCCTAATTTGTTCGCTCTCTTCTGTGTCATTAAAGACTACCGGTTTTGTGTCATTCAGATTATCATCTACCTTCGTAGATAAATTATTTAGCTGATCCGAAAGTTCAACTACTTTCTCTGATAATGTACTAATTTCCTCCATGTGTCTTTCTACTGTGTCCTTTAAGTTTTCCTGGGTTTTTGCAAGTTGTGTAACCGAGTCGGTAGATGCAACTGAGTCAATTTTAGCTTGCAAGGTCTCATGGTTTTCATGAACAATAATTTGCAGTTCTTTTATGGCTGCTTCGTGATTCTGTAGTGCATTTTCATGACGCGAAAAAATAGGTTGAAAATGCTCACAAATTTGTGTTTTTACATCATTACAGACTTTTTGACATTTCGATTCAATGTTATGTAACTCGGTAGTTAAATCTTCACGTGTTTGTTCAAGCTTATTTTCCACTGAGTCTAACGTTTGAAGCTTTTGTTCCAATGTGTCTAATTTTTGAAGCTTTTGCTGTGTTTGTCTCTGATTTTCTTCCATTGTGACTAATTTTTCAAGCTTTTGCTGTGTTTGTCTCTGATTTTGTTCCATTTGTTGCATTAATTGCAATAATAATGTATTAGTGTCCGGAATCTGTTTCTCTATGCTTTTTGGCAGTGCATTTTCACCGGCAACATTCACATTTTGACAAGCAGAAAATGTGTCTTGACTCATTTGAGAAAACGGTGAGGACCCAAAACCTAAGTCTACAGTATTTGCAATATTGTGTCTTGTCATTTCGGATTCCTGAGGCGAGCTGTTGCCGACCGATCGATCGATAATGCTTCCCTCTTCACTAATTGTTTCCCTGTCCACGCCATTGTTTGCTGCACGCTCCATTTCCCTATGCACAATTACCAAATTACTAATTTGAACATCAGTTAATTCATTACTCGGTGGCGCTAACACACTGCTTTCGTTTTCACTGTCATTTCGCAGTTTACTTTGGAGCCTAGTATTACGTTTTTCACACGCCATTATTGTCACAGTATTTCACACGACAACACAGAAAAGCACAATTTGAAGAGCAAAAATAAGAAAACACATTAACATAACACTGAAAATAATATATAGTTAATTGCAGCTGCGAAATACTTGGTGCAAATCTACATGCATACCACAACTGTTTTACTGTACAACAATGAAAGACTGCAACTACAAAGGAGATTTTCTCTACAATTACGCGCTAGCAATAAACAAAAGCTACACTAATTACACAAACTACAAGAAAAAAATCAGAAGATTCCAGTGAGGTATCCTGGCAGGGTCGCCATATGAAACGTCCCCTTTTAAATAATTTATACAGGACTGTGCTTAAAGTTACATACAATATTTTTTAGCGCAACGCAATCTGACTTTCAATAATCTCTACAAGAGAATGGCCCTGACTAACATTAACCTGTACTTTTCACAAATCACTTACCTCACAAAAATCTTGGTTACTCCCACTACTGCAATACAGCAAGCGCCACTACTGCCAGCTAAATAAAAGATTCGAACTATGGAAGGCACTAACTACTGATAGGGATAGTTAGCAAATGAAAGATATTAATAGAGAACAAACAATGTATTTACCTTGATATCATCATATATATATATATATATATACAGAGCAGTTCATGACAAATTTCAAAACTCCGCCATCTCTCTCCCCACATCCACCACTGCTGGCGGCTCACCTCCAACTGCGCAACGCTACACGCTGTTCACAGCCAGCTGCCTAACACTACAATGGCGAGTATTACAACAATGCAAAGCAGCCACAGACTGCACACAGCACAGCCAGTGATTTTCATACAGAGGTGGCGTTACCAATAAAAAAACCTAAGCAGCCTACTTACACTGGGAACCTATTCCCGAAGTTCGCACCTTAATTAACAACCTGCTGTGGGACACCGTGTCAGACGCTTTTTGGAAACCCAGGAATATGGAATCTGCTTGCTGCCCTTCATCTGTAGTTGACAGGTTGTCATGTGAGGGAAAGGGCAAGCTGAGTTTCGCACGTTTGATTCTTTGTAAAACGCGCTGATTCGTGAACGGAAGCTTTTACGCCCCAGCAAACTTCATTACATTCGAAATGAGATGTCCAAGAATTCTGCAACAAACTGGTGTTAAGGATGTTGGTCTATAATTCTGCAGGTCAGTTGTTTTACTATTCTTATACGTACAAGTTACGTGGACGTTTTTCCAGTCGCTTGGGACTTTGCGCTGGACGAGAAATTCACGACCAATGCGAGCTAGGTGAGGGGTCAGTGCCGTGAGTAGTCCTTGTAAAACCGAAGTGGGTTCCATCCGGACCTGGAGACTTATTTCTTTTCAACTCTTGTAGTTTGTTCTCTATACCAGGGATACCTATGATTATGTCCTCCACACAGGAGCCTGCGATGGTCAGACTACGATATATTTCTACACTCCTCTTGTGTGAACGATTTCTCAAACACTAAATTTAAAATTTCAGCTTTCCATTTGCTATCTTCTAATGCCACAACAGATTTCTAACGAGTAAGTGATTAGAAGCCTTCGGCCCGCGTAGCAATTTTACGTAGGACCGGAATTTTTTCGGGTTCTTGGCTAGATTCGTTGTTAAGGTATAGTGTTGGTAGACGTTCTATGTTTCGCACATCGATATTTTTACAGAACCACGAATCACTACTAACGTTTGCCTGACGCCACTTTCGTGTTATCTTTTGAAACTAGAGTACAACAGTCCTTGCTTCCTCAGTGTTTCCTAAATTTCGTTATTAAATCACGGTGGTTCTTTTCTGTCCATAATCCACTTACTTTGCACACACTTCTACAGGACGGGATATGCGATCCATTTAAACATTCCCCATAACTCCTCTACTTCCATCATACTAGAACTAAATGACCTCCTCTCAATGCCTGAGTGGGAGTCTAGTAACTGCTTATCTGCCCTTTCTAGAAAAAATACTTTCCTAGCATTCTTGATTTATTTATTAACTTTAGTAACCATAGTCGCTATTATGAGATCATGATCACTGATCCCTGTATCTACACTGAAACCATCGATAAGGTCAGGCTTGTATTTTGCTACAAGGCCTAAAATACAGTATTTCCATTATGCGTGGGCTTTCAAACTAGCTGCTCAAGATGTTGTTGTTGTTGTGGTCTTCAGTCCTGCGACTGGTTTGATGCAACTCTCCATGCTACCCTATCCTGTGCAAGCTTCTTCATCTCCCAGTACTTACTGCAACACATCCTTCTGAATCTGCTTAGTGTATTCATCTCTTGGTCTCCCTCTACGATTTTTACCCTCCACGCTGCCCTCCAATGCTAAATTTGTCATCCCTTGAAGCCTCATAACATGTCCTACCAAGCGGTCCCTTCTTCTTGTCAAGTTGTGCCACAAACTCCTCTTCTCCCCAATTCTATTCAATACCTCCTCATTAGTTATATGATCTGCCCATCTAATCTTCAGCATTCTTCTGTAGCACCACATTTCGAAAGCTTCTATTCTCTTCTTGTTCTTCTTGTCCAAACTATTTATCGTCCATGTTTCACTTCCATACATGGCTACACTCCATACAAATACTTTCAGAAACGACTTCCTGACATTTAAATCTATACTCGATGTTAACAAATTTCTCTTCTTCAGAAACGCTTTCCTTGCCATTGCCAGTCTACATTTTATATCTTCTCTACTTCGACCATCATCAGTTATTTTGCTCCCCAAATAGCAAAACTCCTTTACTACTTTAAGTGTCTCTAATCTAATTTCCTCAGCATCACCCGACTTAATTCGACTACATTTCATTACCCTCGTTTTGATTTTGTTGATGTTCATCTTATATCCTCCTTTCAAGACACTGTCTATTCCGTTCACCTGCTCTTCCAAGTCCTTTGCTGTCTTTGATAGAATTACAATGCCATCGGCGAACCTCAAAGTTTTTATTTCTTCTCCATGGATTTTAATACCTACTCCGAATTTTTCTTTCGTTTCCTTTACTGCTTGCTCAATATACAGATTGAATAACATCGGGGAGAGGCTACAACCCTGTCTCACTCCCTTCCCAACCACTGCTTCCCTTTCATGTCCCTCAACTCTTACAACTGCCATCTGGTTTCTGTACAAATTGTAAATAGCCTTTCGCTCTCTGTATTGTACAATTTGAAAGAGAGTATTCCAATCAACATTGTCAAAAGCTTTTTCTAAGTCTACAAATGCTAGAAACGTAGGTTTGCCTTTTCTTAATCTTTCTTCTAAGATAAGTCGTAAGGTCAGTATTGCCTCACGTGTTCCAACTTTTCTACGGAATCCAAACTGATCTTCCCCGAGGTCGGCTTCTACTAGTTTTTCCATTCGTCTGTAAAGAACTCGCGTTAGTATTTTGCAGCTGTGACTTATTAAACTGATAGTTCGGTAATTTTCACATCTGTCAACACCTGCTTTCTTTGGGATTGGAATTATTATATTCTTCTTGAAGTTTGAGGGTATTTCGCCTGTTTCATACATCTTGCTCACTAGATGGTAGAGTTTTGTTAGGCCTGGCTCTCCCAAGGCTGTCAGTAGTTCTAATGGAATGTTGTCTACTCCCGGGGCCTTGTTTCAACTCAGGTCTTTCAGTGCTCTGTCTAACTCTTCACGCAGTATTGTATCTCCCATTTCATCTTCATCTACATCCTCTTCCATTTCCATAATATTGTCCTCAAGTACATCCCCCTTGTATAGACCCTCTATACACTCCTACCACCTTTCTGCTTTCCCTTCTTTGCTTGTAACTGGGTTTCCATCTGAGCTCTTGATATTCACACAAGTGGTTCTCTTTTCTCCAAAGGTCTCTCTAATTTTCCTGTAGGCAGTATCTATCTTGCCCCTAGTGAGATAAGCCTCTACATCCTTACGTTTGTCCTCTAGCCATCCCTGCTTAGCCATTTTGCACTTCCTGTCAATCTCATTTTTGAGACGTCTGTATTCCTTTTTGTCTGCTTCATTTACTGCATTTTTGTATTTTCTCCTTTCGTCAATTAAGTTCAATATTTCTTCTGTTACCCAAGGATTTCTACTAGCCCTCGTCTTTTTACCTACTTGATCCTCTGCTGCCTTTACTACTTCATCCCTCAGAGCTACCCATTCTTCTTCTACTGTACTTCTTTCCACCATTCCTGTCAATTGTTCCCTTATGCTCTCCCTGAAACTCTGTACAACCTCTGGTTCTTTCAGTTTATCCAGGTCCCATCTCTTTAAATTCCCACCTTTTTGCAGTTTCTTCAGTTTTAATCTACAGTTCATAACCAACAGATTGTGGTCGGAGTCCACATCTGCACCTGGAAATGTCTTACAATTTAAAACCTGGTTCCTAAGTCTCTGTCTTAACATTATATAATCTATCTCATACCTTCTAGTATCTCCAGGATTCTTCCATGTATACAACCTTCTTTCATGATCCTTGAACCAAGTGTTAGCTATGATTAAGGTATGCTCTGTGCAAAACTCAACCAGGCGGCTTCCTCTTTCAATTCTTAGCCCCAATCCATATTCACCTACTATGTTTCCTTCTCTCCCTTTTCCTACTCTCGAATTCCAGTCGCCCATGACTATTAAATTTTCGTCTCCCTTCACTACCTGAATAATTTATTTGATCTCATCATACATTTCTTCCATTTCTTCATCATCTGCAGAGCTAGTTGGCATATAAACTTGTACTACTGTAGTAGGCGTGGGCTTCGTGTCTATATTGGCCACAATAATGCGTTCACTATGCTGTTTGTAGTAGCTTACCCGCAAACCAATTTTTTTATTCATTATTAAACCTACTCCTGCATTACCCCTATTTGATTGTGTGTTTATAACCCTGTATTCACCTGACCAAAAGTCTTGTTCCTCGTGCCACCGAACTTCACTAATTCCCACTATATCTAACTTTAACCTATCCATTTCCCTTTTTAAATTTTCTAATCTACCTTCCCAGTTAAGGGATCTGACATTCCACGCTCCGATCCACAGAACGCCAGTTTTCTTTTTCCTGATAACGACGTCCTCCTGAGTAGTCCCCGCCCGGAGATCCGAATGGGGGACTATTTTACCTCCGGAATATTTTACCCAATAGGACGCCATCATCATCTATCCATACAGTAAAGCTGCATGCCCTCAGGAAAAATTACGGCCGTAGTTTCTCCTTGCTTTCAGCCGTTTGCAGTACCAGCACAGCAAGGTCGTTTTGGTTAATGTTGCAAGGCCAGGTCAGTCAATCATCCAGACTGTTGCCCCTGCAACTACTGAAAAGGCTGCTGCCCCTTTTCAGGAACCACACGTTAGTCTGGCCTCTCAACAGATACCCCTCCGTTGTGGTTGCACCTACGGTACAGCTATCTGTATCGCTGAGGCATGCAAGCCTCCCCACCAACGGCAAGGTCCATGGTGCACGCTCAAGATAGTATTCGGAAAATGTGTTCAAAAGTATTACGAAGACTGCCTGTCAGTACCCCACGCAATAAATCATAGATGTGCTATTCTATAAGTGGTAAGTGAAAATCTCCAACTAATATTGTGTGATATGGATATTGCGTCGCTACTAAGACTAGACTTTCTTTGTATGACTAAATTATTATGACTAACATTATGACGACAAAATCTTGTGGCCGGTGAAAACATCCAACGATTAAACAATCCAACAATTAGCTTTATTTCACTTAGACCTGTTACACAGAGCCAGATAACTTCACAGTAACTCTAGTAATCGACCTCATAAGAGTGAATATTTTTGCCGACTGCAATGAACAGTCCCCTCCAATGGGATACTTAGTTTCTGAAGTACTTTCCATGACTTGTTAAATATTTCAGTTCTTTCTACTCGGGGTTTCAACCTACTCTGGGTCCCGAGAACAATTTCACCGCAACAAATTTCCAGGAGGGCTGGAAATTCGGAAACTTTGTTAGAAATACTTCAACAATTTACAGATAAAATTTTGGAAGTCAAAGTGTCCTTTTTCTAAACCACGTCTCATTTTCCTATGAGTGTGCTGAATGGCGACCGTTTTTCAGAGTACTGAAAACTACCACCATGTCTAAAAATCCCAATATGCACTCCACAAATACTCTGCTACCCGAGTAGCTGCTTCCTTTATGTGTTGCACCCCTGACCTATCAAGTGGAGTACTACAACTCTCCACATCTACATCTACGTGATTACTCTGCTATTCACAATAAAGTGCCTGGCAGAGGGTTCAATGAACCACCTTCAAGCTGTCTCTCTACCGTTCCACTCTCGAACGGTAACACATGCCAATAAATCTGCAGTCAAGTCTGTGACAGTCTACAAAGCTTTTGGTTGAGACCTTCAACTCAGCTCCAAACCAAAAGACAGTGTTTATCTGTGGCAACAATGCTGCAGATTGTTGCGAGCTCTGCCTGCAGCCTACATTTGAGGCCAGCAACCTTCAGCCAGCCTCCTGGATGAACTGATGATGGCCTCAAAAACCAAGCAACTGGCGTCACTGGTGCCAACATGAGCCACAACCAGAAGACGACTACACTCTACATTCTCGATACTCACAGGCAAGACCTCCTCCACACCTCAGATGAGTCCTTCTGACAGATATATGGAGTTTATATTGGCTTTCTTCCAACCCTGAATACAGTTTCCATAAGAGACAGTATAACACACCTAACATTGGAGCTCCTGATAACTAGTAAATCCTTCCCTCCATGTGTCTGCTCAGACCCTACAGAAAGGGTGGCCATCTGTCCACTCACAGGGTGAGTGGGTGAGGCCATATGGCCAGCCTCCACATTGGCCCTCCACCTGGAGCGACTCGAGTGCCTGAGAGCTCCTGAGGTAAACGGGCGACACTTGGGGTGTCCCATGCAATGCACTAGATGCTCCACCCCAATACACCCTTAGGCAGCATTATGAGACTGCTGCCAAAAGTGTCTCTTCAGCTGTTTGTGTACTGTGACCAGATCCTTCTACGTCTGCACACAGCATGTGCACATCTTATCCATCCAAACACTACAATGAAAACACAGATAGAGCTAAATACATAAATTATTGCTCTGCAGGTGTGTAGGAGGCGACAGTTGTAACCCGAACAAGCTGAGATGAACAGTTGCTGCTCTTCAAAAGAAGCAAACTAAAACCACTGCACTACAGATTGCCTGAATTTACACTTTAAAGTTACAAAACGCGAGATTACACCCCTTAAAAAGAAAATATATATGGAAGTTAAGAATTAAACTACTGTGTGTGGGGAGCAGTTTCATTTAGAGGAAAAACGGTTTTTCAAATTTTCTCGAATTTTCCATTGTAATTGTGTTTCATATGAAACAGAATACTACCTCTTCGGTAAGATAGTGGCAGAGCCTGGAATGGCATAGTACTGATGTTTTGTGTAACACCCACGCTCAGTCCACGTGAACATAGTACCATGGTAGTACCACTGACTAGGGACACTATGTTGAAGGACACCCACTGGAGCCCCTTCTGCTCACAAATGGGAGGATTGGGGTGGGGGCAGTCAGGTGGGGTGGGTCAGGTTGGTTGGTGAGTATGTTTCAGTATTGACAATGCTCCCTTGTCTGCCAGCGCAGTCCGCAACTGCATAATCAGACATCTCAACTAGTTCCTCCCCACATGGCGAGCTGCGCCCCAGTGTAACTGTGACAGCCTCCTGTTGTTATAGTGAGATTGAGTTTAGTGTACCACTTAGGCTTTGGCTTTTGGAGAAATAAAACATCCATGATAACTGGAAGCAGCCTTTTCTTTCGAAGATTTTTCTCCAAACACCGGCGGACGCCCCACTCCCCGCTCATTTTACCATCCTGACCAAGTCCAGCATGTACACTACTAAGAAAACACAGGAAGAGCTATATATGCGCTACCTCGCTCCTCAGAGGGAGTGCAGCAGGCAACAGTTCTAACCTGGCTGTAAGTCCTGTTTTTACCAAACCAAAAATGGGTGAAATTAAATAGACAGAAGTGAATGATGGAATGAATGTATGTTTGTTCAAAGACTCTGTGATCAGAATAGAGGCAAAGTTGGATCTGAATTTGGTGGGCGTGGAATGTATGATGAATTCTAATGAGACACTAGTCAGTAGCAAGAGTTACAGTAATGTAGTCGAAAGTAATTAAGATGAATTTGCATCAGAGAAATTAGATTAAGCTATATATGAAAGTGGCGTATCAGTAGTCTCATCAGCTGGTGATGAATTTTATTATGTATCGATGGAACTGGGTGCTCTACTGTTAAAGGGAATAAAGATGATGTTTTAGAGGCTGAAGATGAGACAGTTGAGGCTACTGATTTAGATATCTCGGAGGAAGAAGTTTGTGCATTAATTTCTGTTGAGGGGAGTGAACCAATGGCTGTAGACGAAAGCATGGTTTGCGAGTGGATGTGGAAGGATGAATATGAAAGTAAAGTGTTAGGTAGTGGATCAGACTGCAAATTGTTGGAGAAATTTCAGAGGAGAGAAATTGTTATGGAGACAGAGGTAGCTCCGAATTTGGCGGAATTCGAGTGTCCTATGAATTCTGATGTGGCGAGTGCAGTAACGGCACTTTCAGTGGTGTATAGTAGTAGTGGAGGAAGTTATTGGTGGTGATTTCTACAATGTATCTAAGGATCAAATGGTTCTTTTAAGTAAAACATCTTATGAGTTCTCGGTGGATGTTAATGGAGTTGCTTTTGGTGCAATTTTCAGTGATTTGGCAGAGATAAGTGAGGATCTGTTTTAGAGAGACAAAGTCTTAAGTTGTGTGGTTGACTGTGGGAAAGTTGGAGCTACTGATATCGCGGAAGGAGACATTTGACTCTGAAGAGGATAGTAGTGCGACGGATTTAGAGTACGATTTAAATCCTACAGATGATTTGGAGGTAGCTCCGGAGACGGGTTCTTCTGAAATTATAATGCGCACTATAAATGCCGAGGAAAAGGAAGGGATGTTGAAACTGATCATTTGAGGGCACGGTATTTATAGAGAGGTGAAAGTAATGATGTGCAGCCTGTAAATGAAGTGCATAATTTTGATAATGAAAGAAAGTGTGTGTTCCTCGAATCTAAAAATGGTGTTCTGCCAGTAGTGACAAATTTTGCTGTAAATCTAAGGGTCCATTGGTGAATGAGGAAAAGGCCTCCAATTTGAGCTATTCAGAAAACGCGAAATGGTGAGATTTAAAAGGTACTCGCACTGGTGAGAAAAATGGTGTAAGAGGCAACAGTGGCAGAGTTGCCACCTTGTAAAAGAAAAACGGCGTGTGTATTAATAAACGTGTGTATTTCCGTGTAATTTTGATGTATAGTTTACAAGAATACTTCGGGTTCTGTTTTGTGTAAGGCATGATTTAAGGTGTAAGATGCATGGAGGCACAGCTTAGTGGAAGAAGAGTGCCGCATTTGCCGCACGACTCTTGGTGTGCGGAGGTCGGCAGAACATACTTGCACTGGTGTCCAAAATTAAAGCAACAAACGGAAATTTTGCAAGGCTGCCTTTATTTTGCCACAAAACAGTGTAAAAAGGTGACAGTACAGTAGAAAATATGTAAAGAATCCAGAATGTAATCACCTGCAACATGCGTACTGGTACACAAAAAGGCTCTCCGTCCTTTTTTCCCAATGTAACTGATTTGCGTACACATTCTGACAACTGGTTAATGTGCTCAAATGGGGTGTAACTACTTCTGACACCAAACAGGCCTGACAAAGATGGGACATGCTGTGAATGATGTCATCAATCTGTCGTTGAGGAAATAATGCCCATTCTTTCTGCAGAGCTGCTCTCAAGCGTTGGAGAGCGGATCGTGGATGCTAACATGATGCAACTCGTCTCCCCAGTGTATCCTAGATATGTTCTATGGCATTCAAACCCGCAGAGCGGGCAGACCACGGCCATACGTACAATACCTCCCATTTCAAAAAAAAAAAAAAAAAAAAAAAAAAAAAGTCAACCAACCGTGTTCTATGAGGTCGAGCGTTATCGTCCATCAGTTAGAAGTCTGTACCCACAGCACCTCGTAACGTCCGCACATGAGATCTCAAGATGTCCTCACGGTATCTGACAGCAGTTAAATCTTGCTGATCTACCTGTTCAATTTCATGAAGAAGTGTTCGAGTGGTCAACATAATCGCTACCCACACCATTAGGGAACCTCCTCTATATTGATCTCTTTCCAGAAAGTTTGCGTCCCGAAATACTGTTCCACATGCCCTCCAGATGCGAATCTGTCACGAATCACTCTCCAGATCAAATCGGGACTCATCTGTGAAAAGAACGTTGGCTCACCGTTAGACGGTCCAGGTGGCATGTTGACAGTTCCACTCTAGACTTTCCCTTCTGTGAAGACACTCCAGAGGTAAACAGACAGCAGGCCTCCAACAATAAACGCCACTCTGCTGAAGCCTTTTCATACCGTTTGCTCGGTACCATACGTCCAGGGGATGCTGAGAGGTAAGATGCCAGTTTCCTTGCAATACTAAGGTGGTATCGCCGTGCCCTTACAGTCAAATAACGGTCCACTCTTTCTGATGTTAAACGTGTTCCTCCCGCTCCTGGTCTTTGGGGTACAGTTTCGGCCCCTATAAATTGTTGCCTCATCTGAGAAACAACAAAACGATTCACATTAAGCCATCGGGCCACATCAGTTTGCGACTCTCCTGCTTCCATTCTTCCTATGGCCCTCCACAGCAGAGAATCTGTAGGCGTCTTCTCTGTGCCGTACTGCACCGTCTGTGACTGTGCACATAGGGGTTGTGGATGTGGGGCTATCCGGCAAACACTACCTCGTTTCATAGGTAACCCTGACGTCATTACTAGCATGGTTGTCCTTTGATCAGAATGCCATCCTTCCTGCAGAACACAATCGTAACGTCATCTATTGACAGTTTGTATGATTATATCTTAAAATAGCAACGGAACGGTGAAAGAGCAGTTCTTTGCTTTAATTTTTGACACCAGTGTAATTTTGTATTTGCGAAAGAGAGGAATACATTGTACTGTATGTGAGATTTGGAGGAACTTTCAAGGAGTTATTTAAATGTGTTACTTGTAGTGTTTTGGATAGGTTTCTCATGTGACATGTGTAGTTTAAGTGTAATCATTAATTGCACAAAATCTGATGCCTAGAGGTCATCAGGCCTCATTAAAATTTTAATTACTTATGGCAATAAAATATGGGGTTATGTGCAAAGTAGCAGCTAAGCTTTTTAGGGTATGTTATGTAGTTGATTATTTATATGTTTTTTTGAAATGGTTGTTGAATAAATCTGTGTACATAAAATTCTGGGCATAAATGCTATTTTTAGTGCGCATGTAAGTAAATATTTGCTGACTTGGCATGCAGTTATGTGCTGATGTGAAAGAAAAGTTAAATGGACCATGTCTGCAGAGTGTACTAAAAGTTTTAAATTTTCAAATTAATGTAATGTATTAATTCGAAATTCTAGCCAATGTACAGATTATTTGACTGCAGGATCATGGCTACAAGCTATTATTTGCAGCTAATTAGCTGTGGTGCATGAAAGCAAACTTATGCAGCTTGACCCTATGACTATGTGGCGTCTCCGATGTGAAGTGACTCTTCCTTGATTATTCTCTTTGGCTTCGCATTCTGTCTTTGTTTGCTCTCACCATGTTTGACATCCATTTCTGTATTCGCTCTGTTCAGTGCCGAAATAAATGTTAATTCTTACTCTAAAAGTGTGTTATTATGGTTCTATGCCTTGTATAACCCACACTGGTGACCTTGTCTTCAAGGTTGTGTGTTCTGGAATTATTTTGTGCTTACTTTCATCAGTAACGGACTCTGTGTGTCGCCCCAGACTGTCTTGAAAACTATGGATCTACCAGTGTTGTTTTGTGCAAGTACGTCCCACCCTAGCAATTGAGCTTGTGTTTTCCATAGAGTTCCTAATGTATAGTTAGGTAAAAGTGATGAATTTTCTCGCCCCTGCCATGCCAGCGGTCACTTAAACGTTGCAGGTCCAACATGGCCATCATCAAATGCTACTATGCAGCGGGGCCTGCTGCCCAGACAGTGCACGCCGCTCACTGAGATAGTGAACGATAATCGTGTGAAGGACATTGTGTTTCACCCTCTGGTTAACCAGTCGCCTTCTGGCTGGTTTGATGTGCAGACGCAGATCGAGAGCTGCACTCTGAAAGCTCATACGCGTGGGGTCACACATTCTTACTTACCTGACGTCATTGCACCCCCCGCACACTGTCTCGGCGACACCAGTCGCCTCAGCCGCGCTAGTTGCTACGACCATCGCTCTGTGGTCACATCAAGATTGCTTTCCGCCTGCTCCCATAATGGCACCAGCCGTTTCTTCCGCGCCGGTTTCGGGATCAGCCCCCCCCCCCCCCCCCCTTGGCTGTTTCGCGACTGCCTTCCGCCCGCTGTTAACCTGCAATAACGACCACGCCACACACCTGCCTCCAGGTCTGCAGTTGGGACACATTGTGCCGTCGGTTTCGCCAGCCCACACCTCTTCGTGTGCTGCTTGCGACGCCCCCTCCCTCTCCCCCTAAGAACACCTCAGGCAATGCATCGCTCACCGCTGCTGCACTCCCGGCGACAGGTCTCCCTCAACCACCGACACGGATTGGCGCCTGCCTGCGCTACAGCAACAAGTGTTACGCTGCAGATTTCCTAAGCTGCCTGGATTGCGAAAGGACAACCCCCCCGGTGGACTATCTACTGGATATCCACGGGATCTCGGACGACAACGTACTTTTCATCTGCCTAGTGAGCCACCTCCACAACCACCCTGACCTAATCAGTGATCTGCTGCTCTCGCCGCCCACCTCACCCAAGTATGCGACGCCAAAAACGTTGCTTATTGAACGCCTTTCTCGCCCTCCGGCTGAGGCCATGCACCACATCATCCGTGACGAGCATCCTTTACGACTGCACGCCTTCGCAGCTCTGGCGGTGCCTTTGTACATTGACTGATGACCAAGCACTACCTGACGCCACACTATGGACTCTGTGGACGATCAGACTACCATCAGACCTCCAGCGTCATCTGCTATCATACGTCGCCAACCCTCTCAAGGTTCGCCTACGCACGGCCGATCGGGCCTACGCAATCAATCGTCACCGACACTGCGTGTCAAGAACGACATCGCCTTCGCCTTCTGTTGGCACCCCTGCTTCGCTGGTTCCATGCGCCGCCAGTAGGAGTCAGCACGCACGCCTCAGCAGCTCAGCGACCTGCCAGGAGCTGCCTCCTGTATCCTACAGGAGGTACTGCCTGCACCCTCCCGACAGCAGGCGACCTCACCCAAGCAGCAGCCCGAGCGTTCTCAAGCTATGATGCAGCCAGCTGCATCCTCCGCTCGCCCCACAACGCCTCGCCTCCAGGCTCACCCACTTTGCTGGTACCATGCAACCTACGGGGACACCAGTCACAACTGTCGACAGCGTTGTGTGTACCCAAACGACTTCGGCAGGCACGTTTAGGCGCCAAATCCCGCCATGATAATCAACGGCGACTATCTTCCGGCGCCATACCACTTACACCAACAGCGCGGTGCCTCTACATCACAGACTTGTCGTCGGGCATGCACTTTCTTGTCAACACCAGCTATGATGTCAGCGTTATGCCAGCTAAGCATGCGGGCAACGTGCTTTCTTCAGCTAACCTATCACTGGTCGCTGTGAATCACTCTCATATCGTGATCCTCAGCTCCATCAAGATGTTGCATCATCTGTCCCTGGGTGCGACATTTCCTTGGACCTCCCACGTCGCCGACGTGGACGAACCTGTGATCGGGTTGGACTTTCTACACCATTGCAAGCTTTTGCCAGACCTACAGGCTGCTATGCGCCACCACACATCTGGTTCTACCGTTCTGCACTCGACAGGTGCAGCACATCCTTGCTCTCCACATCCTTGGCCATGCTTTCCACATGTGCTTCTCTGTTCGAAGATATTACAGCTTGCCTCTCCGACTTATCGAACGTCCGCTAACAGATCGACGAAGTACGCACTCATAACACCGGGTTATGATCCTGCATTGCTACCGCCTCTGCTGAATTGGCTTATGCATGGATTACCTTACACTGCCTCTCTGCAGAGCCACTCTTGTTAACGCAGCCTCTCTCTCCTACAGTGTTTTCGCCCTGCCCCACACCTGTGTCGAGCTGCACCTTTCCTGCTGCCAGTTCAGTGCAGATGCAGTTGGACCTACAGGACACACCCGTCCCTGCTTCACAGGATCCTCTGCACTGCGTTGCCCTCATGCCACGCCCACCGTCGCGGTTCCCCGCCGAGGCCCTGCCCACATCACTCCAGCCCGGCTCGGACGTCCATGTCCCCACTTCGTGGGATCGCTCGCTTTCCATGTCTACCGCACTGCATGCTCAGCCATTGCCTACTGCCGACACTTCGTATACACCATCCCGGCACTCCAAGGTCAGACAACAGCGGCCACTCGTCCCGCCTCTCTAGCCCCACCACGCATGCCTCCCTTTGTGGGTCTCGGCAATCAGCAACGGCACCTGCCAACAAATCCGCACCACAGACGTCACAAAGGTCGATGTCTTAACACTAGGGAAATGTTGCGAGTGAAACAGATAGTTCAGGATTTACTGGCTTCAGGTGTGCTCCGACCTTCTGACAGCAACTGGTCCTCCCCCATTCACCTGGTGCCTAAGAAAGACGGTTCGCTCTGCATGTGTGGTGACTACAGGTCCCTTAATGCTAGAACTCTTATAGACAACTATCTGATTCCTCATGTACAGCCGGCCGAGGTGTCCGAGCGGTTCTAGGTGCTTCAGTCCGGAACCACGCAGCTGCTACAGTCGCAGGTTCGAATCCTGCCTCGGGCATGGATGTGTGTGATATCCTTAGGTTAGTTAAGTTTAAGTAGTTCTAAGTTTAGGGGACTGCTGACCTCAGCTGTTATGTCCCATAGTGCTTAGAGCCATTTGAACCATTTGAACCTCATTTACAGGATTTCACAATGTTACTGCATGGTTTGAAGTTCTTTTCTGTATTGGACTGTTCGAAGGCATTTCACCAAATTCCGATGCATGAGCCAGACAATCCGAAAATGCCACTCATTACGTGTTTCGGCCTTTTCGAATACTGCTTCATGCCATATGGTTTAAAAACGCTGCACAGACATGGCAACGTTTCATTGATTCGATTTTGCTACCACTTCCTTTCGGTTTTGCCTATTTGGATGACGTAATTACCTTTGCCTCATCTGCAGAGGAACACAAATTTCACCTTCGTGTGGCTCTTCAGGCCAACGTCGTGGTTATTAATGACAACAAATCGCAGCTCTGTTCCACATCTGTTACTTTCCTTGGCCATACGGTCTCGGCCGACGATCTCCGTCCTACTGACTCACGAATCGCGAACATCCTCGCTCTGTCTCGCCCTGAGGATTATGCACAACTACGCCGTTTCTTAGGGATGGTGAACTTTTATCGGTGACATATACCTCGGGTTGCCTCCGTCCAGTCGGCTCTAGCCGACGCTCTCTCTGGTAAAAATACAACTGAAAAGCGTAAACTGGACTGGACTAGGCCCATGCTGGATGCTTTGAAATCGGCCATCGTGCAGGCTATCACTCTTGCGCACCATAACCCCGAAGCGGAGATTTCTATCACTACCGATGCTAACGAGTCAGCGATAGGTGCTGTCCTCCAACAGCACACTGCAGACTCAACGCAGCCGTGGCGTTTCTTCTAAAAAAAAAACCTTACGAGGAGTCAGTGTAAATGGTTGGCCTTAGACCGCGAGCTCCTCGACGTTTATGTGTCAGGCAAATATTTCAGGAGCGACATCGAAGGACGCGGTTTTACCATCTATTATGATCATAAAACTCTTGCTGACGCGATCCGCAACCCGGCGAAAGATCTCCCACAGCGCCGCTTCCAGCACATGGACTTTATTTGCCAACATTCTTCAGATTCTTGCTACATCCGCAGTGTGGAAAACGTAATTGCCGCCTACAACTCCCTCATTTCGATGATCTCTGCCCCACTGAACTTAAAGGAACTGGTGCGGCTTCAGGCCAAAGATGTAGACACACAACATCTGCTCTCAGATGACAGTTCTTCGTTCATCATCAAACGTTTCTACCGGTTCGCCCTGCCCCTTGGTGCCTTCCCCTCTTCGGAGTGGGATTTTCGACACGTTACATAATCTTACTCACTCCAGAACATGGGCAACAAGACACCTCATAACCGAACGTTTCGTCTGGCCGGCCGTGCGGCATGATTGCCACTAGTCCAGACTCCTTACTCGTCACAAAGGACGAGTTGCCACTTGCACGCCAATCACACCTTTTCCACTCCACCAGGCTACCTTCGTAGCTTTGGGGCTTCCCCACATCTTTTACATTCAACCCTATGTTCCCAAACTATGGACCAAGTCATTTACAGTACATTATATAACAATTATTTCATTAGTTATTTAAATCCACAAGCATAATTTAACCAACATCATTCAAAAGTTTCACATAAATGAAACCTGTACACATAGTCAAAAAATTTCCAAGACAGATACTACATTATACATAAGCAATACCACAAACTGACATGAAAATATCAATACAGATACAAAATACGTCAAAAATAGGTGTTACAATATGAGCAAAGCTAGACTTCTAGATCCTCTCCACGAGTCATTGTAATGAACCAAGTAAGACCTTGGACCCAATTTGACTGGTAATATTCTGCCTAACGTTCAGCACAGTCTGCAGATGGTTGCACCTTGTTCCCTCAGTGGCTGTCTGAACAGCCTTGGCAATATATTGAATGAGTGTTTTTAATACTTTTAAAACCATGGCTTTTCCCTTATATATGTGTATCATATATATTTCACACATATGTGACTGATTCCCTGATTCCACCATACAATCCAAGGGAGGACGTTAAATTTATCTGCATTATTCAGCAATGTGACATATTTTTTGGTCCACTTGATGGCAAATTCATTGAATTATTGTCACGACCTTGTTGACACACTGGGCAGCACAGGTAATAGACATACTACACTTCATACTTTTAAACAATTTCTAGTGAACTAAATACAGAAAAGAATTACCAGCGGGTCATTTTAGAACATTTTTATATTTCTGTTGTCGGCAGTGAGAGGTAATGCCTTAAATGTGGTAATATCAACATGGACATAATGACGTGGGAAACCTTTTCACATGAATCACCTGAATACACATGACAGCTCCGCCAACGCACTGCTCTTTTACATCTTGTGTACACGATACTGATGCTACCTGTGCATAATGCTATCTCATGAATTTTGACAACTCGCTGTACATTTTTGTAAGATACAAAGTTTGCACCCATGGTTTCACCTGTGTACACGTATGTTGGCTATGATTTTGACAAAAAACAGGAAAAAATTATATCTTTCCCTTAATGTACACCCGACTTGTACTTTTCTCTCCTCTCTTCCACCTGTTCCATGGTGTCATATCTCTCTTATAACTGCCATCTCGCACACTGTCCTTCCACCTGCCTCCTCACGTCCGTGCATCTTCCACCTGCCTCCTTGAACCTTCTCGTTCTTCGATCTTACGTCCTGTCCCTCTTTCATCTGCCTCCTTACACCCTCTCCCTCTTCGACTTCAAATCTTATCCATGTTCCACATGCCTCCCCACATCCTCTTCCTTTTCTACCTGGCCACTACCCTTCTCCATCTTCTATTTTCCCATAAGCCGCCCCTTCCTCCCTATTCTCTCCGATCATCCACTCCTCCCCATCTCTCTGTCCATCTTTTCCTCCTCTCTCACTCTGTCCAGCTCCCCTTCCCACTCTCTCTGTCCATTGACACGTTCTCCCTCTTTCTCTCCATATCACTCTGCCCCTGTCTCTGTTCAAATGGTTCAAATGGCTCTGAGCACTATGGGACTCAACTGCTGAGGTCATTAGTCCCCTAGAACTTAGAACTAGTTAAACCTAACTAACCTAAGGACATCACAAACATGCCCGAGGCAGGATTCGAACTTGCGACCGTAGCGGTCTTGCGGTTCCAGACTGCAGCGCCTTTGACCGCACGGCCACTTCGGCCGGCCCCTGTCTCTGTAAATTACCTCTTCCCCTTCTCTCTGTCCCCCCCCCCCAAACAGGAGCTAGGCGTAAAACCTGATTCTCTCCCAGCACATGCAATGTTAAAATAACTTATGAGAATCCAGCTAGGTGACATCTTCAACAACCGCCAACATTTCGACAAAATGCAAATGCAGCAAGGAAGTCTGTGCAAGGTAATTTTTCAACTCAGTATACAGAATATCTCTGCACACACACACACACACACACACACACACACACACACACACACACACACACACTGCAAGAACTAGAGCAACAACATTACCAAAGATGATCTACATCAGAAGTTATCGATAGCGACAATTTATAAGCAACAGGGTTTAACATTGTCCCTGTGTTTTTTGACATGAAAGAGACGTGAATACCATGCTGAATTTAAGCTAAATCATCTCTATTTGTAATGTCACTTCACAATATAATTTCAAATGATTCCTACTTCCTGAAAATCTGGATATGGATGCCAGTATTTACTTGTTGTTATATTCCATAGAAAGATCAGAGCGAAGGCATTGTTCTGCAATAGAAAATTTTCTGGGCTGTTGTAAGCACTAGAGAACTAGAGCAACAACATTACCAAAGATGATCTACATCAGAAGTTATCGATAGCGACAATTTATAAGCAACAGGGTTTAACATTGTCCCTGTGTTTTTTGACATGAAAGAGACGTGAATACCATGCTGAATTTAAGCTAAATCATCTCTATTTGTAATGTCACTTCACAATATAATTTCAAATGATTCCTACTTCCTGAAAATCTGGATATGGATGCCAGTATTTACTTGTTGTTATATTCCATAGAAAGATCAGAGCGAAGGCATTGTTCTGCAATAGAAAATTTTCTGGGCTGTTGTAAGCATGTGTGACACTTATGCTTATCACACCAGTCCCGCATAGTACACCAGTCCCCAGGATTCTGATGGTCTGACATGTGTATGACATGCGCCAACAGCAATGAAAACGATAGATAGTTACCTGACACAAACGAAGATAATCCTTTACGGATCCTAAAACGGCCCTAATCTTAGATGGTGGTCTAAAAACACGTTTTATGTCATATTTCCGCAAAATACGACCAACCCTGCGGAAATGCTTCCTGTCAAAGGCGAAAAGACCGTTAGACTTCGGTGCCACCTGGTTATCATCATCACTCACCCAGTTCGTTGTTGGCTTCTAGTGCAATGGTTATCTGATATGTCTTTCACGATAAACATTCTGACGAAAGGTGATCGCAAGATGTGTTCCCTCGGCTGACAAATTCTTGTGGTGCTTAGATAACGTGGGCCCTATGAATCAAGGTATGATACATCCCTTCGCGATGAACTAGATGGTGACATATGTCGGCCAATAGACACATGTCAGTCTGAGATGGCTTCCTGAAAATGGCTGATCAATACATCAAGGGAAGAAAGCAATCCATCCTTACCCACCTCCACAAAGAAATAAATATTCGGCCAAAAAACCAGGAGGTTTCAATGTTGGTTATACCAAGGCACGTTCCTCGAAGTTTTCCATAAACAAATTGGCAATAATATGTGACAACAGGCTTCCCGTCAAAATGCTATCCATCTGTTCGTAGTACTGGTCACGGAATAAAAAGTAAATGGATGTCAATACATATTGATAAAGGTTCGTTAATTCAACACACAATGTAACCTCAATTAACTGCAATGAATCAGACTGATAAACCCAAATGAAGAGAGACCACACCAAAATCATTCAAATGCGCGCTCTCTAATCGTGCAAGAAATCCGGGAACTTCTTAATATGCTCACACCAACTACCAGCGGGATCAACAGGGTAGCAAGGTGTTTTGCTACACAATATGTCAGTGCACCAACGTTGTCACAATCGGACTAAGAGGAACCCATTCCTTGGGGGTTTGGGGTGGACACCATTAAAACAAACGCGTTTCTCGTCGGGGTGGGATCTTCTGACGAAATTTCAATCACCACCTTTCTCCGCCGAATGCGAAAATATTTTGTTGACACCGACCTACATAGGGAGAAATGATCATCATAATAAAATAATGGAAACCGAAGCTCGCATGGAAAGATATAGGTGTTCGTTTATTCTTTGCGCTGTTCGGGAATGGAATAATATGAGTTAGTGTGAATGTGGCTGGATGATCCCATTACCAGGCACTTTAGTGTGATTTGCAGAGAAGTCATGTAGATGTAGAAGTAGATCTTCATAAGGTATTATCATTCCTTATCAAGAAACAGAGGGACAAAGTTAACGGCGCCCACTGGTCAATAACTTTCACTACTTATAACTCCTGACGCCGCTCATCTTTGGTTGTATTTCTCTAGTGTCTACAACATGTGTGTGTGTGTGTGTGTGTGTGTGTGTGCGCTATTTTTCCAGAAATACTCTGGTTACTGAGGTTTAACTTCTTTTGCATAGAACTCTCTTGCTGCATTTGTGTCTAGAAAATGACATGTTGTTCACTTGTCGAAATATCGGTGGTTGTAGAAGACGTCACCCGATTGCATTCCCATAAGTCACCTGAACAGGAACTAGGTGGTTCTTAGCTTTTGTCAGACAATAACTGTTTTGTGCACATAGTTTTCAAGAAATGGAATCAGTGGTTTAACAAGAGATATGGAATATGTATACATACATATGAACACACATATACACACCATGTGATCAAAAGCATTCGGACACCTGGTTGAAAATGACTTACAAGTTCGTGGCGCCCTCCATGGGTAGTGCTAGAAATCAATATGGTAATGGCCCACCCTTAGCCTTGATGACAGCTTCCACTCTCGCAGGCATACGTTCAGTCAGGTGCTGGAAGGTTTCTTGAGAAATGGCAGCGAATTCTTCACGGAGTGCTGCACTGAGGAGAGGTATCGATATCGGTCGGTGAGGCCTGGTACGAAGTCGGCGTTCCAAAACATCTCAAAGGTGTTCTATAGGATTCAGGTCAGGACTCTGTGCAAGCCAGTGCATTACAGGGATGCTATTGTCGTGTAACCACTCCGCCACATGCCGTGCATTATGAACAGGTGCTCGATCGTATTGAAATATGCAGTCGCCATCCCCGAATTGCTCTTCAACAGTGGCAAGCAAGAAGGTGCTTAAAACATCAATGTAGGTCTGTGCTGTGATAGTGCCACGCAAAACAACAAGGCGTGCAAGCCACCTTCATGAAAAACACGACCACACCGTAACACCACCGCCTCCGAATTTTTCTCTCGGCACTACACACGCTGGCAGATGATGTTCACCGGGCATTCGCCATACCCACACCCTGCTATCGGATCGCCACATTGTATACCGTGATTGCGCACTCCACATAACGTTTTTCCACTGTTCAATCGTCTAATGTTCACGCTCCTTACACCAAGCGAGTCGTCATTTGGCATTTACCGGCGTGATGTGTGGCTTATGAGCAGCCACCTGACCATGAAATCCAAGTTTTCTCACCACCCGCCTCACTGTCATAGTACTTGCAGTTGATCCTGATGCAGTTTGGAATTCCTGTGTGATGGTCTGAATATATGTCTGCCTATTACACATTACGACCCTCTTCAACTGTCGGCGGTCTCTGTCAGTCTACAGACGAGGTCGGCCTGTACTCTTTTGTGCTGTACGTGTCCCTTCACGTTTCCACTTCACTATTACATCCGAAGCAGTGGACGTAGGGATGTTCGGGAGTGTGGAAAGCTCGAATACAGAGGTATAACACAAGTGACACCCAATCACCTGACCACGTTCGAAGTCCGTGAGTTCCGTGGAGCGCCCCATTCTGGTCTCTCACGATGTCTAACGACTACTGATGTCGCTGATATGGAGTACCTGGCAGCAGGAGGCAGCACAATGCACCTAATATGAGAAACGTATGTTTTTGGGGGTGTCCGGATACTTTTGACCACATGGTGTACATACATCTATTATTGTATATATTGTGCTGTTTACAGGCAGCTTCGTCCACATAAATGTGTATACATATACTGAACACATCTCCTTCTCTCTCTATCCATCTCCTCAAGGGCATGCATACCCACTAGCTCTCAGGAAAAGGAAAAAGTATAGTGTAGTCAGGTGCTTTTTTAAAAATAAAATGGTGTAAAAGTCGATTTTATATTGGTTTTTTAATAGAGTCAGAACCAGAAATCTTTTATGGTTGCTTAACATGTCGCCATTAACCTTCCAGAATAATAAAAATACTCCAAACCTCCAGGTCAAGAGCCCCTCACCCTACCGACTATCGTATGGGCGCCCTTGCATCTTCTCCTCCCTTACCTCTCTGTCCATTGGATCCTCCCCCACTCTTGCTCCATCCGCTCCTTGCTGTCTCTATCCACCATCTCACATGTCACTCCCACTCCAGTGGGAGTTGGGTGGTTCTTAAACCAAAGTACTTCTTTCTGGACAATAAGTGTTATGTGTACAAAGTTTGGTTGAAACTGATCCAGAGATTTAGGAGGAGATGTGACACATACATATGCACACACATACATCCATTTTAGATATTAAATAGATTATTATCGGTATTATTATTGTAGTTATATTTCCTTTCGAGACATGTTCAGTCCGAACTTTGTCTTCGATAAGGGTAGAAGCTGAAGCAGTGAGCTAAGATTTGTGTCAAGGCCGGGGCTTCAACCCAGGTATGCCACTTACTAGGCAGATGTGTTATCCACTACACCACCTTAGTGCTGTGGCTACCACATCTGCACGGACTTCCCATATCCATTGCCTTCCCTAGCACAAACTTCAGCTTACACCTTATCTGATTTTCCCCTTCTTAAATCGCCAGCACTGCCGAGGCTGTCCAATACTGGAAAAGCAATCTGGCTTTGTACGTAATGGGGAAATCCTTCTTCTACCACAGGCGATTTAAGAACAAGAAGCAGGAGGCTTGGGTTCAACTCTCAGCCGTAGCACGAATTTTGACCCTCTAGTTCAGCTTCTATCCACTATTATTATTGTTATCACAATCATAGTTAAATTATGTTTAATTTGCAGTGAACTTTATAGCTGATTTTCTTTCGCAATTATTTTAAATAAATGTATTTTAGATATCTGTTTCATCTAGTAGTTTAAATTTTTGTCCAATTTTATTCCCTGATGTAAATGCTAGGTTTTCTTCCTTGACTGTACATAGAACTATGGGTAATATACTTAGGCCTATTAATGTTTTTCTGACACGCACAACAGGTTGGGAAGTGAGCTCATTTGAAGCAGGAAGGATACATATTTTTTTAAATATTTCTGTACATTTAGCTCAGCTACTAAATTTACTCGTTATTCTCATGGCACCTTTTTCCTGTTTGAAAATTCTGTCCCTGTATTGTGCATTTCATTCCAAGAAAAGAATTTCTATCTACGAATTTAGTATACAATAGACTGATATATCGTAAGTTTCCAATGTAATTTCCACTCGTCCACATGCATGAATCAATGTGAGGGAGCTGCTGAACAGTTATCTGCTTGCTGAAACTGTTGTTGTAAACGTATTTAGAGATAAAGTATTCATTAACTGTACAAAACTGTTATTTACTTCAAATTTTCAGGTACATGAGGTCCGCATTGGGATTTTATTTTGACCTTTTCACCTTGTTTCCCTTGGAATTATTTTGTTTTGTGGCCCCATATGGACAAAGAATGTTTTACTTTGGCATTCTTCGTTTAAACAAGGCTCCTCGAATTGTAAGTATTATTTTTTCCAGATGATTTTTAATAACTATTCCTATGATTTTCCATGAATAACACAATGTAGCCATGGTTTCCAGCACAAAACGGTGGGGGAGGGGATACAAATATGAATGACTGAACAATTTTATGGAATGCTTTTCTTGTGACGCTAATTTTTTTGCTCATTACTCATTCGCTTGAGTTCTCACTAGCCATTTATGACTTATGTCCATCCAACAAGAACCTGAGTATCACGCAAAACGCTTATCTGAAAATAGTGTAAAAACATTATTGTGAAATTTTTAATTTCTCTAGCATACAGATTGTTCCATGAAGTAATGGGTGCTTCTGCTGCAAGTCAATCCACTGTTTCACATGTCATCCATGAAGAAAGCTCACCTCCTTGACATCATTAATTGTCTGTAAATGGTAAAATCGCAAAATGACACTGGCTACACATTTCAGGAAGTTTTTCTATGACAGAATCCCAAGCTGATTCTATCTGGAAATCACCATCTTGATTGAGAAGGGGCTCAGATATCTGTATTTCCATTGATGCATGGATGAAGACGAATGGCTCACAAGTTTTCTTTCATTGTGTATCATCGACTGGCCACTAGAATTACAATGTTCTGGAATAGGAGATTTTTTGTCTTCGAGGGGGTGAAGTAGTTGCTAGTAGTGGGGCAACAGGGGCATCATCCTATGTTGCATTGTTGCTAAATTTGTGCAAGATGGAGGATCCAAGGTGGCGGCGATAGATATGACAATGTCGCAATGAAATCATGGCGGGTAGTTCAAATTCTGCAGGGAAAATAGGTCCACTGGCCTACCTCCACTGACCCATCCACCTCCCCACCCTTCCCAAGAACATGGCGTGAAAATTTTGGCAGAAAAAAATGGGGGGAAAAATGGTCACTTGGGCAACCTCCACTAACCTAAGTCAACCAACAACCACCTCTTCCTTGGAATTGGCGGGAAAAGGACTCACGCTGTGTCATGGTGCTGGAGAGGAGGAACTGTACTTTATGCACTTTCAGTGGAAAGTTGGAACAATTTATTTATGGATAGATTTCTTGTAGATTATTTACTATGCTGATACAAAACACTCTCCCTGATGTGCTTGGGGCCACAATAAATAGCCTACAGACCTGCAAACTACTCGTAAATTACCGAAATAATGCAGTACACTGGTGTACAGACACGCAACCAACTCGTAAATTGTCAAAATAATGCATTTAGAACGCTCTGCAAACACGTTCACTAATTATAAACTGTCGAAATAATGTACTGCACAGCCCCCAGAGATGTTCACAAAATAAAGCAGTACACTGATGTATAAGACGTTCACTACGCGTAAAACTGGCTAAAAAATGCATGTATAATGCTGTGCAAACACGCTCACAATTCTTAAACAGACGAAATAATGCAATGCACAAACACTCATTGCATGTAAAAACACTTTTGAACTATTGTTAAGAAATTCGACCATGATGTATCAGTGAACTGATCCCTACAGAGGTCCAAGGTGGAATGATGAGCGAATGTGACAGGGAATGCCGGACCCACCTTACCCTCACATGTGAGATGTCTCTGGGTGTGCATGTGTTTATCTCGCCACCATTGCTGGTGTGCTATGGCATCGCCTTTGTATCTGTGGGTCCAGCGTCAGCCTACTTGCTGAGTGAGATGTTTGCCCAGCTACCCATCCTCGCAGGTGCACCCAAAAGGTTGTCAGTGTTATACTGAAGTCTCATGCCTATGTAAATAACAGCCAAGTCTCCCTCTGGACGCGCTATAGTAACCTTTTGCAATGCTTTCAGAAAGTGTTTACGAAAGTATCCCAGAATAACGCAGGACGCATTGTTCCCAGCGATGCTCACAGGACAGCTCGTCCTTACATATCAACCCTTCAAGGAAATCGTGAAGTGCTGCAGAAATAGCTAATGGTCACCTTTGCTGTCGTAGGAGTTTTCTTAATGTCTCAGCTTCTCTGGATGGAAATTCATGTCCTAACAGGACCTGTTTACGAAAATATCCGTGAATAACACCGAATGCATTCTTCCTGATGGTCCCAACGAGGCACTCCGTCCATCACGTGTTCCCATTCCTAGAAATTGTAACGTCCTGCTTTCATCATACGTCTAAGAAATGGTAAATGTCCGCTCATGTTCTCACCACTAAAAGCCTTCATGTTTGTGCATGATTGCGAATACATCGTTCATCATAAAAGCATTATTGTTGTTTGGAAAGAGAGCACTGTCTAAGCACAGATGGTAAAATTGAACTATTACTCAAACAGAATTCGAAGCTCTGTCCTACAAAAGAGAAAAGTGGCTGGAATTTTCGGTGTCCTACAGCTGCTGGTCTGGAGACGTCCTAATGCCACAGTTGCGGACAAGAGACAGCATCTCGCCAGAGATAGATTGTCTGTTTCAACTTATCTTTGAACACTTGAACAGAGAAGACATCATGTTACTCTCAGAACTTTCTGTAGATACGTCGACCCCACCTTGTTCGAATCAGTCTGTAGAGGCTCCTATGCCCCAGCACAGAGAATGTCTTCATCTACGACTACATCTATGTTTACGTCTACGTGATTACTCTGCTATTCACAATAAAGTGCCTGTCAGAGGGTTCAATGAACCACCTTCAAGCTGTCTCTCTACCGTTCCACTCGCGAACGGTGTGCGTGAAAAACGAGCACTCAAATTTTTCTCTGCGAGCCCTGATTTCTCTTATTTTAGCGTGATGATCATTTCTCCCTATGTAGGTGGGTGCCAATAGAATATTTTCACAATCGGAGGAGATAACTGGTGATTGAAATTTCATGAGAAGATCCCGTTGAAATGAAAAACGCCTTTGTTTTAATGATTGCAACTCCAATTCACGTATCAAGTTCGTGGCACTATCTCCCGTATTTCGCGATGGTATACAGGGTGTTACAAAAAGGTACGGCCAAACTTTCAGGAAACATTCCTCACACACAAAGAAAGAAAATATGTTATGTGGACATGTGTCCGGAAACACTTACTTACCATGTTAGAGCTCATTTTATTACTTCTCTTCAAATCACATTAATCATGGAATGGAAACACACAGCAACAGAACGTACCAGCGTGACTTCAAACACTTTGTTACAGGAAATGTTCAAAATGTCCTCCGTTAGCGAGGATACATGCATCCACCCTCCGTCGCATGGAATCCCTGATGCGCTGATGCAGCCCTGGAGAATGGCGTATTGTATCATAGCCGTCCACAATACGAGCACGAAGAGTCTCTACATTTGGTACCGGGGTTGCGTAGCCAAGAGCTCTCAAAGGCCCCGTAAATGAAAGTCAAGAGGGTTGAGGTCAGGAGAGCGTGGAGGCCATGGAATTGGTCCGCCTCTACCAATCCGTCGGTCACCGAATCTGTTGTTGAGAAGCGTACGAACACTTCGACTGAAATGTGCAGGAGCTCCATCGTGCATGAACCACATGTTGTGTCGTACTTGTAAAGGCACATGTTCTAGCAGCACAGGTAGAGTATCCCGTATGAAATCATGATAACGTGCTCCATTGAGCGTAGGTGGAAGAACAAACTAAAATGAGCTCTAACATGGAAATTAAGCGTTTCCGGACACATGTCCACATAACATCTTTTCTTTATTTGTGTGTGAGGAATGTTTCGTGAAAGTTTGGCCGTACCTTTTTGTAACACCCTGTATAACGAGCCGCCCTTCTTTAAACTTTTTCGATGGCATTCGTCAGTATCAACTGATGCGGATCTCACACCGTACAGCAATACTCTAGATAGATCGGACAAGCGTGGCGTAAGCTGTCTCTTTAGTAGACCTGTTGCACCTTCTAAGTGTTCTGGCAATGAACCGCAGTCTTTGGTTTGCTCTACCCACAACATTATCTACGTGATCGTTCCAATTTAGGTTATTTGTAATTGTAATCCCTAAGTATTTAGTTGAATTTACAGCTTTCAGATTTGTGTGACTTATTGCGTAATCGAAATTTAGCGGATTTCTTTTAGTACTCATGTGAACAGCTTCACACTTTTTTTATTCAGGGTCAATTGGAACTTTTCGCACCATACAGATATCTTATCTAAATCATGAGTATAAAGAGCTAGTTGTGTTTCGCAAGAACGATAATTCTGAATCCGTGCTGACTATGTGTCAATGAGTCGTTTTCTTCGAGGTACTTCATAATGTTCGAATACAGTATATGTTCCAAAACTCTACTGCAAATCCACGTTAGTGAAGGTATTGATTACGTCTTGCCACTGGTGTGCTTTATGTGTGATCAGAATGTCTTTGGGATTTCTGCCAGAATTCGAGACAGAATTTCGTTGTGGAAATTATTAAAGGCATCTCGCGCTGAAGTACGTGCTAGATTTCGAACTTTGCCAGTCTTGGGGATTTTGCGTTCTTTTAAATTTGGCATGCTTTTTTCGCTGCTTATGCAACAGCGATCTGACTCGGTTTGTGTACCATGGGGGGTCAGAACCATCACTTATTAATTTATGTGGTATATATTTCTGAATTGCTGTCGATATTATCTCTTTGAAATCATTCCACAACTTTTCTACGTTTACAAGATCAGATCGGAAGGAGTGAAGACTCTCTTAAAAAGGCATTAAGAACATTTTATCAACTTTTTTAAAGAAATATACTTTGCGTTTCCTTTTGATGGTTGTGTGTGTTACGGTATTCAGCCTAGCAGCAACTGCCTTGTGGTCGCTAATCCCTGTATTCGTCGTGATACTCCCAATTTGTCCAGGATTATTTGTTTCTAAGAGGTCAAGTATGCCTTCGCAACCATTTACGCTTCGAGTGGGCTCATGAACTAATTGTTCAAAATAATTTTCTGAGAAAGGATTCAGTACAATTTCGAATGACGTTTTATGCCTGCCGTTGGCTTTAAATGTATAATTTTTCCAGCATATCGAGGGCAGATTGAAGTCACCACCGACTATAATTGTATGAATGGGGTACCTATTTGAAATGACACTCAAGTTTTCTTTGAACTGTTCAGCAACTTCATCTTCTGAGTCGGGGGTCGGTAACACGTTCGAATTAATAGTTTAGTCCGATTGTCAGGTATAGCCTCTACCCATACTATTTCTCAGGAACTATCTACTTGAATTTCACTACAAGGCAAGCCACTTCTCACAGCAATAAGTTTCCACCATCAATTGTATTTAATCTATCCTTTCCGAACACTGTTAGATCGTTTGAAAAAATTTCGGCTGAACTTATTTCCAGCCGTAGCCAGCTTTCTGTACCTGTAACTATGTGAGCTTCGTCCGCAGCTCGTGGTCGTGCGGTAGCGTTTTCGCTTCCCGCGCCCGCGTTCCCGGGTTCGATTCCCGGCGGGGTCAGGGATTTGATTTTTTGTGCCTCGTGATGACTGGGTGTTGTGTGATGTCCTTAGGTTAGTTAGGTTTAAGTTGTTCTAAGTTTTATGGGACTGATGACCATAGATGTTAAGTCCCATAGTGCTCAGAGTCATTTATTTGAGCTTCAGTGTTTTCTATTAGGGCTTGGAGCTCTGGTTTTTTTCCAACACGGCTACGACAATTTACAACTACAATACCGATCGTTTCTACAACTACCTTACTGTGTTTTACCTGCCACATTTTAGACGGACGCCCTTTCTGGGGTTCCCTGAGTCCTTCTAACCCAAATAACCGCCCAGTCCCTTCCACACAGCCCCCGCTACCCATGTAGCCGCCTCCTGTGTCTAGTGGACTCCTGACCTATCAAGCGAAACCCAGAAACCCATCACGCGATGGCTCAAGTCAAAGAACCTGCAGCCTACGCGGTCACTGAACTGCCTGAGCCTCTGATTCAGACCCTCCACTCGGCTCTGCACCAAAGGACTATAGTCGGTTCTGTCGACGATACTCCAGATGGTGAGCTCAGCCTTAATCTTGGGAGCAAGACTTGCAATCTCTACCATTTCCGCTAGCCGCCCGAAACCAGACAAAATCTCCTTCGATCCAAAGCGACACACATCATTGGTAACAACATGAGCCACCTCCTGCAGTTGGCTGCACCCTCTCCTCTTCATGGCACCCAGAAGAACACTTTCCACATCCGGAATGGCTCCCTCCCCCCCCCCCCAATATGCATACGGAGTGCACATTGACTTCCTTCCTCTCCTTGGTAGCCATGTTCCTAGGGGGCCCCATTACACAAGTAATGTTGGAGCTCACGACTACCAGTAAACCCACCCTCTGTGAAAGCCCAGACCTTGTGGGCTGAGAAGCTTCCTCTGTAATAGGGTGGACAAATGCATCTGGCATAGAGACATCATTAGCCATAGATAACGCCCGATACCTGTTAGTCAAATGAACCAAGGAGGCCCTACAATCGACCCCTTGGAAAGTTTTTCGCTGCCTGCTAGACTTTGGAATGATTTCCCACTTGACCATGGGTGAGGGGTCAACCTCAGTGCAGGTGGTACCTGGGGTGGCCAGAGCAGTGGACCGATCAGGGGACCTGTGGGACGGGCTCGACATCCCTCGCATCCCTGTGTCTGACCCCCCACAGTGATGCCCATTGGCAGCAGCCTCAAGCTGTGTGATGGAAGCCAACGCAGCCTGGAGCTGTGACCGAAGGGTCACCAACTCAGCTCGCATCTATACACAGCAATCAGAGTTCCTATCCATTGCTGCAGTCGCTCCTGATCGAAGCTCATAAAATTATGTAACAAACGAATGGTGTTCTAGCCTTATTAGTAGCAGGAAAACGAGGTGCTCTGTCTCTGACAGTCTATCCACATATCTTGTAAATGATAATGGTCCAGCACAAACACATGTCCATATTGAATCTTCTCAAATTTCCACAGAGAACACACGTGATCACGAAGGTTGCCCAACACATACTGAGTATTAGTTCGCTATTCAGCTGTCTAGAGGGCAATACAGTTAGGTCAGCAATATTTCTGTACCCCAACTGGCCTTTCCATTCGGACAGCTCCTGCCGTATGCCAGAAGTGTGAATCGTTCCCGCCAAAGGTCACAACTGCCATGTACTCTTCGCACACCAGGCAGAATAGTCCTACGAATCTGGCCACACATATTTTATCACTGTGCTTACAATTACATATTACGATTGTTGTCTCAATCAGATGACTTCGACAATGAGCGAAGTATTGGAAATACCCCCTAGTGGTGTTTGTGTGACTGTAAATAGAAATATCTGTACCATTTTCATGACCTGACATAATTTTCCACGTAAAAAAGAATGTTTCGTTCCCTCTGCGGCTATCGCAGTATTCCACGTCAGCCCGCCTGGTTGGCCGTGCGGTCTAACACACGGCTTTCCGGGCGGGAAGGAGCGCCTGGTCCCCGGCACGAATCCGCCCGGCGGAATTGTGTCGAGGTCCGGTGAACCGGCCAGTCTGTGGATGGCTTTTAGGCGGTTTTCCATCTGCCTCGGCGAATGCGGGCTGGTTCCCCTTATTCCGCCTCAGCTACACTATATCGGCGATTGCTGCGCAAACAAGTTCTCCACGTACGCGTACACCACCATTATTCTACCAAGCAAACATAGGGGTTACACTCGTCTGGTGTGAGACCTTACCTGGGGGGTCCACCGGGGGCCGAACCGCACAATAACCCTGGGTTCTGTGTGGGGCGGCGGAGGGGTGAAGTGCACTGTGGTGGTCGTCGTGGGGTTGTGGACCACTGCGGCTGCGGCGGAGACGGAGCCTCTCCGCCGTTTCTAGGTCCGCGGTTAACATACAATACAGTACAATACAATTCCACGTCAAATCTATACCTTCCTTACAACAGGATATAGTCATTTTCTTTGCACGTGCCGAAACACAAACGTACTTCATAAAGCTGGCATCCCCTACTACTAAGTATGATACTTCACCAATAACTGAATGCTAGCGTTACGAAACAGTACTGAACGAAAATTAGTGATGAGTGGACATGTCTCACAAGTTTTTCTTGCAAATGGCACCACTGTGTCTTAGAAAGAGAGGCGTCATCGTCTTACAAGCTGGCAAATATTAAAAACACGATCATAACGACCATGTTACTGTGACAAGTGGTCTTGGCTCTACAGGTGCTCACAAATATCGCTAATGATATCCATGTTAAAAACTATACAAGCCGTATACATCGAGGTGTGGCATCACCTCCGAATGAAGTGGTTTTTCCACACAAATACTGCGACACTGAATACAGACGGTGATCGCCAGAGTGTATATTAACAGACCAACAGTGCGGTTATACGTCGCCGACGGTGTAAGCTCGCAATAAAAGCACCGAATTTAGAAAGTGATTCGGCTAAGGAAAGTTGTATGAAGCCGGTATTTGCAACTTCCTCATGCCACAGCTAGATATTTCTCCAGTATTTGTAATGCATTCTGCCCCAATGCCACATCAGAGGTTCTGTGATATATCCACTGGGATATAGGCGATGGTTGATTGAGAATGATCACACACAGTAGACGGTGTGCTGACTGAAGTCGTAAGAAATGTACACATGTTTTTCAGATCTCTAGTGTTACGCTTCCCAGTAGATGTCTGTGATTTGGAATCAAGTCTTTCCGTTCAACCACATATCTCCATTGGATCCTGTGGAGAAGTCTTTTAATGATTACAGCCACTAGCCACTAGTGAATCATATCCATGGCACCCTCATCTCTCGAAACGAGTCATCTTTTTCGAACCTGTCTGTTACCTTAAAATTTAAACGTGGTTTTAGATAGTCCCTATGCATTTTGTAACTGCTCCTCAGAATCTGGCTGCCATCCCTGCAGCTTTGCGCATGTGATCGTTCCAATTTAAGTCGGAACTGAGCAGAAGTCGGAGAGAGCTATATCTACCACATTCTGCAACCCGTCTAGAAACAGGCTAAGCTGTGCTAGTGCGACAGGACCATGTTTTGACCATTCGGTGGAAATGTTAACATGTTGTCGCAGCTCCGCCAAGTGTGTACAGTGTGTAAGGTCAGCACCAAATTAAACCTGTTTCTGTAATACGAGGTAGTATAAAACACAGTACGAACATTTACAATGGTGTTTCTAGTCAGAAAAATTAGGAAGACTCAACATCATACAGGTACCGCAGTGTGAAGCAGAGCAGCGCTCCTCAGGGTCCATTCACGTCTATCACCCCAACATTCTATCATCGGTATTCTGTACCAGCCAACAGAGAAAAATTACTTACGATAAAAGCTCCACTAACTTCATCCGATAGAGAACTCGGTAAGATTTTTACTGCATCTACCTATATATCGAAAACAAATACCACATGAATGCCAGCATCGAGCATATGCGGTGCTCCTATAAAATACACAGGTATCGATCTGTTACACAGACCACTGTAAATTGTCAACACCCATAGTGTGGAAGGAGGAGGAGCATGTCCCACAGACTATCAGTCGCAAGAGAGGCTCTCTGTGATCCTGTGTCATTGTTTAAAACATTGTTTTTTCTGCTGTAGCACGCTTTGTACAGTACCACACTTTTTTTTTCCGCCCCGACTTCAAGGTATGTGTGAGGTTCTAAACTGACATTAACACGTTTTGATCCATTGCCTTTCACAGAAAACTAGGTGTCGCAGAATGTAAATCATGTTGTTCTGCTGCCCCCACAAAATACACACACACTCACTCACACACACACACACACACACACACACTCATACACACAATGGAGAATTGAACTAAAAAAGAGTCACTGGAAGAGCTTTGAGGCGTTGTGGAACGTTTCCAAACTGCTGTCCAGGGGTGATTGACAGCCTCTACATTTAATCTCATCTGTCACAGTGATAGGATAGCTGATTACTCTGTGTTCTGTTTAAACTGATTGTTTTAACATTCATAATTTTTCGAGAATTATTGGGTGGTGCCATTAAAACAACCTTCTGTTGTAGAAAATGTCATTGCAGTCGTGTACACGATCACTGTTTCGGTGCTAGCCAATCCCAGAACGTGTTGCCCCTCCACCAAGACTCTTTCTCCATCTCAAATAAGCAATGTCAGCAGTTATGTAGTAACCCCAACAGTGTACTAGTGGTCGGATGGGATGGAAAAGACACTGTCGATTTATTGTTACAATAAGCGTCACATTGGATGGTGTGAACAATTTTAGCAATTATACCGGCCAGTGACAGTGGCAGTATGTTTCCCAGATTCTGTATCATCGTTAAACCGCCCTTCCTCTACTTTGCAAGTACCATTGCGAATGTAGATAGATGACTGTACAGAACGTCCATTCACTGTTAATTCTCGAACATATACATGTAAGCATACCAAACAGAGACCTACATATTTCTAGCACTTTGAGCGTACTGCGTAGTTATGATCTTTCTCTATGTGGATGGAAGTGACAGGGCATTCTCGCATTCTTAGGATAAAGTTAGAGATTGAAAGGTATCATTGCAATGACTTTAACCAAAGCGCCCTGCACCACCGTCACCAATTTCACCTGCCACCAACCAGAAGTAGATAGCTACATTCCACGTCTCGTGAAGGAATGGAGAGTGCCGAGTCCATAAGTGCTGCTACGCACACATCCAAGTGAACAAGATATCTCCAGATGCGCGAATATCGATGAGGCTAGCACCCCTTATCGGTGTAGTAGTAGATATGAAAGAGTTGTGATGTAATAGCAGGCGGTTAAGAAGAACAATCTGCGCCATGCCTCTGTGAGAAACAGTCCTGTCACACCCTTCTTGCACATCTGCTGCCATGGCACGAGGTCTCACACACACTTGCACACGCCGACACTTGCTGACCCACACTGCCGAAAGTATTCTTACTTCCAGAAGAGGGCTCTGTGGAGATATTGATTTCTGCACAGGCCTCGAACATCTCTGGCCAACACAGAGTAGGCAGTCTTTGGACTGTGAGAAAGACACGTCGTGTTCCGAGCATTTGTTCGATAAAGATGTATATAAAGTGGCTCTTTTGGATAAAATCTTAGTTACCTTAACCTCATCATGTCTGGTGGAGGGAGATCCTACCTGAGGTGTCAGGTCAGAGTGGTGTTCTGAACACAACTTCGACACAAAGCAGTTCAATAGGCTGTGGAGTGGAAGGGGTAGGCTAGCAATAGAACAGTGCATCACCATTGACTAGACACTCATTTATTGAACACATAAGTCAGGTATTACCCAACAGGAACAATCAGTACAAATTACAAAATAATATTCTTTTCCTTTACGTCACTCAAACATTTAAACAGGCAAATAGCAATCATTTAACTGAAAACCTTTTAAGAAAGCAAGACTAGAAAATTTGAATGATGAGTTAAAATCATGAAAGAATGAGATTTTCACTCTGCAGCGGAGTGTGCGCTGATATGAAACTTCCTGGCAGATTAAAACTCTGTGCCCGACCGAGACTCGAACTCGGGACCTTTGCCTTTCGCGGGCAAGTGCTCAACCATCTGAGCTACCGAAGCACCCAGGCTGTGGCTAAGCTATGTCTCCGCAATATCCTTTCTTTCAGGAGTGCTAGTTCTGCAGGGTTCGCAGGAGAACTTCTGTAAAGTTTGGAAGGTAGGAGGTGAGATACTGGCAGAATTAGAGCTGTGAGTACCGGGCGTGAGTCGTGCTTCGGTAGCTCAGATGGTAGAGCACTTGCCCGCGAAAAGCAAAGGTCCCGAGTTCGAGTCTCGGTCGGGCACATAGTTTTAATCTGCCAGGAAGTTTTAGTTAAAATCATATTTAAATAGGCTCTGACCGAGCACATGTTTTAAAACGAAATACTTCCTTTAAGGAACCAGCGATCAAAACTAATTACATTATCCTCAACAACCATATTACATCCAAGACATTTAAGATTAAACAGTAATATGTAACATCAGAGAGCTGCAGTCCCAAGTTTTAAGCAGCACGTTTCAGATGGACTGCACTGCAACAGTACAATACAAGTCCCTCAGAGGATCTCCCTGCACAGGAAGTTATTGCCGCAATCGACAAAATATCAACATCATTCCATGTACAGACCTAAAACAAACTAAAAGCTCTCTTAAGTTTGGTACAGTTAATTCCCTTTCAACATAACATACATCACAAGCACAAGTCTAGCCCTAGAACGGCACCGACACCCCGCAATTTAGCACGCGAAAAACTACAGGGATGCACTCACCACGTATCCCTACAAAATCCAAGAACAGAGAGCCGACTCCCCAATAGCGGAACATTTAACCACGCGCAGCGTGCAAGTTTGCAGGATGCTGATCTCGCCCTTAACTTCAACACCAGTTCAACTACTAGTCAGCCTACAATCTTGAATCACCATACACATTCCTTCTGTTCCTGCATAGAAAGCCATTGTGATAGGCAAACAGACCAGCATATGATAAAAGTTTAAGCAATTTCCTTACTAGACAACCCTTATGAGTAGTAGCAATAATTTTTTTTTAAACGTGAGCACACACAATCAAAAGACAAACAACGCCAATCATAAGGACAGTAGCACGTAAGCAAGTAGCAATGGTAACTTCTGCTTAGATTGGCTACAAATCAGCGCGTGATTTAACACACCAGAGAACAGTCTTTACAACCTAACCATCAATACAATACCAAATTACTTACACGTGTACTCCCCCACGATTTCGATTTGCAAAGCCATAGACAAAACTTGGAGAACGTATCACTTAGAACAACATAATGGTGCTCCCTCTGTTACCCCAAATAACTGACTCCCTTAGCTGCACAGCAAAGAACCAGACCTAATGACACCACCACAGTTTTCGCCTCTACATTGTCACAGTACAAGTGAGACTCAATCACAAACGTAATTTTACGTCACCAGTTCCCGTATAGTCAATACAAGCGCCTGATTTTCACCCGTTTATAACGGCAGGCAGCAACATCGCACGGAAAAGAGCGTAGACACAAGCTCTTACCAAATCTCTTCTCCGAAAGCAGCCACCGCAACTCTCGGGAACCACTGGGACATCCAATGCAAAAATCGTTACTCCTTCACACAAATTACAGGACGCCCGCTTCCCGCTGCTTGGTACGGCGCCTTCCATTCGGAGCCAACTTTTATATCTCCATGCAATAGGTCCGGTCCCACACTCGCTGCGTCAACCCAACAACCGTCTCCCACCACGTCTCAGAGCACACAGTCCTCGCGTAGGCCCCAGAGGGCGCTGCTTACCACCCTTACCGTGGCAGGAAAGATAAACCACCAGAGTGGCACTATCGATATCAGCCGCCACGGCTCATTACCGTACCGAGGTTCTTCTCCTCCTACAAACCAGATACAATGGAGAAAATGTTCGTTGTTACCACTGATTTAACAACAGCATATAGAACCATAAAACATCGTCATTCATTTAGGTCATTTGTTTGCAGGACCTAGATATGTTCAGTTCTTCTTCCTCCACTGGCACTATATCCCAGGGTGGGACTTGGCTTTCTCAATAATTTTCTGTCATTTCTCTCTGGACTTCACCGTGGACCTCCGGTTGTGGCAACTGACTTGGGCAGTGTCCTCTGCAACCTCGTTGCTCCATCTCAACCTAGGTCGTCCTCTTACTCCTTGCTCTTCTTCCTCCAGGTTCACAGCAGGCTTTCCTTCTGGGATCTGACTCATCGAGTCTCATTACATGTCCAGCCCGTTTCAGTCTACACAGCTCTACGAACTTTACCACATCATCGTCCTCTTAGCAGTCATAAAGTTCGTCATTTCTTCGCCTTCTCCAGGTCCCATTTTCATATACAGCTCCAAAATTCCTCCTCAACGTACTTCTTTCTTGTGATATCCGTTTGTTTTCACCCTGCTTTGTAATTGTCCATGTTTCTGAGCCATTAGTAAGTACTGGGCGTATCAGCGTTCTGTAAAGTCGGCCCGGCCCTTAGTCCCTCGTGATAGAAGCTTGGATTTAAAATGTCGCAACATTCTAAACTAGCATCGATTAGAAGCACTTGTGCGAGCCATAATTTCAGCACAGGTGGTGCCATTTGCTTCTATAGTTGAGCCCAAATAGGTGAAACATTTCACTCGCTCAAATATCATTCCATCAAGAGTTATTGTGGGCTGTAAGGTTTGCTTCGTGCCATTATACATATACTTCATCATTCCTTCATTAATTCTCAGGCCCATCTTCTCTGCAATCAATGTTAGAGCTGAAAATGCATTTTATAGATCTGTAAGTGTTCTGCTCGTTAAACCCACATCATCTGCATATCACAGCAGTTTTACAGTCTTATAGTACCTCTTGTCTGAATAACCAATTCGCGTACCACTTTATCCAAGTTGAAAAGTAGGCAGGAAAGCCCATCTCCTTGCCTTAGCCCAGTTCGAGTAGGAAACTGAGGTGACAGCCTTGACTGCACTCGCATGGTACAATGAGGGGGTACTTTAGGATGACCTCTACTAAACGCACCAATTTTCGAGGCACTCGAAATTTCCGCATTGCCTCATAAAGTTTGGCCCGGTTTGCTGTGTCATACGCAGATTTAAAGTCAACAAAAGATGGTACACACCAACATTGAATTCATTGGTCTTTTTTACTATTTGTCAGAGAGTAAATACCTGGTTGTTGCGGCCACATGTAGTAAGTGTTGCTTCACGCAGTGGAGAATGGCAAAACAGAGGCAGGCGGCGATCACGGCATTGCGAAGTAGGGGCGGCACAGATAGCCTTGCTGACAGTTGCAGTCTGCCAACCGGCTGACGCAAGGACGCACGTAGACCGAGCGCCGAGCGAAGCCTGGAGAGTGCTGAGTAAGGGAAGTGAGACCAGCAGGCTACGTTACGGTGGTGGTGGTGGGTAGTGTTTAACGTCCCGTCGACATCGAGGTCATTAGAGACGGAGCGCAAGCTCGGGTTAGGGAAGGATTGGGAAGGAAATCGGCCGTGCCCTTTCAAAGGAACCATCGCGGCATTTGCCTGAAACGATTTAGGGAATTCACGCTACGTTACGCTGCAATATACTGCGGGATTAATAACAAGAAGCTGCCACCGAGGGTAAAAAATGTCCTCCTTCGGATATAAATAGCGGATCGCAGGCAGCAACGGACAGAAGCCATTAGGAAGCCGTTCGGATCTGAGGACGGACGTGGTCCGTGTCCGAATGTTCAATCTTCGTAGGTGACGATTCCGGAAGTCTGTTCCAGCTCAAAGGAGTCATCCGTTCGCCGCCAGATGTCAACTTCAGCTCTGGAGGTCGGCCCGAGTCCGGTTGGCACCATGGCTGACTAACTGCAGCGAGAACTTCCAGCAGGACCGGCCGCAGCGCGGTCTCGGTCACAGGCGCCGCCGGGGACTGACGCCAGGACTTCACGGCAACCCGGCCCACGGCGCGTGGTCCGTCCACGACGGGAACTCGCGGACATCGCGACTGACGGCTTCCCAGCCGCCGGTGCAGCAGGCGAAGGCAGCTGACCTCACGGCGACGCGTCTCCGTGGCCTGCCGTACTGGGGCGCCGAGCGTTGACGAGTTCCTCTCAACCACAGGGCATCCTGGAGGCGCGCGTTGTCGGAGAATCTACACAGCAGCAGCCAGGTGGAGGGAACCGCAGGGCTGGGCGGCGACGGCGAGGGAGAAATTGTAAAGAAAGTTCAATAAACAATTGTAAAACTCCACGCCGTCTCAGTCTTTGGCGCAGCCACTGTGTCTGCTGCTAACAAGCACTGCAGAAGTCGTTACAAGTGGCCATCTGACATAACATGGTTTATAGCCGACTTTTCTGGTCTGAACCCGCATTGATAGCTGCCACTAATAGCTTCTATTATAGGTGAAAGTCTACTAAACAGGAAATTTGATAGCACTTTATATATAATACTTAAAAGTGTTATGCCTTTGTAGTTGCTGCATTCAAATAGATCTCCTTTCTTATGCACCAGGCACACTATCCCTGCATTCCATTGTTCTGGCAACACTTCCTTTTCCCAGATGAGGCACACAATATTGTAGATCCTACGATTTAGCTCTTCTCCTCCAGCTTTCAATAGTCCAGTTGTTATATTGTCTGTCTCTGGCGCTTTATTGTTCTGCAATCGGGTAATTGCTTTGTTCACGTTTCCTTGGGAAGGGGGAGGTACTCTGGCGTCATCTTCTAAAGCGACTGGGATATCTTCAATGCGGGACTCTGAAGCATCCAACAGTTCACTGAAATACTCTACCCAACGTTAAAATATCTCTTGATCATCGGTTAGTAGTACCCCATCTTTACTTTTAAATAGGTTGATGTGCAGCTTAAATGCTCTTTTTCACTATTAATTTTCTGATAAAATTTTCTAACATCATTTGTTTTTCCAGTTGTCTCCAGTTCTTCAATCTGCTTTCTTTCCCACTCCCTTTTCTTTTTTCGATGCAGTTTCTTCTCTCCTTTCCTTATACCTTGATAATTTCTTACCGCTAGACGAGCATATGATTTCTCAAGCATTTTCATGTGTGCCAGATTTTTCTCCTGACTTATTCCTCTACATCCTTCGTCAAACCAGCAATTCCTCGGATGTTTTCCGTCTTTCCCTAGCACTTCTTCTGCTGCCTTAATAACTGCATCCCTGCAAGCGTTCCATTCCTGAACCAGAGTATCGCTCACACTAGGGGTGTATAATGCAAGATTCTCAGTAACATTCTCAGACTACGTTTTTGAGATGTCTTCATTTTTTAACTTCGATGCCATATACTTACTTTGAGGTGCTCCTTTGACTATTCTTGCATTGGATATTCGAGGTCTTAGTTTCGCAATTACAAGGTAGCGGGCTGAATCTACATTAACTCCTCTGTAAGTACGTACATCAAGTAAGTTTGAGGAGTGCGTGCCATCAATAATTACATGATCAATTCGGTCGAAGGTACGCTGATCAGGGCTATACCATGTTGCTTTATGAATTCTTTTGCGTGGAAACGTTGTGCTACCTACAGCCGTGTTATGTGATAAAGCAAACTGAATGACTCTGTGGCCATTGTCATTTGTGTAATCATGGAGGCTGTGCTTTCCTATTGCTGTGAGGTAATGGTCTTTTTTACCAATCTGTGCATTGCGGTCTCCAGTAATTATTTTAGTGTCGTACAAAGGGCACCTCTCACAAGTTCTCTCGGGGTTCTTAAAGAAAGTGTCTTTATCCTGGTAATCTGATATTTCTCTGGGTGCATGTACATAGATCAATAAGTAGTTCGAGAATCGGTGTTTAAATTTTTGTCTTACCGTGAACCCTGTACCAAATTCATGGTGGCTCTCTGGTCCATGGTAGAAAATTATCCAGCTTCCCACCTCAAACACTCTGTGTCCAGCCCATCGTATTTCCTGCAGGGCAATTTTACCGACCTTGATTTATCGAGCTGATCTAGCAGTGACCTTAGGGTTCCCGTCCTGTATAGCGATTGTACTTTCCAGGTTCCAATAAAGACATCATTTTTCTGTATCCAAGGTTCTCGGGTGTCCAGCCGGATCCTATCGTCGAAGTTCCACGATATTTCGGCGGATAACCGTTCCGCCATCATCAGGTGGTGCTGATGGAATGATCTGTCTGCGCTGTGTCCGTCGTATTTATGTCTGCGGGGTCCCGAGTCGTACCCCAGCGCGGGCGGCCGGCGGGGCGCCGCGTGGTGGGAGGGCTTTGGGTAGCTGCAGCCACGCCCCGTGGTAGGCGCAGTCCATCTCCGTCCGCCATGGCGGAAGGATCTCGCCTTTTTTGTGGTCGGGGGGGGGGGGGATCGAGGCGAGGGGCAGGCATTTCCCAGAGAGCTGGTGGGGGAAGGGGACGCATACCAGTGAGGGAAAACCCATGACATCATCGGTGGGGAGGTGTAATTAATTGATCAGTTATTTAATATGTGTAATTAATTTGACATCAAAAGACTGCTAGAATGGCTATTACCCTACTGTTAGTATAACCCAATGGAATTAATTTTGGCACAGGATAAAGGATATGTGGTAGGGAAAAAAACGTTTGTGCATGATGCAGTAGGCCGTCGCAGTAGCTGAGTGGTTCTAGGCACTTCAGTACGGAACAGAGCGACTGCTACGGTCGCAGGTTCGAATCCTGCCTCGGGCATGGATGTGTGTGATGTCCTTAGGTTAGTTAGGTTTACGTAGTTCTAAGTTCTAGGGGACTGATGACCTCAGATGTTAAGTCCCATAGTGCTCAGAGCCATGGAGCAGTAGACAACAACCCCTGGCTCTTCAGCATGGGTACACTGTGTGCAGAGCACTGAAAAGATTCAGGAAAAAGATTTTGGTTGGGAGGGTGAAGATGGAAGTATGCCTTGAACTTGTCATCATAAATATACTATCAGATGGTTCGGACACAGACTCAATAGCAGTGGCGATGGTATTACGATGTAGTCTTTGATTTTAAAGGCTTATGGTTCAAAAATGTGGTTGTCAACATATCAATTGCATCAATTTATTCACTAGGAACTATGCAGATTATGATGTCCAACGTACAACAGGTTCACCTGCCTAAAGAGTATCTCCAGCACTTTAAAAATACTGAAACAATCACTCACAAGACAGATTTTAACACCTCGAATATCACATATACCAGATGTCACAAAGAAAAACAAAGTATTGGAAACAGTGACATGGGGCGTTTCACAGACTTAACAGTCCTCCATCAAAACATGCAATCAGTAGAAAATAAAATACAACTATTAGAAGTAGAGCTCTATTCTTTGAACTGCACAGTAGTTTGTATTACTGAGCACTGGTGTAGAGACACAGAAATCCAACATGTAGTATTATCATTGTATGAGAAGGCAAACTCTTCCTGCAGAACTACTTCAGTGGGTGGAGGATCATGCATTTATAGCAGAAAATGAACACAGTTCAAATCAAGACATGACCTCAGTACAGTAAGTGAAGACAAACACTTTGAAATATCAACTATTGAATTAACAGGGCTTGATACTACCAAGAAATTAATCATTTTGTGTGTGTGTATAGATCTGCCAGTGTTGGAATTGTTATACCACCATGGCCTCGCTGTTGTAAACACAACTGATATCCCGCACCATACAGCATCATCCCCTCCACATTCTTCAGAAAGCTATCGACTACCAGGCTCTTCTACGTATACCGCGAAGACACACAGCTCTCAAAGACAGAAGCTCATGAATCGCATACAGTCATAGAGCTACATATCGACTGCGAGGCCGGTCGGTCAGCCACAGCGGCCAACAGCCACGAGGCAACTGTGTCTGCAGACGCCGGCCTGATTATGTGTGATTGGAGCGCCCTCCGCAGACAACGGCTGCTCTCCAGAATGGTGCACAAAGGCTGAGATGGTTCCCCCAGTTCAAAGGCGTCCGCTAACAGTACTGTTCCTGGCTGGGCCTGCTTACTGCTGTGCTTTCTGCAACAACTTGCGACAATGTCCAGATTTGGGGATTACAAGGATATTTACTTTCTGAGCACTGTCGATGAGAAATTCTTTGTCAGTTGCGAATTAATTTAGCGATATCACCTGCAATATCCAATTTCACACGGCAAAAAACGACGATACTTCTTACACTTCTGTGCAGAAATCATCAAGTAGCACATAAAAATTTCCAGTATGTAATGTATTTTCACTTAGTTTGCCAGAATATCATACCATTTATCCTACCGATCACTTGTACACTATAATTATGAGGAAAAAGAGTGGAAATTATATCTCTAGAGAGACGAAACTTTTTACGTGGGATGTGCTGCATACCACTGAATAACAAGAAACTTTTCTTGTCTGCGAAGACTTTTACAGGAAAATTCGAAAATAGAGGAGACTAGTAGTTCCACTCATATTATTTAACGATTACCAATATTAATTATATCGCAGATTCCAGATCATCATTGTACTTTAGACAGCCGACTTAGGTTTTAATACTCATAATCATATGTGTTTCTCATGTCTATAAAACCAGCACGTCTCTCTTCCACCTGTTTCACCATGTAGGTGCAAACAGCACATCACAGTCGATGTTCTCTCAACCAAATAAAGAAAGGGAAATGTATAGAATGGCAGTAAAACCAGTCAACTGCTCCATTTAGATAAGGGGCAGGGAATAATTGTTCAGCGGAAACAATCGCCATATTGAATCTTCTCAAATTTTCACATAAAAATCGGAGAATACTCGCAACACACTCGAACACAAACGCTGCCAATACATACTAAGTATTAGTTCGCTGTCATCCACCCAGGGGGTAGCACGGTCAGGTCAACAGCATGCTTGTAACACGCTTGTCCCGTTTTGGAGACTCAGCTGTCACTCGTGCCTTAAGCCACAAACATTGATTCGTTCTGGTCACCGGCTATCTCCGCTATGCGCCTGGACGCCAGGCAGAGTCGTCCTAGGAAACAAGCCACAAATTTCTCAGTGTAATTACAATTAAATATTACGACCATAGTGCCAATCTGGTGACGTCTGGCAATGAGTGAAGTACTGGAAATACCTACTCCTTCGACTGTTGCTCTGGAAATATCAATCTCCCACAATTCAGACAAGCAGTCCAATTATTGTTTGTATGTGTGTAGCGTCTGCAAAAATTATGATATGTGCACACTGGTGCCGGCTAGGTGTCTCGATTTTCCTCAGTCCTAAGAAATTATCTGACGTTTAAGTCTTCCAGTCAGTGCTTCCGGAAGGTGTTACATCCCGCCAAGACTACCTCAGACAAGTGTTGTAAAGCAGAGGCGGCTGGCACTATGTGATAATCAACAATGTTCCCATGGACGAAAGGGTTGTAAAGACCTTACCAGTATGGGTTGGTATACTGTAATTTGAAAGTGGGATGTCTATGATTCTGCTGTATGCATAAACAAACTCTGAGTCTAAGGTATTATTTTCGCGAGTAGTTGCGAGCGAGATGTTGTCAAGGGGAGTTGGAAGTGGTTGGACGTATGGTGCGTTGGAGAGAAGCTGCGCAACATGAGAGTTCGAAGTCTGCCGTGACCATGCTAGTAGCGCTGGAGGAGACATTGGTATTAATTGTGTATTTTTTTTTTTTTTTTTTTTTTTTTTACTTTGCCTTTTCTGCTGCACGTCGTTTGTTGGTTGCTTGTGCACTGGAGGGATTTTGTCAGATTTATGTAGGCATACAGTCAGAGTGATATTCGTATCTTTGTTGTGACCACAAACTTGTTTATTTAATATAGACATAGTAGAATAATTAAAAGTCTGCGTGAAGTTTGCCTGTATTTAAATCATCAGTTATCTGAATGCAGGAAATTATTGGTTTCTTTCGTTTTTATTTACATCGTTTATGGTTAGTTGACCAAACCCTTCCTCATTATCCAGTTTCTATACATAAAAGTATATAAAAGTCCTCCCCCAAGAACTTTGGACCTTGCCGTTAGTGGGGAGGCTTGCGTGTCTCAGCGATACAGATAGCCATACCGTAGGTGCAACCACAACGGAGGGGTATTTGTTGAGAGGCTAGGCAAACGTGTGGTTCCTGAAGAGGGGCAACAGCCTTTTCAGTAGTTGCAGGGGTAACAGTCTGGATGACTGACTGATCTGGCCTTGTACCACTAACCAAAACGGCCTTGTTGTGCTGCTACTGCGAACGGCTGAAAGCAAGGGGAAACTACAGCCGTAATTTTTCCCGAGGGCATGCAGCTTTACTGTATGGTTAAATGATGATGGCGTCCTCTTGGGTAAAATATTCTGGAGGTAATAGTCCCCCATTCGGATCTCCGGGTGGGGACTACTCAGGAGGACGTTGTTATCAGGAGAAAGAAAACTGGCGTTCTACAGATCAAAGCGTGGAATGTCAGATCCCTTAATCGGGCAGGTAGGTTAGAAAATTTAAAAAGGGAAATGGATGGGTTAAAGTTAGATATAGTAGGAATTAGTGGAGTTCGGTGGCAGGAGGAACAAGACTTCTGGTCAGGCGAATACAGGGTTATAAATACAAAATCAAATAGGGGTAATGCAGGAGTCGGTTTAATAATGTATAAAAAAATAGGAGTGCGGGTAAGCTACTACAAACAGCATAGTGAACGCCTTATTGTGGCCGAGATAGACACGAAGCCCACGCCTACTACAGTAGTACAAGTTATATGCCAACTAGCTCAGTAGATGACGAAGAAATTGAAGAAATGTATGAGGAAATAAAAGAAATTATTCAGATAGTGAAGGGAGACGAAAATTTAATAGTCATGGGTGACTGGAATTCGGTAGTAGGAAAAGGGAGAGAAGGAAACGTAGTAGGTGAATGTGGATTGGGACTAAGAAATGAAAGAGGAAGCCGCCTGGTAGAATTTTGCACAGAGCACAACTTAATCATAGCTAACACTTGGTTCAAAAATCATAAAAGAAGGTTGTATACATGGAAGAAGCTTGGAGATACTGACAGGTTTCGGGTAGATTATATAACGGTAAGACAGAGATTTAGGAACCAGATTTTAAATTGTAAGACATTTCCAGGGGCATATGTGGACTCTGACCACAATCTATTGGTTATGAACTATAGATTAAAACTGAAGAAACTGCAAAAAGGTGGCAATTTAAGGAGATGGGACCTGGATAAACTGAAAGAACCAGAGGTTGTGCAGAGTTTCAGGGAGAGCATAAGGGAGCAATTGACGGGAATGGGGGAAAGAAATACAGTAGAAGAAGAATGGGTAGCTTTGAGAGATGAAGTAGTGAAGGCACCAGAGGATCAAGTATGTAAAAAGACGAGGATTAGTAGAAATCCTTGGGTAACAGAAGAAATACTGAATTTAATTGATGAAAGGAGGAAATAGAAAAATTCAGTAAATGAAGCAGGCAAAAAGGAATACAAACGTCTCAAAAATGAGATCGACAGGGAGTGCAAAATGGCTAAGCAGGGATGATTACTGGACAAATGTAAGGATGTAGAGGCTTATCTCACTAGGGGTAAGATAGATACTGCCTACAGGAAAATTAAAGAGACCTTTGGAGAAAAGATAACCACTTGTATGAATATCAAGAGCTCAGATGGAAACCCAGTTCTAAGCAAAGAAGGGAAAGCAGAAAGGTGGAAGGAGTATATAGAGGGTCTATACAAGGGTGATGTACTTGAGGACAATATTATCGAAATGGAAGAGGATGTAGATGAAGATGAAATGGGAGATACGATACTGCGTGAAGAGTTTGACAGAGCACTGAAAGACCTGAGTCGAACAAGTCCCCAAGAGTAGACAACATTCCATTAGAACTACTGACGGCCTTGGGAGAGCCAGTGATGACAAAACTCTACCATCTGGTGAGCAAGATGTATGAGACAGGTGAAATGCCCTCAGACTTCAAGAAGAATATAATTCCAATCCCAAAGAAAGCTGGTGTTGATAGATGTGAAAATTACCGAACTATCAGTTTAATAAGTCATGGATGCAATATACTAACGCGAATTCTTTACAGACAAACGGAAAAACTGGTAGAAGCCGAGCTCGGGGGGGGGGGGGGGGGGGGGGATCAGTTTGGATTCTGTAGAAATATTGGAACACGTGAGGCAATACTGACCCTACGACTTATCTTAGAAGCTAAATTAAGGAAATTCAAACCTACGTTTCTAGCATTTGTAGACTTAGAGAAAGCTTTTGACAATGCTGACTGGAATACTCTCTTTCAAATTCTGAAGGTGGTAGGGGTAAAATACAGGGTGCGAAGGGCTGTTTACAACTTGTACAGAAACCAGATGGCAGTTATAAGAGTCGAGGGGCATGAAAGGGAAGCAGTGGTTGGGAAGGGAGTGAGACAGGATTGTAGGCTCTCCCCGATGTTATTCAATCTGTATATTGAACAAGCAGTAAAGGAAACAAAAGAAAAACTCGGAGTAGGTATTAAAATCCGTGGGGAAGAAATAAAAACTTTGAGGTTCGCCGATGACATTGTAATTCTGTCAGAGACAGCAAAGGACTTGGAAGAGCAGTTGAACGGAATGGACAGTGTCTTGAAAGGAGGATATAAAATGAATATTAACAAAAGCAAAACGAGGATAAGGGAATGCAGTCGAATTAAGTCGGCTGATGCTGAGGGAATTAGATTAGGAAATGAGACACTTAAAGTAGTAAAGGAGTTTTGCTATTTGGGGAGCAAAGTAACTGATGACGGTCGAAGTAGAGAGGATATAAAATGTAGACTGGCAATGGCAAGGAAAGCGTTTCTGAAGAAGAGAAATTTGTTAACATCGAGTATAGATTTAAACGTCAGGAAGTCGTTTCTGAAAGTATTTGTATGGAGTGTAGCCATGTATGGAAGTGAAACGTGGACGATAAATAGTTTAGATGAAAAGAGAATAGAAACTTTCGAAATATGATTCTACAGAAGAATGTTGAAGATTAGATGGGTAGATCACATAACTAATGAGGAGGTATTGACAGGATTGGTGAGAAGAGAAGTTTGTGGCACAACGTGACTAGCAGAAGGGATCGGTTGTTAGGACATGTTCTGAGGCTTCAAGGGATCACCAATTTACAATTGGAGGGCATCGTGGAGGGTAAAAATCGTAGAGGGAGACCAAGAGATGAATACACTAAAGAGATACAGAAGGATGTCGGTTGCAGGAGGTACTGGGATATGAAGAAGCTTGCACAGGATAGAGTAGCATGGAGAGCTGCATCAAACCAGTCTCAGGACTGAAAACCACAACAACAACAACAAGATGTATAAAAGTATGGCCGTAATCCTTGCAATTATTCCATGCATTGTGTTGTAGCATGTTGCTGATCACGCAGTTGCAGCAGCAAGACGAGGTAAGTTATCTGTTGCATACAGGAGCATTGCAGAACAGTTGTTAGGAGACGTTAGAGGGCATTTTAAAACTCGCAGCCAGATGGCAGAGAATTGATTTCTTAACAATTCGTTGGAGGTTTATTTTTGTTTTCAATCAGAATTCCATTATTTTCAGAGACAGAATGTGACACACATATTCCGTACATATCTTTTAAAATAATTACCAAAATAGTTTCAGAGTGAAAAAGGACGTGTGAGGACCTGCTTAGGGGAGCCGATAGAGGACTTTCTGTGTATCCATTTTGTTACAGCTATACTGCATGGCCTGTTTGTACACTATAATAGATCCAGTTGAACCCTTGCATTGCTATATTGTGCAGCTATTTACAAAATGAATCTATCATCAATTACGGTCGATATTCTCCTCAATGCGTTCAAATCACAATTCCCAATGTCAAATCTATCCTCCCCTAATGGCTAGACAAGTAGTAGGGCAAGGGCAGTGTGGCCCAACTCTGCATTGTTGCCAAATTTTTCAAAATGGTGGCCATAAATGTGGCAACATCGCACCAACGCCATTGGCAGGAAGTTCATATTTTGGCAGGAAAATAGGTCATTTGGGCTACCACTATTAACCTAACCCACTAGCCTCCCCTCTCCCCTCCCATCCCTCATCTGCAAATTGGCAAGAAATGGACTCAGTGCTGGGCTACCAGATATAACAGACATAAGTCTTCATTTTGTAACTATTGTGCCCCTGGTCTCCCCTCCCACACCTGGAAATGGTCAGGGAAATTCCACAGTCTGTGCTGGGCTGTTGTATAGGAAAGATGTAAATATAGATAGTTTATTTAAACAATATATTAGCATACTGCCGTGAGATCCCCCCAAGCCGTCGTCGGCACTTTCTATTAGAGCAAGATAAAGAAATATAAAAAAGAAAAACCAAATACCTCACACGAAAAAGAAAAAAGTCGGTGCAGAAAAAAGTAATGTTGGGAGAGCACACTATACCTTATTTTGAGTATGTTTGTCCGATTCTTTGTTCTATGTATAGTTGTCATATTTCTAGTTTTGTGAAGGTTTAGTGGTAGGCTAACTGTTGTTGACTTATCTGTGTCAGACTCAAAAAATGGAGGCAAACTGCAACACATCTTATTAAAAAACCTCTAAAGAACACCTCATGCCATGACAAGCACGTGGGCCGCCTGGCAAGGCTGAAAACAAAGAATGAGTAACCAATTAATGTTAAACCAGGTGTCAGATTCAGGACCTTCCAGTGAGAAAGAAACCACTACTGTAATAAACTGCTTATCAATTTTATTTCGAAATAGCTAAAATTCAACTGTTGATTAAAGGATCAAAGTAATTACAGTAAGGAAAGAGACCTAACAACAATAATAATTTCCTACAAAGAGAGGAACAGAAATCTGTAAATAAATTTCGGCTTCCGTCATTTGGAGAGGAATTAGTAGGATTCAAATTTAAATGGAGCATCTTCTTCGTCTTGAGATACGCACAAATGTAGAAAAGCCTGCTGTTCCAACAGATGAGGCTATGCCAGATTAGGAAACGTCGGGAGCAAAGAGGAAGTGGCCAGTTCTATTACTCAGTATGCGAGAGCTAGGCATGTAACTATCTAGCAAGTTGGCAATGGGAACTTTTTTTCAGGTGTAGGCACACTAGCGTTAAGTGCCAGCCAGATAATAAAACCCTGACCGCCTCAACACCAAGGCCATTCTGCGACTTCATGTTGGAAGGACCAGCAGTTGCTGAGTCGCCCACACAAATGTTTTGGCTACAGGCATGTTCTGATATGCTGCAGTAAAATATAACTGTTCGTTACTTTGGGCACAGTTTAGTAATGACGCTCGCATTCGATCGCTGTTTTCGCAGTTTGGCGATATCGAGTTTTTCGCGATACAATAGGAGGGCAACATCGCCATCTATCTGGCAAGATTCATGTAAGTCTGCCACACACATTTGTTGCCTAAATCCAGTCATCTCGGATCAGCATTCCATCTCCGATGTGTTCTCACTCATCTGGTGTCATTTGGGTCAGTGCTCTTTCATTACATTGTTTTGTCAATGTTTTTGTGTCACTGGAGGCAGCCCTCAGTTAAAAGTACCTTGTTCTGTTCGAATTAATACATGGCTGTTGTAACACTTTTCTAAATATTTTTAATGTTGTGATTTCTATATAATCTCTCCACAGTATCCATACAAATCAGTGCTTCCTGCATATGTGGGGTATTGGATAGGATACTAAGATGCAATCCCAATAGCCTAATGAATAATTTCACCCTTTAGCTAGGACAAGCTCATTTCATTTATGATACCTGCACAGTCAGATTAGGTCAGGTGGCGCAGTCTTCACAAACATAAAATTACGGTAAAATCTTATCAGAAGCTGAAGTACTGTTCCACTGAAAAGGCATATAGAAGGCAATGTATCCTTAATTCTTTCTAGCAGAGCAGTAATGTAACACTTTACTTATGACTGCCAAACCATATATATCATGACTTTAGTAGAACTCGACAACCTGAAGATAACAATGAAGCCAGTCATAACACAATAAATATGTAATAATACAGCTGAGAAATCATTGAAATAATAATGATAGTTGGAGGTAATTTTGACATGTTGACTGAAAAGGAGAGGATGTAACACAGAAATTAAGAAGTGGACATAGCAGCTTCAGAAGCCATTCATATCAGTGCATGTAATATATATAGTGAGTATGCCCCTCGGGGGTTAACACAAATAACCCTCACTACTAAACCAAATTTAACTGACAAGTAATCACTAAGCAAGCCCACAGTATTACCACGTCAAGTCGTATTAACGTATGATAAACACCACAATTCTCAAATCATTACATCATGGCAATATTAATATCTAAATAAACACAAAAAAGTCTGGATCAGTTCTACCCAACTACAAATCTTATCACAAATCGAAAATCATTAAATGATCAAAATCCACCACATTTCCTACCAAAAATAAAAGCGAAATTTATCACTGAATCAAGCACCATAAATACCCAATGAATCAGCACAGTCAAAGACATTCCCTAACTCTAATCATTACATTCAACATATTTCTCTGAATACTACTTCATGTAGACAAGCCATAGTTCTCTGATCATCAAGATGCAGCCTATTGTCTAACATTAATTAGCATAAAGTAAAAGTCATCTTCTTGAAGCCACTATAATCTGTCACAGCAGTTGTACAAATCATCACATAGGATGAACAGTATGTTACTTGGCATAGCTAACTCTCTAGTCATCATTACAAAAGACAATTCCTAGCAATGACTAACTCCTAACACAATCAGTCAGTCTCTCAGCATAACAAATTCCTCTATTGGCATTATGTACAAAACATTTACTAGCATTAAACACCATTTAGAAAAATTTGCAAAATTAACCTGCATAAATAATCACTTCTTGGAATGCATAACATGAAAAATGTCCCATTAAACATTCTTACTACAAGCCACTACATAACATAATCTGTAAATGAGCCTACATTAAAAATTACCCAATCAGTATGAACCATAAGTAAGGCAAATGCATAGAGTATCTGCAACATATCATTAACACTGCTACAAAAGTATCAAAAGCATGAACTAAGTAAAGTTCAGCTTAGAATTACTTCTTGAAACAGCTGCTATTAAAATTTTTTGTCATCAATTTTCACAGTACAGTTTAACTCCTAGCATTAAACAGTCAGGTGTAATGGATGAACTTTAATCATTCTTAGTAACAAACCCACCTTCATTTAAACCTCAACATTGGAAAAAGCAGAAAGTTTTCTAACTCTCCCATGGATATAAATGTTTAAAAATCACTTTCGTTTCATTATTACATATTAATCTTTTAGGTAGTTCCCAAGATTTTCTAGTTGTCGCTATCTGTGGTACCTTATCCATGATATTACACATAATTCTGATTCTACATTTTCCTACTAGTACCCTTTTCACATCAGATTTCAAATTGAAGCTGTTAAGCTTCTGTTTAGCGAAAAACATGCTTCAAATTTCATACATACCATTTGCATTTTATCGTAATGAGCTTGATAGGTCAAATTTCGTAATTTATGATTAGGACCATATAGGGTGGGGCAAATAAAAGTAGCCCAGAAGAGTGGACATGACTGCACTTCAAGAGAGAGTAATATGTCGTCCGACTATTCCCGGAAAGTGCTCTCTCGAAATTTCAGTAGAAAACCTCTCTGTGATCACGACGCCTCTCCTGTAACGTCTGCCAGTGGCGAGGCGTTTGTTGACCATCTCAGTAACGCTCTCTCGCAGATCAAACGATCCCGTGACGAAACGCTCCATCTTCATTGTATCTTCTGTAACTCTTATATCAGTCCTACCTGGTAAGAATCCCATACGATGAACAATATTCAAGAATCGGTCGAACAAGGGCCTTATTAAACTACTTCCTTAAGAGTCTTCCTATGAATCTCAGTCTGGTATCTGCTTTTCTTACTATTTGTTTTATGAGGTCATTCCACTTAAGGTCGCTCTGGATAGTTACTCTTAAATATTTTACGGTAGCCACTGTTTCCAACAGTTTCTCATTAATAGCGAAATTGTACAGCAGTGGTCTTCTTTCCTATTTATCCAAAATATGTTACATTTATTTACGCTCAGGGTCAACTGCCAGAGACAGCACCATTCGTCAGTCCTCTGCAGACCATTATTCAAATCGACACTGTCTTCTGGAGTTACTACATTGTAACAGACGATCGCTTGATCTATGAACAGTCCTAAAGAGCATCCGACACTTTCCACTAGACCATTTATACATATTGTAAACAGGTACCATCATACTTCCTTGGGGTACTTCGGCAGTTATCTTCACATCTGCAGATTTCTTACCCTAAAGAGCGACGTGTTGAGTTCTATTTGCAAGGAACTCTTGAATTCAGCCACAAATCTGATCCGATACTAAATAAGCTTGTAGTTTTTTCACTAAACGGCATTGTGGGGCGGAGTTAATTGACGCCAAAAAAAGCGGCGTCAACCTGAGCGCTATGGATGTGCTGGAGGAACAGAGCGAGTTTATTTTTGTAAGATATCTATTTGCGCAATCCTTGTTGATTTTTAAAGAGGAGATTTTCATTCTCCATGAATGGGTTTTGATTCTCCAACATAATACATGTTCCATAATTCTACACAGATTAGTCTGTAATTATGTGCATCTGTCCTACAGCCCTTCTTGAAAGCGGGAATGACCTGAGCTTTGTTTCCTGTCCCTCTTATCCTTCGTTGCTCCAGCGATCAACAATAAACTGCTGCTAGAAGAGAAGTAGGTTCTTTCGCATAATCTTTGCAGAATCTTGTTTGTATCTCATATGATCCTGATTTCTTTCCACTACTAATCGATTGCAGTTGCTTTTCTATTCTGAAGTCGGTCATTTTAATATCTGCAGCTTCGACGTTCGTACGATAATTGAAATGCGGGACTTCATTATGGTCTTCCATAGTGAAACAGTTTCAAAAGACCGAATTCAGAATTTCGGCCTACTCTCTGTTATCTTCCGTTTCGGTGCCAGTATGTTCTCTGAGTGAATGAATAGATGCTTTCGAACCACTTACTGAATTTACATATGATCAAAATTTCTTATGATTTTTGCTCAGATCGGTTGACAAAATTTTACTTTATGTCATTAAACGCTTGTCTTATTGCTCTCGTTAACGCTCGTTTTCGCTTCGTTCGGCTTCTGTTTGTCAGCTAGGTTCTGACTTCTCTTGAATCTGAGATGAAGATCTCTCTGCTTTCTAGGAGTTTTCTGACAGCACTATTAGACCATGGCGGGTCTTTCCCACCCCTTAATATTAATAGGTTTCTCAGAGCATGTTTGTCTAAGGCATACTGAACGATGCTTTTGAAATTTTTCCATTTGTGCTCTACATCGCCATCCTCATCACTGGTTATTTGATGCTGCCTACTCAGAGCCTCTGCAATTTGTGTCCTGTCGCTTTCGCTAAACAACAATATCTTCCTATCTTTCTTAACATTCCTTGTACAAAAAATAGTCGTAGTTGCTGTCACAGCCTTCCTGTACATTAACTGATGCAGTACCAGTTAAGGCCTGTTTGTTGCTAAGAGGCCTAAGACATTAATTCACGAGTTGTTTCTACATATATGCCTTACAGTTATGAGTTACTAATAATATTAACACAAGAAATGCATATGGATAGAGTCTATATAATCTCTGCTCACTGTCCTACCCTGCTAGAGGGAAAATTGATTCTGAATCATGTTTTATGGGAGCTTTCTGTCCAGTTCTCTTATGTAAGCAGACAAAATAACTTAACTGAATTTGTGTTTATATAGTGAAGTTATTTTCAGTTTATTAAGGGAGGTCTTATTTACAGTTTTTAAATGAGCATTTGTGGAAAATACGTCCTTCTAAACAGTGGCTGAGGATTGTATAATTTGTAAGTGTACTGTTGTCTGTGAGCTTTGTAGGCTTGATGGGAAAGGGATTGTATTAGCAAATGTGCCACCTTCCTGCTGTATGTCATTGACAGTGAATCGCACAGCCATGTAATTGTGTTGTAATCACTTGGTAGTTAAATAATGAATGACCAGAAAGTTACTGCTCGTCTCTCATCATTGTGTTACTGGTAGACTGCATAAACCTCTTTCACTCAGGTAGTGCTGTCACTTGCAGAGTGGGCTGCACTGGCAAGGGGAGGGCATGACTAGGGAAATTCAGACTGTAATGAGGCCTGGCTGGCTTGTAGGTTACCTAAAGTGTGTTATCCTGTAGCAGTAGTAAGATCTACTGGACAGCCAGTTCCTAGAAAAGATGTCTTAAAGCTTTACCTGCTTGTTAAACAATAATTTAATGAACACATGAACTTGTATAAAAATGGATGAAAATAGCTCATTGACAGCATGAGTAATTTTTAATCCACTGATCTGCGTTCAGTCCCACCTTATGCCAATTTTTTCTTTAGTAATAATTAGAAGGATTTTTAAATAAAATGAAAAACCAAAACTATCATAAATGATATAATTAATAACATTATTTTATACATAATGCAACTGTTTGCTAGACCTAATGAAAGGAGTTGAAAATAATGTTGATTTTTAAAATAGTTAAGTAACAGTAAATTTAGTATTTTAGAGGATTTTTTTGTTGAACTGTTGGTAGATGTGAACAGGTGCACCTTATTCGTCCACAACTTTTTTAAACATGTTTGTTCCATGGAAGATCTTAATTGTTGATCTGTTATTGATAGGCAGACATTTCAGAATGTCTGAGTCACTACAGAAGCAATTCAAATAATAATACTTAGCAGCTACAGTGTGTTGTCACATTCTGCATATTAACTGGTTATACTGAATAAACATGAATACACTTCCCAGTGCTTTCTGGAATATTGCCACAGCTGGAGTGTTTATATTGTTCCAGACTGTTCATGTGCATACGTCTGTTAATAACGAAGGCATGAGAGTGTCAGAGGTTGGAGATAAAATAACTCAAGACTCACTATATAGTCAAAATTACTGCTGAGAGATGCGGTTGTTCATTACATAGTCATGCTGACTGATAATAATTTAATTGCACCAGAATCTTCAATTTCGATTTCTCGTGAAGTGATGTTGATAGGTGAGGAAATTTATTCATGTGCTGTGGACATACTAGGTGAAAAAAATATTTGTTACTGATGAAGAACTCATCCACGAAAATGTAAATGGTCTAGAAGTACCTCCCGAAGAAATACGACATAATAGCCAATCAGATGAATGAGGATCAGAAGTGGAAGAAAGACAAGAGGCAAAATGTCACTCTCTAGATTATAAAATAAAAGTTGTAAATATTGCAAAAGCTCATACTACATGGAACTACAAAAAAATTGCAAAAAATGATGCTGTCAATTAAAAAAGAAGGAATATATGAGGGTCGTTAAATAATTAATGCCCCTCATTTTATTAAACCCATTAATATACACTGAGAAACGTCCTTTTTGTCGTTCACATTTTAAGTTTGTTCTGTGCGCCAGTGAAGTTTCGAACCGTTCTGGCAGATGTCAGAGCCGTAGTACAGTGTCTACATACAACTCGTGTTACAAGCAGTGTGCTGTTGTTGAATTCTTGTGTACAGAAACAGAAACTGTGGTGAACATCCATAAATGTTTGTGTGCAATGTATGGCGATGTTGCATTTGATAGGAGTAGAGTTGGGGGACTGATAAAGAAATTTACAGTTTACACACATGTCTAACAACCCAGAAACACATCACCAATTTGGGTTGGACATCACTGCCTCATCCACACTACAGTCTAGACCTGGCACCCTCGGACACCATCTCTTTCGGCTGCTTAAAGATTCTCTGTGGGGAACAGACTTTGAAGGTGACGAGAGAGTCAGTCAAGCAGTGGAAATATGGTTATGCCTACAGGACAAGAGCTTTTGCCAGCTCTTCCACAACATTGGCATATGGTCATAGAACGTGATTGAGACTATGTGGAAAGATAGGACATGGAAAAAACATGCTGATATATATTGTCACCAAATTCTGACTCTTAACAATAAATATGTTCTGAGAAAAAATGTTGGACATTACTTATTGAATGACTCTCTTATATCCAGATAAGAAGAAGAAACAAAACAGGTGGGATTAATCTGTTAAATTTTCTGAGAGTGTTTGATGTGATTTTCCCAACATCCAACTATCAGTCATTAACATTTCAGTAACCTGAGCTCCTAGTCCCCCCCCCCAAGCTTTATGGATTACCTAAATTCTGAAAGGAAGGTACTCCATTTGGACCACTTGTTTGTGCTGTTGGCTCTCATATCTACAGGAAGTCAAATACTTAACTAATTTAATGACTTCGATAGTTGGCCACCGCAAACTTCACGTTAAACAATGTCAGATGTTCATTGAGAAAATTAAACAGATCATAGTTGATCCAAATGATATGTTAGTCAGACTGGAGGTGGTCTCATTATTTACAAAAGTTCTTGAGGCAGACACATTGAAACTGTGGGCATAGAATTTTTCTTTTGAAAGGACAAAATTGTTTCAATGTGTTACAATGACCACCTACTTCTTGTATAGCAGTGCATTTTATTACATGATGAAGAGAATGGCCATGTGTTCTCTGTTGTCTCCAGCAGTGGCCAAAATTTTTATGGACGTTTTTGAGGACTATATATTTAATTTCACCCCCCTTCACCCATCTTCATTATATCACTATATTGACGACATATTATGATCTGTTCACTCAGCCTAGAAACTTTTGAGCACTTCCTGGAACATATCAACAGCAAACGTCTAGTTGACTTTAAGACAGAGAAAGAAGAAACTCTGCCACTTTTGGTTGCGTTGGTACACCGAACATCGAGTGGACGTCTCCACCACTCAGGGTACTGCAAGCTGCCTCACATTGATATGTATCTTAGTGCCCACTCCAGAAGAGAGGAGTCTTAAGTACATTGGTACACAGAGCAAAAACTGTTTCCCTATGAAGACCACTTGTATTCCTAAATAAATCATCTGAAGTAAGCGTTCTGAAAGAAAGGCAGTGGTTCATGTGAAGTCAGCGTTTTCCGAGAAAAAGAATGTGAGAATGTTGAACTTACACTTGATTAGTAACCGATGGTATTCCTTCCTTTCAGCGACGTTACATCCAGCAATGTAGGCCGAGTCGTGGGAAGAAAAGGTGTAAGACGTTCCTGAGAACATATAGGAGATTCTACACACTGTTAATGACAGTCTTGGCCTCTCATTCCTTGTGATTTATACTATCACTTGCGGGTGCAGAAGCAATTTCATTGGTCATTCAATCTATATCGTTTCTGACGTTTGTGGAGCACATAAAGCACATATTAAAAATCGAGAACTGGAGAAATCCGCAGTTGCTGAGCACAGCCTCACAAACAAACACAAATTATTGTTTGATGAAACAAAAGTTTTGTACCATGCTCCTACATACTGGAATCCTATAATTAAATATGCGTAGATAAGTAGAGCATGGCCTCTGAAATCATTGTCCCAGAGAAGTTGGGAAGTGCAGTGGCTCCTCTCAGCTACTATTCTCTTGGGAAGTGTTTCCAAATCTTCATTGCCTTCCTTCTGAAAAGATATTAATTTACTTTTTAATTACAAGATTGATTCTGATACAATTTCACCCAATTGTGGGCACAAGTTTACATGTTATTTCAGATAAATATTTTGTGATTAGCTCATATATAATTTCTAAGTTGTTTAAAATTTTTCGTGTTCTGAGGCATTCCAAACTGTAGCTTTATGTAAAATCGTAATAAATGGCAACTGTGTCTATACGTTTTAAGTATAGTACAATAACATTTGTAAACTAGTGAACCATAAAAATCATGAATGACAAAAATTACCAGTAATGACAAGAAATACCAGTAATTACAAAAATCGCCATTCTGGAAGTAATGTACGATGTCATCCATTACTGATTATCTATAAGATCTAACAGTAAGTCAGAAACATGTCAATGACATAGTATGCTGGTTTTGTTAGTGACTTCTTCTACTCATCTAGTGAATATTGTGACCTGAGCGGTCTCCCAATAACTGGATACAATTTTTTGTTTAAGAAATAACTTTATTCAGTGACATCATCGATTCTTTCCATTGCATGGAAAGACTTGTGCTATTGAAACAGGGACAAATACCGCTACTTACAATCTTGTATTAGCTGTGTCATACAACTTGCCTATATATACTTTTTTGTATCTAATCTGAATCTGTCCTGCTCAAAATCTCATACTTACAGACTTTTCATTCCATATTGTTTATGTTTTTCATTGTCCTTTTATTTCAGTTATTCATGGTGGAGTATTTCCATATCTGGAACGATAAACTAAATATAAACGTCTTTTTTATGAAATTGGGATACATAACCATGTTTATATCAGTGGCACTTCATTTTTATGCATGTAGCTACCCAGCTTTAGTTGGTTTTACATCACTAACTCATTTGGAAAATCTGCCATCAGGTATGTTTAATTGTATTCTGATTTTTCTCTTTAAATAACTAGTATCTGATATTATACGAAAATATGAATATGGGTGGAATTAAAAAACATGTCATGCAGTCGAAATTACAACTGATATTCAATATACACTGCAAAATAAATCATACTTAGGTTTCACACTGAAACCTAACAGTTTATAAATGCTTAGATATCTGAGCAAGAACCACATACCACTTTACAACTCTGCAGTATAATTTAAAGTGAATGGGACAAATGTGTTTCTATATGGAGAAACATCAAGAGTTCCAACATCTAATTGATGTATGAAGGAATAACATTATAAGTACAAAATGCACAAAAAGGCATTAAATTAAGAATGCAGGAGACCAGTCTATGAGCAGGGACTGAGTAAATGAAGAAGTGTATTTATGACAGTTTGAGTTACTTATTTTATCAATCATCTGTTATGTGCATCACATCAATAAAAAGAAATTTAGGAATGTGGATGTTTCAAGAAATAAATTGACAAAAGACACTCAAACCATAGAAGCTTAATCTGTGCATTGCACTAACAATTATGAATCAGTATAGGCGCCTACAGCTTGATGTTATTCATGCTTACATAATGTACATGTAACTTACTGAATTAGAATCCAACCACTACTGATAATATTCAGACAAATGCTGCTTCTTCTCCTGTTTTAAAGTATCTGCTGTTTATTGTCTTTTAGATGCTTTAGATTTGTGTGATTACTTTGGAAACACTCAAAGAAAGTATCATATCTATAAAAACAAACACTTGTTTACAATACAATACTAAATCTTATACAGTCACCACTACCTGCCAAGTGACTAACAGACATATTAATTCCTTGAAATTTTATAGCATTTGGAAGTAATGGCTCACGACATACTCTTTGATTTTCTTTGGATCTAGTAAAAATTCTCACTTTCCAGCTTTATGTCACATGGGGTGCTGATAAATAAGTCCATTTTGAACACCATAGAATAAAATAGATTTTACATGATTGTGTAACTTAAAGTACAGCTGAAACTGATACTCGCAGTAGTATAAATGTGTTCTCGTTACAGTGCACATTTATTAAAAATTATTGATAAAAAACGATATTTCAATTTTACTGTATCCCCATTTTAAAAAACTTGTTTATACCTATGAAAGAACTTTTCATTTCATTAAAAAATAAAAATTCAAATAATTTTTCTTTATAAATAATAAGAAAAACTCAAAGGTACATTTCAATAATACACTATTTAATTTTAAGAAATCGCATTCTTTTATAAATAAATACATGGAAAAAAGTGAATTCCAAACCAGATTTACTAAAAGACTTACGAAGGTATTGTAAAGAAAAACACTTCACGAATTATTCTGATTTACAGAATTATTGTAAAAGTAAAGATCTTATAGAATATATTGGAAATTTTCATAAGAATGAAATGAAGAAAAATGAATTAACACTTAAAACTAGAAAACAACTTTCAACAATATGTAAAACGTAAATTTAACAAAATTATTCCTCCCTTAATAAACATTAATTAATCGGTTTTATCAAATAATCTGAGTGTAATATTAATAAAATTGATATAGACAACTTTTTCAAAAGCTTCCAGTTGATAAAATCAAGAAACGAAACAAAAACCTATCAAAAAAGTTTTTCAGGTTACAGCTTTCTAGATGATGATATTCTTTAACAAATAAAAGAATCAATAGAAAGGCTTGTACTTTCCAATCAACAATAATAATTTACTGAAATTAATGATGAGAGTAATATTATTTAACCACAAGAATTTGTTAATCGGAGTAAAGAAGTAGTAATCACTAAATTTAAGAATATTTTACTACAAAGAAGATCGATTAAAGTTGACATGACAATTTATTCAGGTTTCAAAAGAAAAAAAAATCAAGAATTGAATTTTAAAACAAGTAACATGGCTTTTTCAGATTAACTGATTTGTAAGATTATTTCCAAAGTTCATCAAATAAACTATTAACTGAATTGGATGAAATGCAAAGGAAAAAACCTTTTTGGTCTTTATTTTTTATAAATAACTTAGAAATAATTAACGAAATTCTGTTTCTTCATTTATCGAATTATCAAAAGAAATTAAAGGGGAAAAAGGCACAGTTAATGAAAAAACATAATTAACATTGCAAGGAGCAATCAAAAATGTTTTATTTATTGAATAGCATCAGTTTTATATAAAGCAGATTGCGGTGGCGAAAGAGTTAGTGTGTATATTTGGTCTGAAATAGATAAAATTTTTGAAAAACAAAAAATTAATTTTCCTGATCAGTTAACAGATATTCCAAAATTCGAAAAAAATCAGGAGTATTTTGTTGTATATCTAATTTACCATACAAAAATTAACAAAAAACATGTTTATCTTCTTTTATTCGAGATGAAAATAATGCTCATTAAAGTAGGATGAACGATTTATCTAGAATTGTTAAGCAACAAACAGCTAAAAATAAAGAAAAAATTTATACTTGTGATAGATGTTTGCGATGGTTTAATTCACAAGAAAAATTTGATAATCATGAAAACGTTTGTAATTAGTAAAAATAAGTTAAGAAATATGCCCATAAAAAGTGAAAAAATTAAATTTAAAAAATATCGTAATTCCTTAAGGGTACCCTTTGTAATGTATGCTGATATCGAATGTCTTTTAGGAGTTTAACGAATGTCAAAAAAGTCCTGAAAAATCTTATATTAACAATCATCAAACACGTGTGACATTTTCATTTAATTTCTATACTAATTATTCTATAGGCCATTATAACTAATCTGTAAAGTATACTGGTAAACATTCAGTGGAAAAATTCGTTGAAATGTTAAAACAACAATGTAGAGGAATTAAAAACTTATATAAATAAAATGTGCCAACCCTTTTGACTAAAGCAGATAAAATAAATATTAAAAATTCGAAAACCAGTTTAGTTTGTGAAGAAAAATTTATTGAAGGAGAAAAAGTGAGAGTTCATTGCTATTTAACAGGAAGTAACTGAGGAATTGAAACTGAAGATTGTCATCTTAAATATAAAAATGCTTCTATTTCAATTTATATTCATCATTTTACCAATTATGTCAGTCATTTATTTATTCTAGAAGTATCAGTAGATAATCATAATATTAATGATATTCCAAATAATTAATAAAAACATATTTCCTTTAGCAAAATGGTTGAAAATGGATGTACATTAGGATTTTAGATACTTTTATATTCATGGCCACAAGTACTGAGCAAATTGTCTTCAAATCTTGAAATATATCAGTTTAAAGAAATGTCAAACCATCACATAGATAATCAATTAGATTTAGTAATTAAAAAGATGTTTATCCATGCAAACATATGAAATTGAAAGAAAATAATACCTAAAGAAGAATGTTTTTATTTGAGACTTAATAAATTTAATATTTCTGATGAAGATAAAAACTGCACAAAATTAGGTTCGAAGAAGTTTAATATTAAAATTGTAGATGAATATACAGATTTTACAACAAAGCTGATGTTTTTATATTAGTTGATGTTTGAAAATTATGGAGATACTTGAATTAAACCTTATTAATTCGATCCTGCTTGGTATTTCACTGTTCTAGGTTTATCTTGGAATGCCATGTTTTAATTAGGTTTATTAAACGATTATGACATGTTTTCATTTATTGAAAAATGATTTCAAGACGGAATTTAACAAATTATTGAAAATACACAAAACGTATTATCAAATACATGAAAAACTTTGAATTAGGTAAAGAGTCATTTTACATTACATATTTGAATGCAAATAATTTATACAGCTTGGCTATGTCTTAATTTTTACCATTTAATAATTTCTTGTGGTTAGCTCCAGAAAATTGTAAAACTGAAAAATTCTTGAAACACCAGATGATAGTTAATATGGTTATATTTTAGAAGTTCGTTTAGAATATCTACTTGAATCACACAATTTACATGAACATTTACATCTAGCACCCAAGGGAAAAGGAAAATTACTTACACTTTAAGTAATAAAGAATTATATGTTTTAAATTACAGAAATCTTAAACTGTGTCTAAATATTGGATTCAAATTAAAGAAGTCCATAGGATCTTGTCACTTGAATATTCATATAGGTTAAAAAACCATTTATTTTAAAACAAATGAGAAAAATTGCACTATTGAAACAGAAAAGGACTTTCATAAACTAATGAATAATACCGTTTTCGGTAATATGATGGAAAATATTATGAACAGAAATAATATTAAAGTAATAACTGATCAAAAAATACAATTGTTATAATTGAACACCAAATTATGAGCATACTGCTGTACTTTCAGAAAATCTAGTAGCAGTTCATATGAAAAAAACGATACTAAAATTCGATAGACTCATTTACATTTGAATAAGTATTATAAATATTTCCAAAATAAAAGGTGCGTTTTTGATTATAATGTAGTGAATTGGAAATAAGGTGTTTTATGGATACACATTCCTTTATTTCCAATATAAGAACAGAAATTTTTATATAGACATGAAACATATATATTTTTATATATACATTAAACAGTTTTGATGCAAATGATTATTATAATCAGAGTATTTACGAATTTCCACGAGTAACGAAGACAGTTTTAGGAAACAATTGTAAGTAGGCTGTTTATGTTTTCTTATTGGCAACGTTACATAGCGCTCTGTTTGAAAATCACTGGGTGTGCTGTGTGCAGTCTGTGGCTAGTTTGCATTGTTGTCTGCCATTGTAGTGTTGGGCAGCTGGATGTGAACAGCGCGTTGCGTTGCACAGTTGGGGGTGAGCCGCCAGCAGTGGTGGATGTGGGGAGAGAAATGGCGGAGTTTTGATATTTGTATGAATGGATGTTATGAACTCCTATATATATTATGACTTTTGATGACTATTAAGGTAAATACATTGTTTGTTCTCTATCAAAATCTTTCATTTGCTAACTATGCCTATCAGTAGTTAGTGCCTTCCGTAGTTTGAATCTTTTATTTAGCTGGCAGTAGTGGCGCTCGCTGTATTGCAGTAGTTCGAGTAACGAAGATTTTTGTGAGGTAACTGATTTGTGAAAGGTATAGGCTAATGTTATAGTCAGGGCCATTCTTTTGTAGGGGTTTTTGAAAGTCAGATTGCATTGCGCTAAAAATATTGAGTGTCTGTTTAAGCACAGTCTTGTATAATTGTTCAAAGGGGACATTTCATATGTCGACCATTAGCCTAGGATACCTCACTGGAATCTTCTGATTTTTTTCTTGTAGTTTGTGTAATTAGTGTAGCTATTGTTCATTGCTAGTGCGTAATCATAGGGAGAATTTCCTTTGTAGTTGTAGTTTTTCATTGTTGTACAGTAAAACAGTTGTGGCATGCATGTAGATTTGCACCAAATATTTCGCAGCTGCAATTAACTAGATATTATTTTCAGTGCTATGTTAATGTGTTCTCTTATTTTTGCTCTTCAAATTGTGCTTTTCTGTGTTGTCGTGTGAAATATTGTGACAATAATGGCATGTGAAAAACGTAATACTAGGCTCCAAAGTAAACTGAGAAATGACAGTGAAGACGAAACCAGTGTATTAGCGCGACCGTGTAATGAATTAACTAATGTTCAAAGTAGTAATTTGGTAATTGTGCATAGGGAAATGGAGCGGGCGGCAAATAATGGTGTAGACAGTGAAACAATTAGTGAACAGGGAAGCATTATCGATCGATCGGTCGGCAACAACTCGCCTCAGGATTCCGAAATGACAGGACACAATCTCGCAAATACTGTAGATTCAGGTTTTGGGTCCTCACCGTTTTCTCAAATAAGTCAAGACACATTTTCTGCTTGTCAAAATGTAAATGTTGCCGGTGCAAATGCACTGCCGAAAAGCATAGAGGAACAGATTCCAGACACTAATACATTATTATTGCAATTAATGCAGCAAATGATACAAAATCAGAGACAAACACAGCAACAGTTAGACACAATGGAACAAAATCTTCAAAAGTTAGACACAATGGAACAACACCAGAGACAAACACAGCAACAGTTAGACACAATGGAACAAAATCTTCAAAAGTTAGACACAATGGAACAACACCAGAGACAAACACAGCAACAGCTTCAAAAGTTAGACTCATTGGAACAAACTCTTGAACAAACACGTGAAGATTTAACTACTGAGTTACATAACATTGAATCGAAATGTCAAAAAGCCTGTAATGACGTAAAAACACAAATTTGTGAGCATCTTCAACCTATTTTTTCGCGGCATGAAAATGCATTACAGAATCACGAAGCAGCCATAAAAGAACTGCAAATTATCGTTCATGAAAATCATGAGACCTTGCAAGCTAAAATTGACTCAGTTGCATCTACCGATTCGGTTACGCAATTTGCAGCAACTCAGGAAAACTTAAAGGACACAGTAGATACGATTTCAACACTAATGGACACTCTGAAACTTGGTTCAGAAAAACATACAGAGGAAATAATTTCACTATCGGATAAAGTAGCCGAACTTTCAGATCAGTTCACTAACTTATCTACAAAGGTAAATGATGATCTGAATTACACAACACCTGTAGCCTTCACTGATACTGAAGAGTATGAAGAAATTAGAAAATTCAAACAAAATCAAAATCAAATCAATACACAGTACAAAAGAGAAATCCGGGAAGTGCAAGATCAGTTGGCACAAGTAATACAAGAATTACGTATTTCAGAGGACACTCGCACCCCAATACGGGAAGAGGGACATAGAAATATGGAACAGCCACAAAATAATAACACAGCGCATTTCGCAAATTATGAAAGAAATTGGCAAGGTGCACCGAATTTTGAAATGGAACCGCCGAAACGACGTAACAATGACCGATATGCGACTCGCCGACATGATGACTTTGACTAAACTGTTCATTACTACACGTAAATTCAAAACATTTAAGAATTCTGACAACGACATTCATCCACAAGCATGGCTCCATCAATTCTCTCATTGTTTTACTCCCAACTGGTCGTTAGAACACAGATTAGAATTTATGTGTGGCTATTTAGAGAATGAACCAGCTGTGAGAATGCGATCGGTCATTCACGATTGTCACAGTGAAGGAGAATTTTACCATGCCTTCCTCTCTGCATATTGGTCTCAAGCTACACAAGACCGAGTAAAACATAGCATCATGATGATGAAACACTTTGAACAATCTGAATTTTCCAGTCTTGTCAAATATTTGAAGACATGTTGCATAAGAATCAGTATCTTTCAAACCCATACAGCCCATCAGAACTCATCCGCATTTGCTTAATCAAATTGCCTGAACAGTTACGACATATTATTTTGGCAGGACGTTGCAAAGATGACATTGAAGCCTTTCAGGGACTGTTACAAGAATTGGAAATTGACACTGACAGTCGCGGGATGCGAAAGCAGGAAAACAATCACTACAGGTCACATCCATCACAATTCCGCGATGACAGAAATAATACACGACAAGGCTATTCTTACAACGTAAATCGTGACCAAAACAGACACCACCCTTATGACAACCACTGGCAGAGTAATAGTTACAGAGAAAGTTCGCATTTCCGTAGTAATGAATATGACAGAGACAATCATAGAAACAGACAATATGGTAACCAGAACTATTATTATCAAGGGAGACAGAATAATTTCAGACGCAACAGTTCAGCACGCAGTTACGATTCAGGGAGAAATTCTCCACCACGTGACCGACAAGAAAGAAATTATGGAATCTACCGACAAAACGACAGACCTGAATTCCATCAGAACTGGCGAGCTTCAAACAGGGCAGGGCCTTCTCGTCAAAGTGAATTTGTAGAAGTTAGGTCTCCTAATCCCAATAACGACGCGCGCCAACAAAGAAACAGACAATGACCTGCACCGCAGGAAGCCACTTACGCCGCCTGGCTCAGAGAAAAATAACATAGACGCTAACCTTGAGAAAAATTCCAGAATTCTTTACCGACGTATACCGCATGGCAATTGCATTTAAGTTCAAACTCTGAGTACTATCAAGAGTAAAGGATTTCACCACACTTCACATATAAAACCGCTTATTGAGAGATAATCTGCTTTTTGACTTAGTCTTTGCCATAAAATTTTTCACTTTACATTACTAGTATGCTTTGTTAGACTTAGAAACTGTTAACATGCAACAGTGTTTGAAGTTAACTATCCAATCTAGAACCTAGGATACATATTTAGACAGTAGTTACGAGTGTATTGTTATAGTGAACAGACGACACTGTGTTACTGTGTGTGTACATTATTGCTTGTTAGTTGCACAATCACATAACGACTATAAGGCTCATATACTTAGAACATATACTGGTACTGCTAATGAGATTTTAATGCAACATTTTGGTTTACTTGAAAATACATTCTGGATTTAAAGTACTTTCTGAGAGATACCAGATTACATAGTGGTTAGTTTATGTGACAGCTACACGATTTTATCACGACGCTAGTAATGAGTGACAATTTACAATGTTGCTTTTGCGGTGTTTCTGTTTTATATCTGCACAGTTTTTCTGCATTATTCTGGAAAGTAAAACATGTTTTAGTAGTAACTTTTGTGGTATAGCAACAATGAGACAGCCTTTTTCGTGGCACAACAATACGTTACTGTAAAGTACTTTCTTCATCACGCCAATAAGCATAATAACTACGATATCTATACGCAAAGCATTTCACTTTGGTTTATCATGAGGTAAGTACATTTGTAAGTAGGCTGTTTAGGTTTTTTTATTGGTAACGCCACCTCTGTATGAAAATCACTGGCTGTGCTGTGTGCAGCCTGTGGCTGCTTTGTATTGTTGTAATACTCAACCATTGTAGTGTTAGGCAGCTGGCTGTGAACAGCGCGTAGCGTTGCGCAGTTGGAGGTGAGCCGCCAGCAGTGGTGGTTGTGGGGAGAGAGATGGCGGAGTCTATTAATCTCTTTCATTTGCTAACTATCCCTATCAGTAGTTAGTGCCTTCCATAGTTTGAATCTTTTATTTAGCTGGCAGTAGTGGCGCTGGCTGTATTGCAGTAGTGGGAGTAACCAAGATTTTTGTGAGGTAAGTGATTTGTGAAAAGTACAGGTTAATGTTAATCAGGGCCATTCTCTTGTAGAGATTATTGAAAGTCAGATTGCGTTGCGCTAAAAAAATATTGTACGTCAGTTTAAGCACAGTCCTGTAAAATTATTAAAAGGGGACGTTTCATATGTCGACCCTTAGCCTAGGATACCTCACTGGAATCTTCTGATTTTTTCTTGTGGTTTGTGTAATTAGTGTAGATTTTGTTTATTGCTAGCGCGTAATTGTAGAGAGAATCTCCTTTGTAGTTGCAGTCTTTCATTGTTGTACAGTAAAACAGGTGTGGCACGCATGTAGATTTGCACCAAGTATTTCGCAGCTGCAATTAACTAGATATTATTTTCAGTGTTATGTTAATGTGTTTTCTTATTTTTGCTCTTCAAATTGTGCTTTTCTGTGTTGTCGTGTGAAATACTGTGACAATAATGGCGTGTGAAAAACGTAATACTAGGCTCCAAACTAAATTGAGAAATGACAGTGAAGACGAAAGCAGTGTGTTAGCGCCGCAGAGTAATGAATTAACTAATGTTCAAAGTAGTAATTTGGTAATTGTGCATAGGGAAATGGAGCGTGCGGCAAACAATGGTGTAGACAGTGAAACAATTAGAGAACAGGGAAGCATTATCGATCGATCGGTCGGCAACAGCTCGCCTCAGGAATCTGAAATGACAGGAGACAATCTCGCAAATATTGTAGACTCAGGTTTTGGGTCCTCACCGTTTTCTCAAATAAGTCAAGACACATTTTCTGCTTGTCAAAATGTGAATGTTGCCGGTGCAACTTCACTGCCGAAAAGCACTGAGGAACGTGTTTCAGACACCAGTGCATTGTTATTACAGTTAATGCAACAAATGGGACAAAGGCTACAAAAGTTAGACACAACGCTTGAACAAAATCAGAAACAAATGGAACAAAATCAGAGTCAAACACAGCAAAAGCTTCAAAAGTTAGACACAATGGAACAAAATCTTAAAAAGTTAGACGCAATGGAACAAAATCTTCAAAAGTTAGACTCATTGGAGCAAACTCTTGAACAAACACGCGAGGATTTAACTACTGAGTTACATCACATTGAATCGAAATGTCAAAAAGTCTGTAATGACGTAAAAACACAAATTTGTGAGCATTTCCAACCTATTTTTTCGCGTCATGAAAATGCACTACAGAATCACGAAGCAGCCATAAAAGAACTGCAAACTACTGTTCATGAAAATCATGAGACCTTGCAAGCTAAATTTGTCTCAGTTGCATCTACCGATTCGGTTACGCAATTTGCAAAAAATCAAGAAAACTTAAAGGACACAGTAGATACGATTTCAACACAAATGGACACACTGAAACTTGGTTCAGAAAAACACACTGAGGAAATAAGTACACTATCGGATAAAGTAGCCGAACTTTCAGATCAGTTCACTAACTTATCTACAAAGGTAAATGATAATCTGAATGACACAAAACCGGTAGTCTTTAATGACACAGAAGAGTGCGAACAAATTAGGAAATTCAAACAAAATCAGAATCAAATTAATACGCAACACCAAAGAGAAATCCGGGATGTACAAGATCAGCTGACTCAGGTAATACAACAATTACGTATTTCAGAGGCCACTCGCGCTCCAATACGGGAAGAGGGACATAGAAATACGGAACAGCCACAAAATAATAACACAGCGCATTTCGGAAATTATAAAAGAAATTGGCAATGTGCACCGAATTTTGAGATGGAACCGCCGACACGACGTAACAATGACCGATATGCGACTTGCCGACACGATGATTTTGACTATAAACTGTTCATTACTACACGTAAATTCAAAACGTTTAAGAATTCTGGCAACGACATTCATCCACAAGCGTGGCTCCATCAATTCTCTCATTGTTTTCCCCCCAACTGGTCATTGGAGCACAGGTTAGAATTTATGTGTGGCTACTTGGAGAATGAACCAGCTGTAAGAATGCGATCGGTCATTCACGATTGTCACAGTGAAGGAGAATGTTATCATGCCTTCCTCTCAGCGTATTGGTCTCAAGCTACACAAGACCGAGTAAAACATAGCATCATGATGATGAAACACTTTGAACAATCTCAATTTTCCAGTCTTGTCAAATATTTTGAAGACATGTTGCACAAGAATCAGTACCTGTCAAACCCATACAGCCCCTCAGAACTCATCCGCATTTGCTTAATCAAATTACCTGAACATTTAAGAAATATTATTTTGGCAGGGCGTTGCAAAGACGACATTGAAGCTTTTCAGGGACTCCTACAAGAATTAGAAATTGACACAGACAATCGCGGGATGCGAAAACAGGAACACAACAATTACAGGTCACATCCGTCGCAATTCCGCGATGAAAGAAATAATAACTGGACACGACAAGGCTATTCTTACAACGCAAATCGTGACCAAAACAGACACCACCCATATGACAACCACTGGCAGAGTAATAATAGTTACAGAGAAAGATCGCATTTCCATAGTAATGACTATCACAGAGACAGCCAGAGACACAGACGATATGGAAACCAAAACAATTATTATCAAGGGAGGCAGAATAACTTCAGACGCAACAGTTCAGCGCACAGTTACGATTCCGGGAGAAATTCTCCACCACATGACAGAGAGAAAAGAAACTATGTAATCTACCGACATGAAAACAGACGAGATAATCATAACGACAGACCTGAATTTCATCAGAACTGGCGGGATTCAAACAGAGCAGGGCACTTTCGACAACGTGAATTTGTAGAAGCTAGGTCTCCTAATCCCAATAACGGCGCGCGCCAACAAAGAGACAGACAATGACTCGCACAGCAGGCAGCCGCGTGCGCCCGCTGGCTCCGAGAAAAATAACATAGACGCTAACCTTGAGAAAAATTCCGGTATTCTTTACCGACGTATACCACTTGACAATTGCGTTAAAGTTGAAAGTCTGCGTACTAGGAAGAGCAAAGGGTTACACCATATTTCACATGTAAAACCGTTTATTGAAAGATAATCTGCTTTTTAACTTTGTCTTTGCCATATAACTTTTCACTTCACACTACTAGTATGCTTTGTAAGAATTAGAAACTGTTAACATGCAACAATGTTTGAAGTTAAATATCCAGTCTAGAACCTAGGGAACTTTTTTAAACAGAAATTACGAATGCATTGTTATAGTGAACAGACTACACAGTGTTGTTATTTGTACATTCTTGCTTGTTAGTTGCATGATTACGTAACGACTATCAGGCTTACATACTTAGGACACATACTGGTACTGCTAATGAGATTTTAATGCAACATTTTGGTTTGCTTGAAAATACATCCTTTATTTGAAGTACTTTCTGTGGGATTAAAGATGACTTAGCATTTGGTTTCTTTGACAGCTACACGATTATATCACGACGCTACTAATGTGTGACACAATTCACCTTGTTGCTTTTGCGGTGTATCTGTTTTATATCTGCACAGTTTTTTCTGAATTCTTCTGGAAAGTAAAACATGTTTTAGTAGTAACTTTTGTGGTATAGCTACAAGGAGGCAGCCTTTTCCGTAGCACAACAATACGTTACAACACAGTACTTTCCTCATCATGGCAATAAGCGTAATAACTAAGATATCTATATGCAAAGCATTTCACTTTTGTGTATCATGAGGTAAGTACATTGACTTCTGCAGAACTTAGCTTTCGGAGGACGATAACTACGACACTTCCACAGAATTATCTTACAGCAAGACGCACATTTAGCGCTACAGGACATGCATTTGAGTGATCAATTTTGTACTTAAACCATTTATTTTTCAAGATTTTTGAATTACAAAGAAAGTTTTCTGTGATACATTTTGTTCCATTGCTGTAATCTGTAACTCCTGAGGGTATAATTACATTAATCCTCAGGGTGGTACACGCTTACTTTGTGTACCATGTGTGTGGCAACCACAAGGAACCCTAGCTAATATGGTATTTGCTTATACAACTTTACACATTGGTACCATATTTCTCTAACACACAAATTACACAGCTATCTGATCATGTAACTGAGAGATAAACATTTTTCTTACTACATTAGTGACAGATGTTTACGTAATTACACAGTTGGGTAACTTCACACTTATGAAATTGTATTTTGTCAGTACTTTGTGAACTGTTCATATTTTTTTGGAACCATTGTGATACTATGAGAGCTTTGAAAGATGTATTTGGTAAGGGAGCATGATTTTAAAGTACGTTTGAGGTAGATAACACTTTTGAAATGAGCAGAGAATTCTTTTTAGGTTTTGAAATTATTGGAGGAAGCTACGACGTTTTTGAGATTTGACTGAGGTTTTATGATGTTATTATTACGGCGAAGATGTGTATTATGTTGTTGAGGTATGTTTATTATCAATGAGATGATGCTATATGAGGAATCTGATTATGCTACGTATGTTACGATGAAATATTGAAGTGTCGACGAATATGTATACGTATAATAGGGTAAGGAGTAATGAATAGTGTTTAGGGACTGTGGTTTGTGAAAAAGGATGTTGGAAACCGAGAAATCGTACTTTAAGGTTATGAAATGTGTGTAAATGGGTGAATGTATCACAATGCCGACGAAAATTTTTTTGGACACTGTTATATCAATAGGATTTTGTTTCTACACATTTGTAACCAAATTCTCTACCTGTGAATTTTTTTTATATGAGACTGTCACTGTAGCGAAAACTGCTGTCGTAAATATTTCGGTATGAAAGGTAAGTGACTGTGACGTAATTCGTTGTGAGCGGCCAGGTGTGCCAGCTGCCTTGAGAAAAAGCCATTAGGTGGTAGAAAAAAAAAAGGGGGAGGCCATTATCCTCGCTATTGACATTCCTTTGTAGAAAGCATCGTAAATACGACACGCTAATAATAACTTGGAAACATTCTTACATCTGCACACCTGATTAGGACAAGTGTCTATCTACAAGAATTGAGAGAATTTCTACTAACTTATGAAATGCCTCATGACTACTCAATGATTATTTTATGCTTTACTTTGTACATAGTTGCTTATTTCATTTGATATCTGGTTTCCAGCTGTCTTGCAGCATTGGTTTCATAAAATAAAATTAAATGCATTTGCTAATGTGAACACTTTCTGTCAACAGATCTATTAAATAATTACTTTATGATCCACATTCTTCGAAAAAGGAGCTCTTGGAATGGAAAGAACAATAAGAAGGGACTAGTAACAGGAATTGCATACATAATTTTCTTTTCAACTACTTGGTAATTTTTTTGGTAGAGTAAGTTATCGTGATGCATCACTCTAGTGTTAAGATGTGACATAGGTATTAGACATGGCCATTTTTAGTGTAATACTTTTTCTGCTTGAACTTTGTCATGTTTAGGTATAAGTTATGCTGTTTGCCAGGCATAGTGCTACTGAATTTTAATTTGTGTTACTCTGCTAAGCCAGATTTATTTTTCTTGTTTGCTGCTCATTGCCTTGTATTAGTTGTAATTTATGCTACTTGCTTTGCCTTTTGTATTTTTTATCATTGATGTTTGTGTTAATTGTTTTCTGCTGCTGCATTGCCTCGTTCCTTAGTTTAGCATCTGAGCTCAGTAGATTTAAGTTAGCTTAAGAGGGGGTAGACTATATAAGAAACTAACTATGATGAATGGAAAGAAATGCATTGAAGGTATATGAAAACGTTTTGGGCCAAAATGAGTATTGTACAATGATCCGTAATTATTTTGAAAGAAATATGAACAGAGTAGAGAAAGCAGGTATTGATAGGACTTTTTGGAAATAATGAGGAACGAAGGGAGATCTCCGAGAAGTAAAGAAAGTTTTGTTTGCAAAATACTGCAGTAAAAGAAACCCTGTCCTTTCCTTGTGTTATCCCACTATGTGTTTGTGTACCCATGTGTATTTGTTTTCTTCCTGTCTCTGTGTACTGTTTCATAGAATTTTTTTTCTGTTCTAGTACTAAGCTACATTCACTATGATGAGGAATACTGTTATCCTCAAATATAATTTGCATTAATAATATGTTATTTTCTTTGTAAAAATGTTTATAGACATTATTTATTCTGGTTTGTTGCTCACATGTGAAGGTGATGTTTCAAAAGTTCTTCTGATCTTCATGTGTTTACTTATGTCATAATTCCTGTAACACTGATGTATATGTTATTTTGATTCTTTTGTAAAGGCTGTACTACAAATGTTATCTGTATTATTATGTTTTTAATGATGTATTTTGTACCTTTGTAATTGTATTCTCATGTTATAAAATTGTAATTGACACCAGTTTATCAAACTAAGTAACTTGTAAGCATTCATTTCACTGCACACATTTCTATTGGTCATAGTATATGGACAATATGTGAGAAGTAGGGACTGTTAGTGTTTGCACGTGTGTTAATAATTCAGCAAGGGACTGGATAACAGCATTGCTGGTTCTCAGGACAATTCAAAAACTTTGTGAGTGCACAAGTGGTGGTTATGGACTTGCTCTATTATCCGCAAGACTCTTCAATGATGATTGTGCACCTGCACAGTCACAACAGATGGCTGCTGGCCATCTCTACAAGGACTGCAGTGGGTCTGCGCCTCTGGTGGCCCACCAATACCGTAATCTCTACCAGGACTACAGTGGGTCTACTCTGTGATGACCTACCAAACCATATTCTTCAAAACTTCGATTGACTCCGCTGTGGGTTTGCTCTGTTGTGGCCCATGACCTGTCTGCATGTCGAGAATCAGCACTGTCTTTCCGTTGGAAGGACAACGATACTTCTTCAAGACTGCATGGAAATCCACTACTTCCGTGTGCATTTTCTTTTACTGCTCAGACTTTGAGAAAAACACTGCAATGTGATGAATGATCAGGACTGTCTTTATGGACTGTGAGAAAATTTTAGCTTTTGACCAACATTGTATCAATAAGTGTGTGCAATTGATTTCTTTGTTATTGCAATTACGATTATGAAAAATTTTAACAAATATGTATTGGCCAGTGCCCAAAAAAATTTGTAAAATTTCTTGTGGGTAGCATGGGGGCTATGTAAGTAGGCTGTTTAGGTTTTTTTATTGGTAACGCCACCTCTGTATGAAAATCACTGGCTGTGCTGTGTGCAGCCTGTGGCTGCTTTGTATTGTTGTAATACTCAACCATTGTAGTGTTAGGCAGCTGGCTGTGAACAGCGCATAGTGTTGCGCAGTTGGAGGTGAGCCGCCAGCAGTGGTGGATGTGGGGAGAGAGATGGCGGAGTCTATTAATCTCTTTCATTTGCTAACTATCCCTATCAGTAGTTAGTGCCTTCCATAGTTTGAATCTTTTATTTAGCTGGCAGTAGTGGCGCTGGCTGTATTGCAGTAGTGGGAGTAACCAAGATTTTTGTGAGGTAAGTGATTTGTGAAAAGTACAGGTTAATGTTAATCAGGGCCATTCTCTTGTAGAGATTATTGAAAGTCAGATTGCGTTGCGCTAAAAAAATATTGTGCGTCAGTTTAAGCACAGTCTTGTATCAAATTTTTCTAAAGGGGACGTTTCACATTGACTTCTGCAGAACATAGCTTTCGGAGGACGATAACTACGACACTTCCACAGAGATTATGTTGCAACAAGACGCACAGTTTAGCGCTACAGTACACGTATTTGAGTGATTAATTTTATACTTAAAACATTTATTTTTAAAGATTTTTGAATTACAAAGAAAGTTTTTCGTGATACATTTCATTCCATTGCTGTAATCTGTAACACCTGAGGGTATAATTACATTAATCCTCAGGGGGGTACACGCTTACTTTGTGTACCATGTGTTTGGCAAGCACAAGGAGTCCTAGCTAATATGGTATTTGCTTATACAACTTTACACATCGGTCCCATATTTCTCTAACATATAAATTACACAGCTATCTGATCATTTAACTGAGAGACAAACATTTTTTTACTACATCATTGACAGATGTTTACGTAATTACACAGTTGGATAACTTCACACTTATGAAACTGTATTTAGTCTGTACTTTGTGAACTGCTCATATTTTTCAGAACCATTGTGATATTATGAGAGCTTCGAATGATATATTTGGTATGGGATCACAATTTTAAAGTACGTTTGAGGCAGATGACACTTTTGACATGAGCAGAGAATTTTTTTTAGGTTTTGAAATTATTGGAGGAAGCTACGACGATTTTGAGAGTTGACATAAGGTGTTATGATGTTATTATTACGATGACTATGTGTATTATGCTGTTGCGGTATGTTTATGATCAATAAGCTGATGCTATATGAGTTATTTGAGTATGCTACGTATCTGTTATGATGAAATATTGAGGAAGTGTCGACGAATAAGGTAAGGAATAATGAGTAGTGGTTAGGGACTCTGGTTTGTGAAAAAGGTTGTTGGAAACCAATTATCGTACTTTAAGAGTTATGAAATGTATGTAACTGCGTGAATGTATCACAATGCCGACGAAAATTTTTTGGACTCTGTTATATCAATAGGATTTTGTTTCTACAGATTTGTAATGCAAATTCTTGACCTGCAAAATATTTTTATAAGAGACTGTCACTGTAGCGGAAACTGCTGTCGTAAATTTTTTGGTAAGAAAGGTAAGTGACCATGACGTAATGCATTGTGAGCGGCCAGGTGTGACAGCCGCCTGGAGAAAAAGCCATTAGGTGGAGAAAAAACAGAGGCAATTAACCTCGCTTCTGACATTCCTATGTAGAAAGCATCGCAAATACGACACTTGGAAACATATCGTACTTTCTGATATTTACTGAAATGCCTAATGAAATGACAAGAAATAGTTTGTCTACACACCTGATTATGACTACTGTCTTTCTAGATGAGAGATTTTTTTACTACTTATGAAATGCCACATGGCTATTGAACGATGTTCTTATGCTTTGCTTTGTACATAGTTGCTTATTTCATTTAATATCTAGTTTCTAGCTGCACTGCAGCATTGGTTAAAATAAAATTTTATAGATGTACTAATAAAAATATTTTCTGTCTACAGATCGATTAAATAATAATTTTTTTCAAAAAAATGAGGGAGCACAAAAAGACATTTACCTTCACAGGAACTGCAATCATAGTTTTCTTTTCAAGTACTTGGTAATTTCTTTTGTAGAATAAATTGTGATGCATCAATCTAGTGTTAAGATGTGACATAGCTATTAGACATGGGCATTTTTAGTGTAATATTTTTTCTGCTTGAACTTTGTCATATTTAGGTATAAGTTATTTCATTTGCTGCTGCTGTTTGCCAGGCATAGTGCTACTGAATTTTAATTTGTGTTACTCTGCTAAGCCAGTTTACTACTGATTTATTTTTCTTGTTTGCTGCTCATTGCCTTATATTAGTTGTAATTTATGCTGCTTGCTTCACTATTTGTATTTTTGATCATTGCTGTTTGTGTTAATTGTTTTGTGCTGCTGCATTGCCTCGTCCTTAGTTTAGCATCTGAGCTCAGTAGATTTAAGTTAGCTTAAGATGGCGTAGGCTATATGAGAGAAAGAGTTATGATGAATTGGAAGAAATGCATTGAGAAACTATAAGATAATGGATTGGCCAAAAATAATTTTAAAAGAGGATATGAACAAAAATTAGGGTTTAGGGACAACAGGTTTAGGTAGGATTTTCTTGGAAATAAATGATGAAGTGAGATAATGGAAAATAAATAATGAGGTAAGAAATATCTAAACATATAAATACAGAAAGCATGCTTGAATAGGATTTTTTTGGTGGAAACAAATGTTGAAATAAGACGAAAGATCTATGGAATGAAGTTTTGGGTTGGACTGCAGTATCAAATGTTACACTGAAAACAAACCCTGTCCTTTCCTTTTGTGTTATCCCACTATCGGTTTGTGTACCCTTGTGTATTTGTTTTCTTCCTGTCTCTGTGTAGTTTCATAGAATTTTTTCTTCTTCCAATACTAAGCTACATTCACTATGATGAGGAATGCTGTTATCCTCAAATATAATTGGCATTAATAATATGTTATTTACCTTGTAAATATGCTTAGACATTATTTATTCTGTTTTTTTTAATGCACATGTGTGAAGTTGATGTTTAGAAAGTTATTCTGGTCTTTTATGTAATTATTCATGTCATAATTCCTGTAACACTGATGTATATGTTATTTCGATTCTTTTGTAAAGCCTGTACTACAAATGTTATCTGTATTGTTATGTTCTTTAATGATGTATTTTGTACCTTTGTAATTGTATTCTTATGTTCTAAAATTGTAATTGACAATATGTGAGAAGTAGGGTCTGTTAGTGTTTGCACGTGTGTTAATAATTCAGCAAGGGACTGGATAACAGCATTGCTGGTTCTAAGGACGATTCCAAAAACTTTGTGAGTGCACAAGTGGTGGTTATGGACTTGCTATATTCTCCGCAAGACTCTTCAATGGTGATTGTGCACCTGCACATTCGCAACAGATGGCTGCTGGCCGTCTCTACAAGGACTGCAGTGGGTCTGCATCTTTGATGACCCAACAATACCATTATTTCTACAAGGACTACAGTGGGGCTGCATCTTTGATGGCTCACCAATACCATTATTTCTACAAGGACTACAGTGGGGCTGCATCTTTGATGGCTCACCAATACCATTATTTCTACAAGGACTATAGTGGGTCTACACCTTTGCTGACTCACCAGTACCATTATTTCTACAAGGACTGCAGTGGGTCTGGACTTCTGGTGGCCCACCAGTACCGTAATCTCTACCAGGACTACAGTGGGTCTACTCTGTGATGACCTGCCTACCAATATTCTTCAAAACTTCGAACGACTCTGCTGTGGGTTTGCTCTGTTGTGGCCCATTACCTGTCTGCATGTCAAGAGTCAGCACTGTCTTTCTGTTGGAAGGACAACACTACTTCTTCAAGACTGCATGGAAATTCACTACTTCCGTGTGAATTTTCTTTTACTGCTCAGACTTTGACAAAAGCACTGCAATTTTACTGTGATGAATGATCAGGACTGTCTTTATGGACTGTAAGAAAATTTTAGCTTTTGACCAACATTGTATCAACAAGTGTGTGCATTTGATTTCTTTGTTACTGTAATTATGAAAAATGTTTTCAAATCTGTATTGGCCACTGCCCAAAACAATTTGTAAAATTTTTTGTGGGGAGCATGGGGGCTATGTAAGTAGGCTGTTTATGTTTTCTTATTGGCAACGTTACATAGCGCTCTGTATGAAAATCACTGGGTGTGCTGTGTGCAGTCTGTGGCTAGTTTGCATTGATGTCTGCCATTGTAGTGTTGGGCAGCTGGATGTGAACAGCGCATTGCGTTGCGCAGTTGGGGGTGAGCCGCCAGCAGTGGTGGATGTGGGGAGAGAGATGGCGGAGTTTTGAAATTTGTAAGACTGGATGTTATGAACTACTACATATATGATGACTTTTGATGACTATTAAGGTAAATACATTGTTTGTTCCCTATTAAAATCTTTCATTTGCTAACTATGCCTATCAGTAGTTAGTGCCTTCAGTAATTTGAATCTTTTATTTAGCTGGCAGTAGTGGCGCTCACTGTATTGCAGTAGTTCGAGTAATGAAGATTTTTGTGAGGTAAGTGATTTGTGAAAGATATAGGTTAATGTTAGTCAGGGCCATTCTTTTGTAGGGATTATTGAAAGTCAGATTGCGTTGCGCTAAAAATATTGTGTGTCAGTTTAAGCACAGTCCTGTATAATTGTTCAAAGGGGATGTTTCACAATGAAAGATGCAAATTGTGGAAAAATTATGTTAGATTGCACTAGTTCATGATCTAAAATGTATGTTTATAGAGCAAAGATAAAGATTATAAAAAATCAAAAGGACTTTAAAAATCTTAAGTACAAAGTGAAATTACATCTAATGACTATAAAAGCTGTTTAAAAAAATGGTCAAATGGCTCTGAGCACTATGGGACTCAACATCTGTGGTCATAAGTCCCCTAGAACTTAGAACTACTTAAACCTAACTAACCTAAGGACATCACACACATCCATGCCCAAGGCAGGATTCGAACCTGCGACCGTAGCAGTTGCGCGGTTCCTGACTGAGCGCCTAGAACCACTAGACCACCGTGGCTGGCAAAAGTTGTTTAAATTACAAGATAAAACAATATAGAAAAATGAATCTCATTAGAGCTGTTTGATGTGGATTATTTAGCATTGAATGCAATAAAATTGTTTTAACTTCTGATGATGATAAATGGATCGTATTTCGAGATAGAATAAATACTTTATCCCGTAGTCAACAAAATAAATTATTGAAAAAGTTTCAAAATTTCTACAGTCCTGAAATATGCCTATCTAAAAATATTCATCAAGATACAAAATTAATTAATGAACAGTGATTATATTGCTTAATTATGAGTTCATTAATTTCTCAAGATCTATTCAGAAATATGGTGAATACAAAATAAAGGAGGATGTAAAACAAATCTATGATTGTCTAATAAAAGAGCTAAAGGAAATTAAGAATAAATATACAAAAAAATCAGATGAAAAATTCAATAGAGCTTTAGAAATGTTACATGAAGATATAAATAGTTGTTGTTGTTGTTGTTGTTGTTGTGGTCTTCAGTCCTGAGACTGGTGTGATGCAGCTCTCCATGCTACTCTATCCTGTGCAAGTTTCTTCATCTCCCAGTACTTACTGCAACCTACATCGTTCTGAATCTGCTTAGTGGATTCATCTCTTGGTCTCCCTCTACGATTTTTACCCTCCACGCTGCCCTCCAATGCTAAATTTTTGACCCCCAGATGCCTCAAAACATGTCCTACCAACCGATCCCTTCTTCTAGTCAAGTTGTGCCACAAACTTCTCTTCTCCCCAATCCTATTCAATACTTCCTCATTAGTTACATGATCTACCCACCTTATCTTCAGCATTCTTCTGTAGCACCACATTTCGAAAGCTTCTATTCTCTTCTTGTCCATACTAGTTATCGTCCATGTTTCACTTCCATACATGGCTACACTCCATACAAATACTTTCAGAAATGACTTCCTAACACTTAAATCTATACTCGATGTTAACAAATTTCTCTTCTTCAGAAACGATTTCCTTGCCATTGCCAGTCTACATTTTATATCCTCTCTACTTCGACCATCATCAGTTATTTTACTCCCTAAATAGCAAAACTCCTTTACTACTTTAAGTGTCTCATTTCCTAATCTAATTCCCTCAGCATCACCTGATTTAATTCGACTACATTCCATTATCCTCGTTTTGCTTTTGATGATGTTCATCTTATATCCTCCTTTCAAGACACTGTCCATTCCGTTCAACTGCTCTTCCAAGTCCTTTGCTGTCTCTGACAGAATTACAATGTCATCGGCGAACCTCAAAGTTTTTACTTCTTCTCCATGAATTCTAATACCTACCCCGAATTTTTCTTTCGTTTCCTTTACTGCTTGCTCAATATACAGATTGAATAACATTGGGGAGAGCCTACAATCCTGTCTCACTCCCTTCCCAACCACTGCTTCCCTTTCATGCCCCTCGACTCTTATAAATGCCATCTGGTTTCTGTACAAATTGTAAATAGCCTTTCGCTCCCTGTATTTGACCCCTGCCACCTTTAGAATGTGAAAGAGAGTATTCCACTCAACATTGTCAAAAGCTTTCTCTAAGTCTACAAATGCTAGAAACGTAGGTTAGCCTTTCCTTAATCTTTCTTCTAAGATAAGTCGTAAGGTTGGTATTACCTCACGTGTTCCAACTTTTCTACGGAATCCAAACTGATCTTCCCCGAGGTCCGCTTCTACCAGTTTTTCCATTCGTCTGTAAAGAATTCGCGTTAGTATTTTGCAGCTGTGACTTATTAAACTGATAGTTCGGTAATTTTCACATCTGTCAACACCTGCTTTCTTTGGGATTGGAATTATTATATTCTTCTTGAAGTCTGAGGGTATTTAACCTGTCTCATACATCTTGCTCACCAGATGGTAGAGTTTTGTCAGGACTGGCTCTCCCAAGGCCGTCAGTAGTACTAATGGAATGTTGTCTACTCCCGGGGCCTTGTTTCGACTCAGGTCTTTCAGTGCTCTGTCAAACTCTTCACGCAGTATCGTATCTCCCATTTCATCTTCATCTACATCCTCTTCCATTTCCATAATATTGTCCTCAAGTACATCCCCCTTCCCCCCATGAACCATGGACCTTGCCGTTGGTGGGGAGGCTTGCGTGCCTCAGCGATACAGATGGCCGTACCGTAGGTGCAACCACAACGGAGGGGTATCTGTTGAGAGGCCAGACAAACATGTGGTTCCTGAAGAGGGGCAGCAGCCTTTTCAGTAGTTGCAGGGGCAACAGTCTGGATGATTGACTGATCTGGCCTTGTAACATTAACCAAAACGGCCTTGCTGTGCTGGTACTGCGAACGGCTGAAAGCAAGGGGAAACTACAGCCGTAATTTTTCCCGAGGACATGCAGCTCTACTGTATGATTAAATGATGATGGCGTCCTCTTGGGTAAAATATTCCGGAGGTAAAATAGTCCCCCATTCGGATCTCCGGGCGGGGACTACTCAAGAGGACGTCGTTATCAGGAGAAAGAAAACTGGCATTCTACGGATCGGAGTGTGGAATGTCAGATCCCTTAAACGGGCAGGTAGGTTAGAAAATTTAAAAAGGGAAATGGATAGGTTAAAGTTAGATATAGTGGGAATTAGTGAAGTTCGGTGGCAGGAGGAACAAGACTTTTGGTCAGGTGATTACAGGGTTATAAATACAAAATCAAATAGGGGTAATGCAGGAGTAGGTTTAATAATGAATAAAAAAATAGGAGTGCGGGTTAGCTACTACAAACAGCATAGTGAACGCATTATTGTGGCCAAGATAGACACGAAGCCCATGCCTACTACAGTAGTACAAGTTTATATGCCAACTAGCTCTGCAGATGATGAAGAAATAGATGAAATGTATGACGAGATAAAAGAAATTATTCAGGTAGTGAAGGGAGACGAAAATTTAATAGTCATGGGTGACTGGAATTCGTCAGTAGGAAAAGGGAGAGAAGGAAACATAGTAGGTGAATATGGATTGGGGGGAAGGAATGAAAGAGGAAGCCGCCTTGTAGAATTTTGCACAGAGCATAACTTAATCATAGCTAACACTTGGTTCAAGAATCATGAAAGGAGGCTGTATACATGGAAGAAGCCAGGAGATACTGACAGGTTTCAGATAGATTATATAATGGTAAGACAGAGATTTAGGAACCAGGTTTTAAATTGTAAGACATTTCCTGGGGCAGATGTGGATTCTGACCACAATCTATTGGTTATGAACTGCAGATTGAAACTGAAGAAACTGCAAAAAGGTGGGAATTTAAGGAGATGGGACCTGGATAAACTGACAGAACCAGAGGTTGTAGAGAGTTTCAGGGAGAGCATAAGGGGACAATTGACAGGAATGGGGGAAAGAAATACAGTAGAAGAAGAATGGGTAGCTCTGAGGGATGAAGTGGTGAAGGCAGCAGACGATCATGTAGGTAAAAAGACGAGGGCTAATAGAAATCCTTGGGTAACAGAAGAAATATTGAATTTAATTGATGAAAGGAGAAAATATAAAAATGCAGTAAATGAAGCAGGCAAAAAGGAATACAAACGTCTCAAAAATGAAATCGACAGGAAGTGCAAAATGGCTAAGCAGGGATGGCTAGAGGACAAATGTAAGGATGTAGAGGCTTGTCTCACTAGGGGTAAGATAGATACTGCCTACAGGAAAATTAAAGAGACCTTTGGAGAGAAGAGAACCACTTGTATGAATATCAAGAGCTCAGATGGCAACCCAGTTCTAAGCAAAGAAGGGAAGGCAGAAAGGTGGAAGGAGTATATAGAGGGTTTATACAAGGGAGATGTACTCGAGGACAATATTATGGAAATGGAAGAGGATGTAGATGAAGATGAAATGGGAGATAAGATACTGCGTGAAGAGTTTGACAGAGCACTGAAAGACCTGAGTCGAAACAAGGCCCCGGGAGTAGACAACATTCCACTAGAACTACTGATGGCCTCGGGAGAGCCAGTCATGACAAAACTCTACCATCTAGTGAACACGATGTATGAGACAGGTGAAATACCCTCAGACTTCAAGAAGAATATAATAATTCCAATCCCAAAGAAAGCAGGTGTTGACAGATGTGAAAATTACCGAACTATCAGTTTAATAAGTCACAGCTGCAAAATACTAACGCGAATTCTTTACAGACGAATGGAAAAACTGGTAGAAGCCGACCTCGGGGAAGATCAGTTTGGATTCCGTAGAAATGTTGGAACACGTGAGGCAATACTGACCTTACGACTTATCTTGGAAGAAAGATTAAGAAAAGGCAAACCTACGTTTCTAGCATTTGTAGACTTAGAGAAAGCTTTTGACAATGTTGACTGGAATACTCTCTTTCAAATTCTGAAGGTGGCAGGGGTAAAATACAGGGAGCGAAAGGCTATTTACAATTTGTACAGAAACCAGATGGCAGTTATAAGAGTCGAGGGGCATGAAAGGGAAGCAGTGGTTGGGAAAGGAGTGAGACAGGGTTGTAGCCTCTCCCCGATGTTATTCAATCTGTATATTGAGCAAGCAGTAAAGGAAACAAAAGAAAAGTTCGGAGTAGGTATTAAAATTCATGGAGAAGAAGTAAAAACTTTGAGGTTCGCCGATGACATTGTAATTCTGTCAGAGACAGCAAAGGACTTGGAAGAGCAGTTGAACGGAATGGACAATGTCTTGAAAGGAGGATATAAGATGAACATCAACAAAAGCAAAACGAGGATAATGGAATGTAGTCAAATTAAGTCGGGTGATGCTGAGGGAATTAGATTAGGAAATGAGACACTTAAAGTAGTAAAGGAGTTTTGCTATTTAGGGAGTAAAATAACCGATGATGGTCGAAGTAGAGAGGATATAAAATGTAGACTGGCAATGGCAAAGAAAGCGTTTCTCAAGAAGAGAAATTTGTTAACATCGAGTATAGATTTAGGTGTCAGGAAGTCGTTTCTGAAAGTATTTGTATGGAGTGTAGCCATGTATGGAAGTGAGACATGGACGATAACTAGTTTGGACAAGAAGAGAATAGAATCTTTCGAAATGTGGTGCTACAGAAGAATGCTGAAGATAAGGTGGGTAGATCACGTAACTAATGAGGAGGTATTGAATAGGATTGGGGAGAAGAGAAGTTTGTGGCACAATTTGACTAAAAGAAGGGATCGGTTGGTAGGACATGTCTTGAGGCATCAAGGTATCACAACTTTAGCATTGGAGGGCAGCGTGGAGGGTAAAAATCGTAGAGGGAGACCAAGAGATCAATACACTAAGCAGATTCAGAAGGATGTAGGTTGCAGTAGGTACTGGGAGATGAAGAAGCTTGCACAGGATAGAGTAGCATGGAGAGCTGCATCAAACCAGTCTCAGGACTGAAGACCACAACAACAACAACATCCCCCTTGTATAGACCCTCTATATACTCCTTCCACCTTTCTGCTTTCCCTTCTTTGCTTAGAACTGGGTTGCCATCTGAGCTCTTGATATTCATACAAGTGGTTCTCTTCTCTCCAAAGGTCTCTTTAATTTTCCTGTAGGCAGTATCTATCTTACCCCTAGTGAGACAAGCCTCTACATCCTTACATTTGTCCTCTAGCCATCCCTGCTTAGCCATTTTGCACTTCCTGTCGATCTCATTTTTGAGACGTTTGTATTCCTTTTTGCCTGCTTCATTTACTGCATTTTTAAATTTTCTCCTTTCATCAATTAAATTCAATATTTCTTCTGTTACCCAAGGATTTCTATTAGCCCTCGTCTTTTTACCTACTTGATCGTCTACTGCTTTCACTACTTCATCCCTCAGAGCTACCCATTCTTCTTCTACTGTATTTCTTTCCCCCATTCCTGTCAATTGTTCCCTTATGCTCTCCCAGAAACTCTGTACAACCTCTGGTTCTTTCAGTTTATCCAGGTCCCATCTCCTTAAATTCCCACCTTTTTGCAGTTTCTTCAGTTTCAATCTGCAGTTCATAACCAAGAGATTGTGGTCAGAATCCATATCTGCCCCTGGAAATGTATTACAATTTAAAACCTGGTTCCTAAATCTCTGTCTTACCATTATATAATCTATCTGATACCTTTTTGTATCTCTAGGATTCTTCCATGTATACAACCTTCTTTTATGATTCTTGAACCAAGTGTTAGCTATGATTTCGTCTCCCTTTACTACCTGAATAATTTCTTTTATCGCGTCATACATTTCATCAATTTCTTCATCCTCTGCAGAGCTAGTTGGCATATAAACTTGTACTACTGTAGTAGGCATGGACTTTGTGTCTATCTTGGCCACAATAATGCGTTCACTATGCTGTTTGTAGTAGCTAACCCGCACTCCTATTTTTTTATTCATTATTAAACCTACTTCTGCATTACTTGTATTTGATTTTGTATTTATAACCCTGTAATCACCTGACCAAAAGTCTTGTTCCTCCTGTCACCGAACTTCACTAATTCCCACTATATCTAACTTTAACCTATCCATTTCCCTTTTTAAATTTAGTAACTCATATTCATCAGTAAACACTTCCGGGCTAAATTGCCGTGGTCGATCTGTAGAACTTCTTCTCCCTGACGTTTCGTTCTCAACTACGGAGAACATCTTCCGAGGTGAGTCGACGACTGGTTGCTAGGAGCTGGGGCCGCCGCTTATATGGAGATCATAGAGGGTGCCACCGCACGTCACGTGGCGTCGATGTGTAGCTATCTCTGGCTATCCTCTGTTCTCTCGATTGCAAGCAATCGATTGTCACGTGATTGATGCAACGTCGACCGCCATATCTTGTCCAATTTTAATCCTTCTTCTTTACGATTAAAATTGTATTGATGTTTGTGGATTTCAATTGGCTCTCTATACATACGTTTATAATAAAGCGACGTCCTCACTAGCACACTTGTCTCACCAAATTTTATTTCATGATCTCCATCCTTAAAAACATGTTCCGCTACTGCCGATTTGTCGATATTTCCCAAGTGACAGTTTCCTTTGTGCTCCGTCATATGTGTATTGCTGCTTCTTTTTGTAGTTCCTATGTAAACCCTGCCACAACTACACGGAATTGTATATACCCCTGGGGTGGCAAGGGCTTGACAAGCATCTTTTGTTGATCTTAGGCATTCACTAATTTTCGTACTAGGTCTGAAAATAGTTTCCACCTGAAACTTGGCTAGTACTTTCCCAATGCGATCCGTGATGTTATGGATGATCAGAAGAAATACTTTTCCAGCTGATGGTTGTTGCTGTCTCCTATTTTTAGGCATTTTTCTACTTGGGTGATGTGCTCGGTTAATCTCGTTTTTCGTATAACCATTTTTCACAAAAGCCATTCGTAAATGATTTAGCTCTTCTTGTAAGTAGCCTGGTTCACAAATATTATTGGTCCTATCCACTAGTGTTTTTATGACCCCCCTCTTTTGCTTAGGGTGGTGGTTTGAGTTCTTATAGAGGTAGCGATCAGTATGTGTACCTTTCCTGTAGACCTTATGGTCTAAGGTCCCATCCACCCGTTTCATAACTGATACATCCAAAAAGTTAAGTTGTCCATTATTCTCTTTCTCCATGGTAAATTTGATCTTTGGGTTGATGCTATTAAAGTGCACCAGGAAATCATTCAAGTCCTCTTCCTCATGATTCCATATTACAAAGGTATCATCCACATACCGATACCACTTCGAGGGGCTTTTTTTGGACGACTGCAGTGCTTGATGTTCAAAATATTCCCTGAATAAATTCGCAATTGCGGGGCTTAAGGGGCTTCCCATGGCTACCCCATCAATCTGTTCATAAAATTCACCATTGTACTGAAAATAGGTCGAGGATAGACACTGTTGGAACAAGGACACTATATCAGTAGGGAACATATCGGCTATTTGAGAGAGAGCTTCATCAACTGGAACCATAGTGAACAAAGACACTATATCAAAACTGACAAGGATGTCATTAGGACCAACAGTAATTTCTGTCAATTTCTCAATGAAGTGTAGAGAGTTTTTAATATGACTCTCAGTTTTGGTTATGTAAGGTTGTAACAAAGAAACAAGGTGTCTGGCTAGTTCTTGCGCTGACTATCGGTCTCAAAGGAACATCAGGCTTATGTATCTTTGGTCATCCATATAATCTCGGAGGATAAGCCTCCGTTTTACAAAGATACTTTTTAACTTCTGTAGGAATGGAAGACTGTTTTATCAGACGATTGGTGCCATTCAACACATTCGTTGTGGGATCCTTTTTCAACTTCTTGTATGTGTTGGGTTCCAGCAGATCACTGATCTTCTTGTGATAATCTTCAGTATTCATTAAAACAGTAACATTTGCCTTGTCAGTGGCAACTATAATAACATTGTTGTCTGCATTGACCTCCCGCAATGCTTTCCTTTCCCCTTGATACAGATTGCTGCTGGGTGGCTTTCCTTTACGTAATATCCTGGAGGTTTCCATCCTAATTTCATCAGCAGAATATGATGGTAACCGACGAATTCCTGCCTCTACATTAGCAATAATGTCCTCCATAGGAACCTTGGATGGAGTGATTGCAAAATTCCCTCCTTTAGACAGAACAGAAAGTTCTTCCTTAGACAATTCTTTTTCCGATAAATTAATAACCGTTTGGGAATTGTTTAGAATCGGTGTTTCCTGTCGACCCTCTTGTAGACAATCAAACTTCTCCTTCTGCCTATTGGACGACACTTCTGCACTAATCTCCATAGATCTAAATGTGTTTACTGATGAAGACGCCGGCCATGAAAGTCTACATGGGATGAATAACTCATATTGTTCCACCAAAAACGATGAGAATGTAAGACCTACTGCTCTTCTTTTAATATTGTGTGATTATAATGTTGATTATTACATTATTTGAGCTCAAGTTATAAATCTTCAGAAAGAAATAAAAGTTAGAAGAAATACACATCAAAATTTTGAAGAAATTAATATACTTAATTCAATAGCTTGATTACAAAGAATAACGGATGATTGGATATTGTTTGGTTTCAAAAAGTTTTCAGTATTTGGAATAATTATTCACAATATGATTTGTTTGATGATAAAATTATTCTTACAACTTCTGAAGCTGTTTTCAGTATGGCAACTGCTAAAGCAATCTTCAGAATGTGTCCACAACTTGATAACGTTTGTTAGAAAATAAAACTAGAAAACCTACTGGTATTTACATACTAGAGTTTAATACAACATTCATAACGATTTTTAAAACCATCTAATAAACAAATACTTTAACAACCATCTGATTCAATTATTTCAGATTTAAAATCCCCAAATAATTCTGGCATAAGGTTATTCTAAGTAGATTTTACCTTCTTAAATAAATCAATAATGCTAATAAATATAAAAATTTCAGTAACAAACTTGACTCATATATAAAATTTTTAATAAATAATTTTAATTTTACCGATCCAACTGCAATGTGAATTATCAAATCCCTATCGTTAAACATATACTTAATGACTTTTTCCTTAAACCTTTTTTAAAACATAAATGTCTTGAAAATTTGTTTGGAACAGTTCATTTACTTTTTCTTCTTCGTTATTAAAATCTATTAATGTGTGTGTTATAAGATGAGAATGATTAATATCATCAGTTTCCTATACTTCAGTAGACCATTTCAAGTATGTCCTTTCTCAAAGATTCCTATTGATTTTCTTGTTCTTACTTTATCATCTATTCTATATTTCAGTTTAGTATCTAAAAATTTGTTACATTAAGAGTTTTCAGTAAGATTTTCACAGTTTCTTTGTTTAAATATTTCGGTTTCTTTCTTATTGTTGGATGTTTTGCGTTACTACATGCATCCATTAGACTACGTATATCGGTCCATTTCTAATTTTCTTGTATGTAAAATTTTTCTCCATCTTTTTTTTTTGATTTTCCATTAAATCATTAAACAATGGATGATTTGAATCACAAAAAGTTGTATAATGATTTTATTATATTTCTACATCTATTCCTAAATTATTTATTATAAAATTAACTACCATTATATTTTCTTAATATCTTGGTTTCCACAACTCAAATATTTTTTCAAAAGAACTTAACACATTTTTACCTGTTTTATCTTTAACTGGAATAGCTGAAGCAAATTCTGGAAAAACATCAATAATGGTTAATAAATACTTGTATGCTTTATTTATTTATTATATTCTTATCAAAATGTTTAAATCCAATTCGATTATACCAGAGTAAATCATGTTAATTTTTTAAAAGAAATTTCTTATTAGTTTATGTAACAAATTAAGAATCTCTTCACAAATTGGACATCTGTATATTTCAACATTTTTAACAAGTTTACTCTGTTAGTTTTACAAACTGATAGAAGACCTTCAATTCTCTTTTTTTTTCGCTTTTAGATGTTACTCTGTGAGGATTATTTGTTATAGTAAAATTATTTATATTTCAAACGATAGATGTGGTAATCATGAATGATCAAACGATTGTCTATTTATATAGACAGGAAATTAAATAATTTTTGTTGGAATGTAGCGGCTTCATTTGATTCTAACAACAATTTAACAAATATAATTTTTTCACTACTAATGTTTTGACTGAATCTGTTAATCTTACTGTTGAAAACTTGAATAATGTAACTATTGTTGATTGAATAGCGTTGGTGTTTATGCAAACATTATCAAGTACACTTAAAAACAAACCAAAATAGTTATAGAATAATTTTATTTACATTTTCACCAATAAGAACAGCTGTGTATTATTTTTTCATTTCTGGTTGTAAATGAAAATTCAGTTATTGGTTTGTAAGAGATTTTATTTCGAAGATTACATATTTGATTTATGTATGTTGTTACATGTGACTTTGAGAGGCAATTTTAAAAAACTTTTTCTATTTCCGTTTTGGATAATGTAACTAATGATTAATTTATTCATTAAAATCTGTTTCAGTGGGTTAATTATTGAATTCTGTTACAATACCTAAATATTAGGGATTTGTAATCAGGTTTTTAACTCTTCTTATTGATATAATTATTGAATGGGATTTAAGTAATTAAATATTAATTAATTCTAATGAGATTTGTTACATAGTTCTTTGCTGATGTAATTACTGAATTGCTTAAAAATATACAGGTACTCAGGTATTCTAACAAATTGGTTAATTATTTTTCTAAATAATGTTCATTAACAAAATATGTTTTATCAATTGGTCTTTTAGATTCACTATACTTTCACCAACAAAATTAACATAACTTTTACTTCAATTAAAGGTGTCTACATATTGTTTAGTTAAATTTTCTGATGTCTTTATGAAATATTGTAGTTAAATTAAACAATTCTGTATTTACATTTGCCCCTAATGCTTGTTCTTTAAAATTCTTTTTTTAAAATTCTGTATGAACTCTTTAGTTAAATTTTAGAATCCTCTATTAACAGTATTTGTTTTTGGAAAAGCATTACTTATTTCATTAAATACATTTTTTCTAATTATTGAATAAATGTGTATTTAACATTTGTCTTATTATCAAATCAATCCATTTATTATGCTTCAAATTTAATTAAAGTTGTATCGTTCGTTTATAGTTTTCAGAGAACTAAATACAAATGACAACAAATACATTTATTAAAATTCAACATTATAATGTGAATCTTTTTGTAAAATAATTTATCAATTGTTTCGGTATATTACCATTGAATGAGTCAAATAAAATTTCGACTTTCTCGATTTCTAATAATAAATACAATTATTTTTGTAAATTAACTATTCAATGTTGAACATTTTTTTGTATTATAGTGTAATTCATTAATCATGAATACACCTTTAAAACATTTACTTTTTACGTGCTTCTCTAATTTTTCTATATCAAAATTAGATAAAGATTTATTTACTTTCTTGGTTATTTCTTTGAAATTTATTTTACTTTTTTCAGTTCTTTTCCTTTATTCTCTGTTACTATATTATGTCTGTTTTCTTCTTCTAAATCCTTATCAGCTTTTGTCATGTTTATTACATTTGCAATGGCTGCAGAACCACCAGCTAATGATCCAAAAGTTGCCAGATATGGAATGCCACCAACAGTAATGCTAACAGTCCTCCATATTATTTTGTTTCTTTTTCTTGTTAGATATTCAAAAAAAGTTTCAAAATGGGAATACCTAATATGATAAGTAAACTTCTACCAATTTTTGTCTCTTTTTTAATATTATCAATATTGGTTAATTTTCTTTCAAGTGGAGAAATTAAACCAAAACCAGTTAAAGTATCAACTGAAAAATTATTGATTTATATGGACTAAAATTAATAACGAATTTTTAAACACCATCCTTTATCATCAGTTTCACAGTTGACGCAGTATCTGAACTGTCTCACATACCTAATTTTCTTTTTCCATATATTATTCCTCTAACTGCTGTTGCTGCCAATTTTTCACCAATCAAAGAGTCGTTAGAATACATTTTTCCTTTTGCAGTTAATTGAAGTGCTTGGATTTTTTTTTCAAATCTTTATTATCTCTATTATAATGTCATGTTTTTACAAGCTTCGTCTAATGAATCAATTCCTTCATCACCTCTAGATAATCTTCCTTATAACCTTGTTCCCAGACCATAATAACTTTAACCAGGAATATGTATTTCAAATGCTAATTTATTAATTAAAATAGTAACTAACTTATTTTTAAGTTTTTCCGATTTCCAAAATGGGAGGACGATTATCCAAAATCTAGTCAAATACAGGATTTCTTTTGGATTATTAATAATAAAATCACTAAATTTGTTTGTTAACAATAAAGTTATTCTAATTTTTCCATTATGATATTTATTATTTCCAGATACTTTTCCTCCATGAAGTATTGTTAATCTGTCGATTAAACTTTTAACATCATTTGTCCAAAAATAATCGACTGGTTTTCTCTACATTTAATCGGTGGTATATCGTTAAATACTTCTAAATAATGTTGGCGATAAGAAACTAATTGATTTTCAGCTTCTATGATTTCTTCAGTCGCTTTTAACTCACTATCACTTAATACTTTTATTTCTTGTTTAACTTGTTTTATTGTATTGACAATTGATTGCTCTTCTTCTCTCAGTTTTTCTTACTTCATTGTTTTTTCCATTCATGAAACACTTCTTTTAATTTTACTTTTACTTTTCTATTTTGTCTAGCTTTTTTAACATCTGGATCGAGCAAACAGGTTGTATTAAGTCCTCTATAATCATCATATTTTGTAAACAATGATTAAAGATAAAAACGATAATCAGGTTTTTTAATGTTCAATGTTTTGTGTTCAACATTAATGCTTAATGTGTATGTTCAATGTTTATGTTCAATGTTTAACTTCAATGTTTATGTTCAATATTTAAGCTCACCATTTAGTTCAAAGTTTACATTCAATGTTTATTTTTATTGCTTATGTTCAACATTTATGTTTGTTTGCATTCATTATTTACATTCAGTACTTACATTCGTGATTAAAAAAATTCTTGATGTTTTCTCTGTCTTTACAGTAATTAATTTTTTCGTCATATCTATTGTAATTAAACTGGATCCATCATTATTACGATATTTATTCCACAGTTCTTTAAAATCATTGGATTTTTAATCAACTCAACAAACTAGTGATAAATGTGATTTAAATTTGTGTCATATACTCTGAAAATATTTTAAAATTTAGATTGTCTGTGACCAATTTTTCAGAACATTTGAATAAGTTTGAACTAAATAAAAACAATCTATTCCTTTATATCTAACTCTAGTAAAATATTCTGTGATTACAACCTTATTTTCCAACATTGAAATCGTTTAATACAACAACTTATTATGTTCACATTTATCTAACAGAATAATTTATTTGCTATTTTCAATAAAAGTAGTAATTTTTTAATTTTATTTTCAATATTTCACAACTTCTCATAAATTTTTGACACTTTATATTATCTAAGTTGCATTCCAGTTCATTCATACTGGAGACAAAATATAATTATCCATCATTAATGTCGTTTTTCCACTTTGACAAGTGATGGAACACTGAATAGAATTTCATAAAAGTTTACTGTGTTTATTTTCGGTTTCTTCTCCAGAGTTCTTATTTTTGGTTCCCATTTAGTTACATAAATTTCATTACAATAAATGAGTCATGTTTTTCAGCTGGGTGCTAAATCATCTGATCTTAAAATTAGGTTAACAGTTCCTTTATAACTACTTATAATTATGTTATATTAGTGGTTTTAGGCAAATTTTTAACACCAAATATTACAATGAAAACTAATAAATATATGTTAATGAAGAAATCACGGTAATTCCTATCTATCAGCAGAGCTTGAACTACTTGAAAAAATTTATTCAATCTAAAAACCTAATATTCACATTAAAGAAGATAAAATCTTAAACAGAGCTAGTACTGAAAGTGACATTATATTATTTATGAATAAAGAAGCTAGTAGTAGACAAACTTAAGGTTTGAATGGACTAGTCTCTGGATCCAATCAGAAAACCGTTGGTAGTATTTTACCAAAAATAATACTGTTCCAAATCATAAATATAAATTTTAATCTGGTTTATTAAGTCTGTTGATCATTTTTATCATGAAGCTATCATCATTTCTTCATTTAAACCGATGCTGTATTTGGAGGATCAATAATTTAAGAACCAAATTATCTTATACATGTATTTATTTTTGATACTATTCAGAATTTAGAAATTACCTTAACTGGTGAAAATTAAATTTGACTGACTTTAAGGGACCAACTGTAACAGATATTTAAAAATGTCTTAATACATTTTTTCTTTATACTGAATAGAAATGAAGACTATCAGTATCACTCTTTTCCCGTTACTGAATAATTTAAAGATTCCACACAAGAAAAGAGAAATTAATATTAATGTTGGGAGGCATGAATTCATCATAATCATTCAAAGCTTTATATGAATTTCAGTATTAAAGAAAGTGATGGAACAGATTATTCAACTTATGATGGAAAATCCAATGAAAAATTATTCGATAATTATCATTAATATATTATTACATTATATATTATTATAATTATTCGAAAATCTGTTCAATGTTAACACAATTAAAAAAGAAACAATATTCTTTCTAAAATAACCATCAATTTATTTCCTCATCAGTTCTTATTCAATTGGCTGTATCAAATGAATTAATTATGAAAGCACCTATTTTTAATAATGGCAAAATGAAAAGTAAGAAAAATAAACTACTTTATCTATAAGAATTACTTGATAGATTTTAAAGAAATAAGTTCAAGTTCTGGAGATAATTTTCTTAAATAGTGTGATCATGCTGAAGCTGATGTTGAAGATACAATCACACTTCCAAAAGCGGGTAAAATTGTTACTGAATCGATGGAAATCCATGTTCCAGTCATTAAATGTGAACTGTAATATTCATTTGAACAATACAAGAACAACTGAAAAATCCAAAATTCCAGTTTCTTTCTTTGAGCCACAAACCACTGTAATTGCTGGAGTAAGTGAAAAAAACTGGATATAACCAATTATTATAATTATGTAGAATTTGACATGCCGAACTTCATTTTCACTGCTTTCCAAACTAGTCGAAAAATAATGAATTAATTGATTCTTCTTTGTTCGATCTTATTAAATTACAAAATACCTATATAAAAATGGAAAGAACAGTGTTTTTCCCAAAGAATTATGAAATCTTGATCCACCGAATAACTTTTTTAAAGTGTACAATGCTTTTCAAGATTTTGATAGATTAACACAATTAAATAACGATATCAATGGAGGTCCCTTTAATTTTATTGACAATTATCCTATCTATGTCATAAATATGACTATATCAATGAACGTTTTAACTACTTAAAAATGATGAATTTATGTACCACTTTTCATGAAAAAGTACTGAATGACATTTGGGTATGTAATTATCTGTGGTATAAGAATTTAACTTCTGATTCACAAAGCAGAATATTAAGTGACAAAATTTTAAACTGGAAAATCCAGTATTTTCAAAAATTAAATTGTTTCATTAAAGTTTTAATTTTTTAAAATCAATATTTTTTATAGAAAGATAAAACGAAAATGTAATATATATGATAGAATTGAAAATCTATTTAGCTAGTATACTAGTTATAGTAATCATTATATGGAATTTTTTACTAAATTCCCTAAATTGGCACTGCAGGCGATGTCAGGCCATTACCAAAGGCACTTGTGTTATTCGTCTGCTGCCATAGCCCATTAACCCTAACAATGTCAATGTGTTTTCCACAATGCGTAATCCCTAGATGGAGTGGGGGCTACTTTGTGCCCCCCACCAAAAAAGAACTAAAGAAACAAACAGACAAACAAACAAACTTCGTGCTTCTTAAGTAGGTAATGAGGTATTAACATAAATAAGGCACAGAAACTGATTTTACCAAAATCTTAGCAACACCAAAGTAGTTTCCGAAATGTTTACATCAAGTGAACGGTTACTTTATGAACATTACAAAGAAAACTTAAAAAAATACAAATTTCGTTAGTTGTCGTTGATTTGCATACACAACATACTTTTTAAAGTTATACAAATGTAAAAGAAGGGTCCTGCATCTGAAAATATGTTTGTGACATTTGTTGTGAAAACCTATATTCACTGTTATGATTTAATATGTTTAGTTACGTTTTATGGAAAAATTTAAAACAGTTACAGAATATGTTGTAACAAATCATTAAAAACAATAAATACTTCTCAAAACTCTAAAATATAAAGAACCAGAGTAGATAACGATATTTTCAAATGTGGGCAAAGTAACCCCCCTTCTCGCTTGGTAATCAGACGGTTAACACCAAATTTTCGCCAGCCGCTGTGACTGAGTGGCGCTAAGCACTTCAGTCAGGAACCGCACGATCGCTACGGTCACAGGCTCAAATCCTGCCTCGGGCATGGATGTGTGTGATGCCCTTAGGTTAGTTAGGTTTAAGTAATTCTAAGTTCTAGGGGACTGATGACCTCATGCTCAGAGCCATTTAAACCATTTTTAACAAAATTTTCCCCCACTGTCCTAATGAATACGTTTGTCGTACGTCCCAAATTGATTTCTGCAGTTACTTCACGCAATGTTGCTTGTTTGTTAACAGTGATGACTCTATACAAACGCCGCCTTTCTCGGCCATTAAGTGAAGGCCGTCGATCACTGCATTGTCTTTGGTGAGAGATAATGTCTGAAATTTGGTGTCCTTCGCACACTCTTCACACTGTGGATCTCAGAATACTGAATCTCCTAATGTTTTCTGAAATGGAATTACCCACGCATCTACAAGTAGCTCCAACTAGAGTATGTTCATTGCCGTCAAGAGCCCATAATCACTCGTAAACCTCTTTACTTGAATCACCTGCATACAAATGATAGTTCCACTGTCTGTTTATACCTTGTGCATGCGATACTACTGCCATCTCTATATTTGCATATCGCTATCCCGTCACTTTCGTTACCTCAGTGTAATACGTTACGGCATTTCAAATGGTGAAGCAAAGATACAAAGACATCCTCCTCGCCTTTTTAACTTCATCTGTCAATGAGGACACTTTCCAGATACATGGTGGGAGGCAATTTTAATTCTGTTTTTAAAATCTGGGAAGGGCTGTACATATCTGAATACTTATCACAGTATCACAGTACTTGAATATTTCTGGTATCTCAACTGCAGATTTTTCAGCACTCATTTAACTTTAGGACTTTGTATCTCAGAATGAACAAAAATGAACTTGTACCACTATTGAAATAAGCCCTTCATATGGTATAGCCACAGAGTTTTTATACTTCTTCGAAATGGTTTCCTGTGCTTCCTTGCCGATTTTTTCCAGTATTTCTCTTGCTGTCGCACTGTCGCTTCGATGTAGGAGAAATGGTAACTTCGCCTTGACACCATGTCTTGCAGTGACGAACTTGGAGAATTTACTGCGTAGATAATAATTAAACGATCCACACATTTCCTTCTTTAACATTACAGGTTGTCCCTTCTCTAACTGCTCCTGACAGTCTTCTTGATCGCAGATTTTAACTACAATAATATTATTGCAAAACGGTTCTGTAATAGGAGTAAGCACATTTAAATTCATCTTGCTAAGGAGCGTACCATTTTCAGTATAATTTAAGTTACCAATGTCAGAAACAAGATTGTCCAGGTTCTCCAGTAGTAACCATAAACCAAAGCGTTTGTCGTTTGCTCTCGTCCTCCTCCCTAATAGCTGAGGCGTGTTAAGCACCTTGGAGGATTCCATGTTGACACTTTCAACTACTACAGAAGACTGATTGGATGCGGCTGTCATGCATCCTTTTATACTCTAAATATCCACGATGGTGGCCCTTCCGGTCACATTAACTTCCGGTCATACATCCTAAATTTGATTGTACATGCAGTTCAATCAATGAATAGCGCTACTTTGTGTGCGAGGTGTCCATGGGAGGGAGGGCGACAGGCACAAACAAGTACCACCCATATGTGCAGGTTGGGGCCTGAAAGAGTAACACCTTTATGCTGAGGGGAACCGAATGGCACTGCTTGTCTGAAATGTGTATATGTTGCAGTGTAAAGTTACAGTGGATTATGTACCAGCATGTCCAGAGAAAATGACTGTGGGTCCTATCGTGAGAGAGGTATGGATTTGATGTGAAAATCGCGACAGCCATAAGGGGAATTAAAGATTTTCTTTTTTATGTGCATTATTATATGCAATATAGATACTGAGATTTGTTCCAGAACCACAACTGTCAAGAGGAGACATTTCCAGCGCATCACTCGGTGTCAGACTGCAGCAGTCCTATTTAATTTTAGTTTCACTGATAAATATGTGCCTGCTACCCAATATTCCTATAAGTCTAGAGATGGCCGTCGAAAGCATAGCAGCAACCAAGCAGGTCGGAGCCAGAAACAGCATCTCAAGGAACGCCTTTGTTCCGGGCTGGGGCTTGCCCATCCTTTGTACACCAGTTCAGAGAGTCAGAGAAAGCGTTCAAACTCTACCACTCAGATCCTCCTGCGGCAGGAGAGTCGTCCATGGCTGACTAGCCTCTCTCTGGCTGACAAGTGCTTCCACGGCTGCAGTCGTGGGACGTGCGTCTCGCGGGCCCCGAGGAATCGCTTCATGATGTCATCAACAAGGCTGAAAGCGTGACAGCGCTGCCTGGTGACTAGATCTGTAAACAAGTTGGCGCAAGTGACGTCACACGTTGGCTACAGTGTTTATACAGACTTGCCTTCAGCTGTTGTTTTGGAATGTCAAATCAATCCAGATTGTTTGATTGAAGCTTCCGTTAACAGAATAAAATGTAGAAAGAAGGTTTAAATGCGAATAATCTGTATTATGGTGACATGATAAATCCGCAGCATAGTCAAGGTTACATATTAGAGCCGTACGTGATTGATTGAAACCAACTCATTACAAATTATTGGTCGAAAGGCAGAGTGATTTATAGCATAACACATATTACGCATTGCGGACAATGTGTCTAAATGTTTTTAACGCATTAACTGCTGCTTACTAATGTAGGCTAACTACCACTGAGACGTTTGCAGCACGAATTTGTCTTTGAACCCATACCAACGGAAAAACGAATCAAATATAGTAAAGGATGCGTAGTGGAACGCCCATTGCATTTTTCCAGTTTGTGTACGATATCTGTACGTAATATGCATCAAAACACGTCGGATGCTTGTTCATTTTCTAATATATGTTTTTTGGGGATGACCTAGTAGTTTTATTTTTTTTATTATGAGAAATGCGTTAAATGTGGGAAAGTCCATTTAAATACGCCACAAACAAATATTAGGCAAAGACACACGTCTGTCTGTTACCACAACCTTTATTTCTCATTCGCTGTGTTCCACAACTGTCAACGAAATTATCGCTTTTCAACCTAATGTAGACCTCAGACTATGCTACAAATAAAGTTAGTTCTACTATTACTTCTTAATGTAGTAGGCAGTCACAATTTTCTTCCGTATTTTTATGTATATACATACTACACAAGCAACCAAATGGTACCGTTCCACTCGCAAATAGAGAGAGGGAAGAAAGGCTGTCTATCATCCGAGCCCTGATTTCTCATGCCTTCTAAATTTTCTCAATAGTGTTATACAAAATAATACTCGCACATAGTTTGAAACTACTGGTAACCTATCTAGCATCCAGCCCCTGAGTTGCTTCAATGTGTTGCTTAAATCTGACATGGATCTCAAACTTTGGAGCAGTACTCATGAATGTGTCACATAAGTGTTCGATACGAGTGGTCTAAATGATCTTCCCCTCATTTCCAGTCACAAAACATATTCATCTTCCCAGAGGAAGGCAGTAATGACCCTGAAAGCTAGAAATGGTTTTTTTATTCAAGTGCTGTTTCTCTCATACTTTGTACAAAGCATTTCAGAATTTTACAATGAGTACTGGCAGCCCTACATATAATGGTAACATTAAAACCCTGTTAATTTGAATCTTAGTGTTAACTATCATATGCATCCTTGAGTAAGAACATTACATTTAATTATAATTATAGAAGGAGAGGCTAATAAAATAATTTTTTTACTTTGTATTTTATTAATATCTTAAGATTTTCAGTTTGCTGCCTGATGTCTTGCAGCAACCTCTTAAAGACTTTCAATCAGAATGTGAAATTCCATTTCCTTCCAGTATTTTGCAAGTTCATTTCACTGAACAGAGTAAAATTACCCCTATTCTGGACAACAAATACTATTAGGGAGTAAATATGTTGACATGTAAGTGAAAGACTCCGAAGGCCCTGAAGAGACTTATGTAAGAAGCTGCACTATCGATTTCACACAATAATTTTACTCACATGGATCAAAAGTTCTGTTAACTTGCCATATCAGATTTTAATAATACTGCAAGCTTTTCATAACAGCCTCCATCACCGTCACCAGTAATGGTACTGGTATGTAATGGTATGGTGTACTGTAGCAGCACATTAAAAGTGTTTCAATTGAATTGATTCTGCATTATCTCTCTTCCCCATGTCCTTGACATTAATGCTACCAAGTTATGTTCTTGTACGGTAATTAGTTTCCATGTTATTTTATTTATTTATCGTGTCAGAAGCAAACTAAAAAAAAAATCAATATTAGATACATTACTACATACATTATGGTTTATAAATTAAACTAGTCAAGAATGAAATAAATGATTAGACACAGATTGTGTTGTCAAACATAAGATAATTTTAATCTATACAGTGGATGCCCAAAAATTTGCAACGTCCAGTGCACTTTGTGTAGCATTTACGAGGTCCTCCATGGTGCACACAGTTGGAGGTAATGTGCATTGTAGTAGATGTGTTGATGTCTGCACGGCAGCTCCGCAGTCACGCTGGAGAGAGTCCACCTGGAAGCCCCACCCCTCCAGATTACTCTTGGATCTTGTGACAGAAGAACGCAGGCGGTTGAGTGATTTCCAAGTAGACCATTTCTCTGTGTGGCCTGGGGGAACTACTTCTTGCGGGATCAGCCACTCCTCCAGATGCTGGCATCTGACCTGCCATCTCTTCTCCTGGTGTTGATGTGGAGTGTCAGCGAGTGGTTCTGTACTGTGAAGGAAGCTCTTTCTAGACACAAGTCTTTGCTGTGCCAGTTGGTGGCCATGTAGTGGGTGGGCTTCGGATGTTAATACCTTCTTCATTTCACTCCGTGCTGCTGTATCTCTTTGGATGTCCGGGGGGGGCTATGCCGGATAAGCAGTACAGTTTTTCCACAGGTGTGGCTCTTAGACAACCCGTAGTGATACGACATGTCTCATTCAGAGCAACATCAACTTTCTTTGTATGTGTAGATCTGCACCATACTGGGCAAGCGTACTCGGCTGCAGAGTAGCAGAGGGCTAATGCGGATGTGCGCACTGTGTCTGGCTGTGCTCCCTATGTTGTTCCAGTCATCTTCCTAACCACATTGTTCCTGGCAGCCACTTTTTGCTTTGTTTTTAAGCAGTGTTCCTTATATGTAAGAGCACGGTCCAGAGTGACTCCGAGGTATTTTGGAGTCTTGAAGTGTTCTAAAGAGGTTCCTTCCCAATCTATCTGCAAGGTTCTTCTAGCCTGTCTGTTTCGGAGGTGGAAAGCACAGGTCTGGGTCTTAGAAGGATTTGGTTTCAATTGATTGTCCCTGTAATAGGCAGTTAATTCTTTCAGAGCATCAGTTAGCTTCCGCTCCACCCTCTCAAAGCTGTGATCTTGTGCTGTGATTGCTCGGTCATCTGCATATATGAAGCTTTGTGTTCCTTCTGGTAACGGCTGGTCATTAGTGTATATATTGAAGAGGGTGGGTGCCAGTACACTGCCCTGTGGCAACCCATTTTTCTGCTGCCTCCATCTGCTTCTTTGTCCTTGATATTCTACAAAATATCTTCGGTTCTGTAGAAGATTTCTAATTAGACAGGTTAGTTTATAGTCCTTGGTGAGGTTGTATAGCTTCAACAACAAGAGTCTGTGGTTGACAGTGTCGTAGGCGGCTGAAAGATCTATAAACACCGCTCCTGTTATCTGCCACCTTTGGAAGCCGTCCTCTATATGCTGTGTCAAATTCAACACCTGTGCTGTACAGCTCTTCCCTTGTCTGAATCCTGCCTGTTGAGGGATCAGTAATGGTTCTATCATATCTGTAATTTTTTGGAGGATCAACCTTTCCAATACCTTATACAGGTGGCATAGGAGGGAGATTGGCCTATAGCTTTTGGGGTCATCCCGGTTTTTCCCTGGTTTATGTATAGCTATAATTTTTGCTTTCCGCCAAGATTTTGGTATCTTGCCGCTCTTGATACAATTATTCATTAGCTCGAGTAGCCAGCACTTTGCGCCTGGGCCAAAGTTCTTGATCTGTTCACTTCTAATGTCATCTACCCCTGCTGCTTTTCCGACTTTGCGCTTATTTAGAGCTGAGTCGAGCTCATTCAAACTGAATGGTCGAGACAGAGTGTTTCCCTCTTGTTCGGGCTCCCTTTCCAGGGTTCGTCTCCCGATTTTACTGGTATGATCAGGTTTACCATTTTTCAAAAGCTGGTATGCGATCTGGTCTGCCTTCACATTTGTATCCGTATTGGGTTGGGAGGGATCATTGTTAAGGTGTCGTAACAATCTCCAGGCCTTTTGACTACTTCTACTCATCTCACATTCTGTCATCAGTTTAATCCACTGTTCTCTCTTCGCCTCAGAGATTGAGGAGGGAGTATTTTGCGCAGCCAGATAAGTCTCCTCGCTATAAGGGTTTTCTTCATATAGTCGATAGTATCCGTACAGCAGAGCAGCTGTTTCAGGTGTCACACCCTGCAGATACATTGTCCTACACCCTCTTGGAATTGATGCCCGGGAGCAATGTTTGACAGTTTGAACAAAGCTGTCATACTCTTCAGGAATAGGTCGCACAGACTTAATCTCCTTGTCCAGCATCTTAGCAAGTTTTTTCCAATCAGCTTTCTTGAAATTGTATCTCCATTTGAAATTCACCTCCTGTGGCCTTATTGCTGGAAGAACTTGACACAGTAGTGGCCTGTGTTGCGTCTTTGGTATGGGGGAGCACACTGATTTGGAGCAAAGCTGTGTGATGTCTTCACTCACAAAGAGGAGGTCAGGGTTAAATCCACGTTGCCACCTGCCACTGTTGAAGGAAGGGCGGTAGCTTGCTGTCATGTATAAGAGACAACTGGCAGGATTCAGCCCAGGAGAGGACTGCCTCCCCATTTTCGTCATCTTCAGAGTACCCCCAAAAATGACTATGGCTGTTAAAGTCACCGATTACTACAGACGTCTTGCTGTTATGGAAGTTCCTGGGTGGTGTGAAGGAAAATGCAGCCGAAGGGGGCTTATACACAGAGGTAGCCACGCAGTTACTCAGCTCCACTGAAATGACTTCGATGTTATTTTCTACGGTGCAGTGAGCACTGATTATCTGAAGCCCTGGTCTTACAAATATAGCACTTCCATACTGAGAGTGCGGTGTTTCTGCAGCTAGTTTCATGCCCGGTATTTTTGGTCGTCTCTGTCGCTCATCTCTATGCATCTGTTGTATACACAGGACGTTGCATTTTTTGTCACGGCATAGGTTGGATAACAGATGTTCTTTGGCTGATGATATGCCTTCAATATTTATAAATATGATAGTTAAAGTTGGCTCTGATAAGGACCCTTTATTTCCATGTTATAACATGTTAAATATAGAAAGTTTAACTGTAACTAAGCAGTAGTTTTCTTTGGTGACAATATCAGTTCCAGTGCACAACTGAATTTAAAAATCTGTCTTGTGGGGTGAAAATCCGTTACTGCTGCTATCTTGTGCTGACAATGAGATGACTTTCATAGAAATACTGAGTTATTTCATTTGTAATACAGTTTCATAGTTTTTGTAGTTGCTCACGATCTTTACACTTGCATGCAATGGGTGTAGCATCAGCATACAGAACTATCCTTGAATTTGAGGAGCAGTATTTTGTCATTTACACAAATCAACAAAAGAAAGTATCCCAGTACAAAGTCCTGGGTACCCTGTATTACCTATCAGTAATGTTAGATCTGTGTGTGCCACTCGCCATCCTTATGAGTGAAAACTGATTTGTGTTAGATAAGGTTTTATTAAACTGTGAACAATTATCAGCATAATTACCAGCCGTTTTTCCTTACAAGGGAACCTCCCCATCGCACCCCCCTCAGATTTAGTTATAAGTTGGCACAGTGGATAGGCCTTGATAAACTGAACACAGATCATTTGAGAAAACAGGAAGAAGTTGTGTGGAACTGTGAAAAAATAAGCAAAATATACAAACTGAGTAGTCCATGCGCAACATAGGTAACATCATGGACAAAACGAGCTCAGGAGCGTCGTGGTCCCGTGGTAGCGTGAGCAGCTGCTGAACGAGAGGTCCTCGGTTCAAGTCTTCCCTCGAATGAAAATTTTATTTTCTTTATTTTTGCATAGTTATTATCTGTCTGTTCGTTCATTGACGTCTTTGTTCACTGTAATAAGTTTAGTGTCTGTGTTTTGCGACCGCATCGCAAAACCGTGCGACTACTAGACGAAAGGACGTGCCTCTCCAATGGGAACCGAAAACATTTGATCGCAAGGTCATAGGTCAACCGATTCTTCCACAGGAAAACACATCTGATATATTCTATACGACACTGGTGACGGCATGTGCGTCACATGACAGGAATATGTTGTCGACCCACCTAACTTTTACACTTGGCGAAGGGGTAAAAAGATTCTTCTACCTTGCCCAATTTAGGTTTTCTTGTGGATGCGATAATCACTCCCAAAAAAGTGATGAAAACATAAGAGTTTGTAACATAAACTGAAAATAAAAAATTAAAGTTTTCACTCGACGGTAAACTTGAACCTAGGACCTTTCGTTCCGCAGCTGCTCACGTTACCACGAGACCACGGCGCTCCTGCGTTCTGAGTTTCCCTGACATTGCATATCTTCCCATGAACTACTCAGTTTGTATATTTTGCTTATTTTTTCACAGTTCCACACAACTTCTTCCTGTTTTCTCAATTGATCTGTTTTCAGTTTTTCAAGGTCTATCCACTGTGCCAACTTATAACTAAATCTGAGGGGGGTGCGATGGGGAGGTTCCCTTGTTAGTAGTTACTATCTCTCTCTACAAGCAACTGATAGAGATTAGCTAAAACAAATCTGTAATTTCAGATGGAGGTCTGTCTATATCTAAAATTATGTTTCCTTTCCCATCTACAGCTTATCGCAGAAAGTTGAGTAACACCTTCAACACGTAGGAATTACATCTTTGAGCTCCAATTATTGCCAATTTTTGCAACATTACCATAAGGTTTGATATCCCTACTGAAAGAGGAGCAGAAATTCTTTGTTAATGAGTGCATAATAAGATTCTTTTTTGGTATATCAATGCTCAGTAATAACTGAAACATCTGGTTTATTAAAACATGCTACTATGTCCAAATCATTGTGCTTATTTCCTAGGCTCGTAAAGTTTTGGAGGATGATCTTGGTTTGCAGGTTGCATTGTATCCACATATTTATTTATTTATTTTTTGTAACCATAAATATTCCCATTAAGCAAATCAGATGTGCTTGTCAAACTGGGAAGAGGAAACAAAAAGACCACACATGTACAAAATAATAATAAAAGGAAAGATTCCAAAAGAGTTCCTGACAGCAAAATGTAAAACTTAATTGTTTTTTGGATATATTACTTCTTATATCCTTCATTCAAAAACTTAAGAAGGCTGTTAGTTTAGTGTCTTCAAGGCATAATGCTGTTTCATTGAGCATCGCAACAATCAAGTCTGAGATAGTAGTGTACTATGATACTACCTATGAAGAAATTGATGCACTGGATGTGAAGTGCACAGTTTAGTCTACCCAGCAGAAGATGGCCCTGCACTGTTCTATACCATCATGAATATACCTATACATTAGTGATATATTCATCACTGACAGAAAATTGAATAATCACATTTTTGCTTCAAGTTTCTGAAATGGCAGTTGATGAGATCATATCTGAAGAGACAGCTATCAACCCACACTTTCAGCATGAGGTAGGACTAGCAATTACCAGAATTCTGAAATGTGGATCTTGTAAACCTAAGAGTTGCTCTAGGAAAAGAAGTAAGATGTGACACGTGTTCCAGATCAAAGATGAGAAAATAAAAGGTTGCTGTATTAGTTATAGCGCACAAATATGCAGTGAATAAGAAATGTGAAATGACTGTGTTCGCCAGCCGCGGTGGCCGAGCGGTTCTAGACGCTACAGTCTGGAACCGCGCGACCACTACGGTCGCAGGTTCGAATCCTGCCTTGGGCATGGATGTGTGTGATGTCCTTAGGTTAGTTAGGTTTACGTAGTTCTACGTTCTAGGGGACTGATGACCTCAGAAGTTAAATCCCATAGTGCTCAGAGCCATTTGAACCAACCATTTTTTGGCTGTGTTCAAAGCTATGTAGACTTGTTTAATTCCTGGTTTAAGTAATTCACATTATTTCATTGCTGTTTCCTGCTGTCATCCATTAATATCTCAATGTCAACAACTACTTTGTCACTTTAAAACCTTCAACATGTTCACTGTGGCTGACACAAAGGTCAATAAGAGCTACTAACACCATGCTTTTAAGTGTCATCCACAGTGAATGTGCAAAACAAGAACATTTTTGCAATTTAATTGAACGTCATAATTCAGCTTCCTTTTTCAGGCATGTTTATTTTTAAATATTAAAACTGATGAGAGTTTCATTACTAGACCACAAATTTTGAAATCTGGATGACATCATCCCAGCAACAAAATGTGCACCATACACAACAGGTTAAATGCAATCTCTCCTCTCCACAAATTTGCACCTGAGATGTGTTGTATGTCATATAATACTACAGTTAATTTTCCATATATCTGAGCAAAACCAGTTCTTGCGTGTCCAAGTTTATCTCATCTAGGCATTGCACCTTTCCCTTAACTTTAGTGTGCTTTACAATAAAATTTGTATGAAAAGTTTTCTGTGTAAATTACCTATTCTACACCTACACCTACAGCTAATGCTTGTATAACCCAGTGTGCCATTCAGGTGGTTTACTTGTGTGTCAATATAATTGTCAGGTTTGGTATGAAAGGGTTTCTTGAAATATATTCCCACATAAAGTTTTTAGTATCTATTCTCAGTTGCAAAATATATTACGCACTGTCAGTGCCATTTCAATGCAAAAATTTTAAATCATGCTGGGGAATATACCAATAACACAGTTCCAGCACATCTCAGAAATTTGATTTTAGTTGCTTCAACCAATGAGAATTACGGACCAAGTCTTGCACTTCCCTGTTTTGTGTATTAACCCGTTGGCTGGCATGAATGTGCCGGTGGTCACAGCAGACTGCTCTGCTGGGGCCAGCAGTGATATGGTAACAACCAGGTATCAGCAATTTTACACTTTTATCTTACTGAGGAAAAATATTTACTTATATTTGATATTCTTTGCCATTTCCAGACTATTTTTGGGTGTGCAGTATTTTTATTTAAATGTCTTACAAAACCAAACGATTAAATGACTACAAAGTTATTCATGAATTCATTTTTAGATACATATTTAACTGTGTAAAGGATAATTCCTGAAAAAGTAATTAGCATTCTAGCTGTTCTTTTAGCCACAACTGTACAGATGCATATACGTCACATTCAAAGTTCCTAAATGCCTGCTTAACACATTGACTACCATGCTGCTCACAGCAGAGCAGGACACTTAATGCTGTATGCCTAACCTGGTGGTGAAACATTCATTACTACTCATGTCAGGGTCAAGAAATGCAGAAGATAATCTCTCAGGGAGTACTATAATCTAAAAACGTAAAATTATAACTAAAAAGGTCATTTCCAATTAGGTCTACCAAGCAAATTATGCTTTCAGTGAGTGATTTCTTTTGCCATAAATGACTAATGAACGCACATGCCAGATGATGGTAAATATTCATACTTTGCCTCTGACAAGCAACAAAGCCATTAGAAACAGCTATGCACATAGTCCAATTTATGTTGAAATTATCACCTGGGTATTTTAATTAAATTTGGTCTACTATAAGCAACATGATAAAGGAATCAAAAGAAACACACACATACTGAATTAATTTCTTTATTAACAACGCTCGGATTTCCACATCACCATAGAGGTACCAAGCTTGATGCGTTACTCTTTTTTTTTACATGGCGAGTTTCCCCAGTAGGCCTATAAACCATGAAACAGACAAAAAGCTACTTCTCGCTGTCTTCTCTTCTTTGGATTTTGACTTCAGAAACTGAAACATCCATTACAAAAACAGATTACATCACTCACAAATCTGGATTCAGTCATTGCAATTCATACCTATTTTACTGTAAAAAAAATATTGACTATGATGAATGATGTATTTTTGAACATTCAAAAGTTTTCAAATGTGCAGGTTACTGACGTTAGAATACAGTTACTACACACTTTTTGATCAGGAATAAGTTACGATGATTGCAACTTAAATACCGAAGCCATTTGTTATGAGAATACGCCATTACCACAAATAATCCACATAGATGCACTGAAAGAAACTTTACTGGGTAACATAATGCATCAGAATACTATAGGCACAAAGAATGAAATTTCTGTAGATTTACCATACACTTTACTTTTCTTGAGAATTATAAAATTACTAACGGAAGTTACTTACCGTCCATTATCTGGAATATAAACTATCCTTTCTCCTCTGCAAACAACTGCTTTTGCAGCAAGTATTATCAATTTTTTTCCGTGATTGAAAAGCTTTAACGCACACAAATCACAAAACCCGCCATTGTACACACACACCCACAATGCATTAGCATGTCATGTTCAAAGAATATCCGCGTTTCGAAAACTACCAGTGATGTTTTGCTAGCGTGAGAGACGACGTCATGTCATGATGTGACGTCATGATTCCTCGGGGCCCGCGAGACGCTTCTCAGTCATGGGCCGCGTTTACAGCGGCAGTATCCTCCATCGGCGCTGCACTGCGGCACAGTGAGTACCTGGGATGTATTTGACGATCTGTAGACCACTTTTGCGAGGTTTAACTGTCAGTGCAATATGGCGACCTGTACAAAATAGTTTTACTGCTGAAAGTCTCGTCTGCAGGAACAAATGGCGGACAGTGCTCCCACTCTGGCAGCAGCAGCACTTTGGCATTCACATGACAGCCTTTGTGCTGGCATATAGGAGCCTCTACAGACTGGTTCTAACAATATGGGGACAAGGTATCTACAGTGGGAGGCTGACCCTCATGTACCATTGTGGCATTAGGACATCTCCAGAGTAGTAGCTATGTGACACCTAAAATTCCCGCCGTTTTTCTCTTCTGTAGAACAGTGCTTCGAATTCTGTTTGCGTAATTGTTTTGTGCTCAGACAGTCCTCTTTTTCCGAACAACAGGAATGCTTTTATGATTAACGGTATTTTCGCAAGCGTGCACAGACATGATGAAGGCTTTTCGTGGTGAGAAAGTTAACCATTTCTGGGACTATGTTGAAACCAAGACGTCACGATTTCTGGAAAGGGCAGCGCGTGAATACTAGTTAGGACCACCAGGAAGAATGCAATCGGTGTTATTATGGACTATTTTCGTAAACAGGTCCTGTTAGGACAATAATTTCCATGCAGGAAAGCTAAGACATCACAAAAGTTCCTACAACAACAAAAGCAACTATTTCTGTGACACTTTAGAATTTCCGAGAAGTCGACCTGGCTGTTATTTACATAGACATATGACATCAGTATACCACTGACAACCTTTTACCTGCGCCTGTGAGCAAACATATCGCTGAGGGTGAGCGCTATATGAATATCTCACTAGACAGCAGGTACAAAGGCTATGCGTCATCGCACCAGCAATGGTACCCAGGTGAACACGTGTTTTGACAGGAATTTCTCAGGTGTCAAGTATGAAAGGGATGCTGCTGCCTCATGCTTGCGGGACTTGAACTGGCACCTGCACATGTTCCGGCAGCTGACGGCCACATCGTCGCTCTGCGGGGGCCGCGGGTGCATCCCGACTATTGGGAGCAACTGTGATGGTGTAATCTGTGATGCAGTGGAGAGGGAGCCACGGCTGGTGTGTGCTTCACAATCGAAAGATTTTTACCAGTGTAATTACGTGTGATAGGTGTTTTGTGATGGTATTCTTTGTGTGATCAGCATAAAAAGAAGGGCATTCGATTTAATTACTTCTTACAAGACCATCTTTCTAAACAGTAGAGAATGATGAGCAAGAGAAATCCAGGCCCTGCAAACTGAATTTTTTTTATAAATAAACAATATACCCTTGAATTTCCCTTTGTGTGATCCTTCCTCTCCACTGCAGAGCCTCCAATTTCCAGCTAGAGGAGGGGAGGGGGAGAAGTGGGAGAGGGAGAGGGGGTTGTCATGGAGTAGGGAATCGATTTCCTGAAAAAAAATTAAATAAATAAATAAACTATATTCCATAAACTGCCTTGAATCCTCTAAATTGTTTAAATAAACAATTTTTCACCCTTTGTCTAAACTGTTGAAATTATGTTTCATACACCACAATCGAATTCCCTCCAAATGACTGATTAATTGAGTCTTTTTCCCACCAATCTCCAGGAGGGGGTTTACCAGTGGGAGAGGAGTTAATTAATTGATCAATTTAATTATGTAGTCAATCAAGTTGATAAAAGTGAGAAGGGCTATTCCAGTAACTCAGATCTGAAAGTACCTGTAGCATCGTGGGGAGGGGGTGGGTTGGAGGTTTCCTGGGGGATGGGGCAGGGGGATGGGGTGGTGGAACAATAGGTTAAGGACATGTCAACCAAAAGGAAGGATCCTTTTAGCAGAACAGTAGGTTAAGGACCTGTCAATCACGGGAGAAGAATAGGTTAATGACCTGTCAATCAAATGAGAACAATATTTTTGTCCCTTAGAGCAAACCTACCCCTAATGTAGGCAACCCTTGTCCCACTACTCACATTGTATCAACCATAAATCTCTTAATTAATGCCACAAACCATTACATGAAATAACTGAAATACCTTTCAGCTACAAACCAACATAATGCTTTTAATTGTTAATTCCACTGTCTACCAAATTCTTCAAGCAGCAGCCGCTGGCCAAGACAAGAGCAGCAACATGGAAGTTACCGAATTTGCGATATTTTACGAGTTCCTAAACAGGAGCGAATTATATAGTTTCATCTATGTGCTTTGGCAGTTTAGTTTTTGAAATTCTTCTTGTTAATTTAATATTTAATAGACACAGTTCTTTTGTGTTGGGAATTAAACGGAATTTGTAACATATTACAAGTTCCCATTCAGGAGCGAATTATTTAGTCCCACCTGTGTCCTTTGGTAGTTTAGCTTTTGAATCTCTGATTGTTAATCCAGTTTACTAGGCACAGTTCTTGCATGTTCGTCATTCTCTACTGTAGAGTTTGTAATGCTTGTCGATAGCTCATTGGGAGTAGTCAGTCAGGCACCAGCTGCTGGCCAAGAAACAGCAGCACCAGGGAAGTAACCGACTTTGCGACTTTTACGAGTTCCTAACCAGGAGAGAATTATGTAGTTTCATCTGTGAGCTTTAGTAGTTAGTTTTTAAATTTCTGCGAGTTGATTTAATATTTAATAGACACAATTCACGCGTTTTCGTTTTTGTCAGAAAGTAAACCAATTTTCTGACATGTTACAAATTATATATTACAAGCCCCCAATCAGGAGTGCATTATTTAGTCTCACCTGTGTGCGCTGGTAGTTTAGTTTTTGAATGTCTGTGTGTTAATCTAATTTATTAGACACACTATTTGTTTCTTCATGAGTGTCTACAGTAGTGTTCCAGTGCACATGTCAATAGTACGTTGTTTGTCTGTGAAATGTAATTTTTCATGTCTTTAGTATGGATAGGGACTGTGACTACTATGTGTAGGTGCGAGCTGAGTTGGTGAAATTTCCCTCTCATCTCCAGGCTGTATTGGCTTTGGTTACACCGCTTGAGGCTGAGTGGGTGGGCATCACTGTTGAGGGCCAGCTGTGGGCATCGAATCAGGTCCAGTGCGATCCACAAGTCCCCCAAATGGTCTGCACCAGTGGCCAGCCCAGTTACTGCTCGCATTGAAGTTGACCCCTCATCTTTGGTCAACTGAGAGGTCGCCTCAGGGCGTGACAGGCTGCAAAGACTTCTCAGGGGACCGAAAATAAGGCCTCTCTGGTTAGTCTGTCAAGTAGGTTCCAGGTGCTGTCTGTAGCAGACACTGTCCCTGAGCCAGTTGCAGTCACTTGTCCTGTTTCAGAGGAAACCAGCAGGCTACAAGATCTGGGCAATCACAGAGGGTGGGGTATTGGTAGTTGGGAGCTCCAATGTTGGCTGTGTTAAGTGTCTCTTTAGGGACATGGCTGCCAAGGAGAGGAAGAAAGCTAATGTGCACTCTGTCTGCACACTGGATGGAGTTATTCCAGACATGGAACAGGGCTGGACGCGGTGGTCGAGCGGTTCTAGGGGCTTCAGTCCGGAACCGCGCAACTGCTACAGTCGCAGGTTCGAATCCTGCCTTGGGCATGGATGTGTGTGATGTCCTTAGGTTAGTTAGGTTTAAGTAGTTCTAAGTTCTAGGGGACTGATGACCTCAGATGTTAAGTCCCATAGTGCTCAGAGCCATTTGAACCATGGAACAGGTCGTTCCAGATGCCATGAAGAGCACAGGGTGCAAGCAACTGCAGGTGGTGACTCATGACAGTACCAATGATGTGCGTTGCTTTGGATCAGAAGTATGGCAACATTTGGCCACTCTGTACAGAAGCTCAACACCAACTCTTCTACACATTAGACGTGGCCAGTTTTCGTTCATTTTGGGGAACTAGTTCACTGGAGGTCATTCCTCTTTGGGAACCGTTCGTATATACTCATTCACCGTTTCTTTTTTTCTAATTGTGCACGCTATGTGGTCCAAAGAACTCGTTAGTGTATGGAATGGAGCCAGCAGAGGGAAAGGAGTTTAGTAGGACTTCTCAGAAAACATCACCTTAATCAGGTGATGTGAATGGGCCAGTGACTGCAAGCTAGGGGCTTGCAAGTTTCACATTTATTTCAAAAATAGCATATGACACTAAGGAATAGTCTAATTTTTTAGTTTGGCTATGTCTTTGTGTGGGAAATGAAGACTTATTTGGAAAAATCCCAACTTCTGACACAGGAGCTGAGAGACTGCATACTAAAATTAGAAGCTTTGTATCAATGACTACATAAATATGCTGGAAGATTGTTGGAATTTCATATGTGAAAATAAACAAGACTTTTCTCAAAACCATGATGACATAACACAAATTTTTGATTTGAAGGCCTTTACAAACGTTAAGGAAAAAACACAGGGGGGGAATTTCTAGCAGTTCAACTCCTAATGTGATGAATGGCGATGCAAACAATGCTAGACAGAGCCACAAGTGCACATGTCATCATGATGTAGTCCAGGCAATTGGATGCTGTGCCATGTGCATGGAAGAGAGAACCAGCAAGATTCTCTCTTTTATGCATATGGACAGCATGTAATTGGCTGGATTACACCATGATGACATGTGCAGAAGCGGCGCCCCCTATGTTCATATATTTTACTTGCTCTCTCTACCTAGTATTGTTTGCAGCGCCATCCATTACATTCCGAGGTGAATGCAAGAAGTATTTCTCCATGTATTTTCCTTTTCAGATGCACACTTCCATGCAATGCTAAGTGCACAGCCAGTGTCTCTATTGAAGTTATTTCGATTCAGAGCATGATGGTTGCCCCCCCTCCCTTTTCAACTATTGGCTGGGTCAAAAACTGTTTATCTTTCTTGATGGTCAAGTTCTTCAAAGCAAAGAAATGTGCTACATCATCATGGTTTTGAAAAAAGTCTTGTTCGTTATCGCACAGGAAATTCTGACAATCTTCCAGCACATTTATGTCGTCACTGATACAAAGCTTCTACTTGTAGCATGCAATTTCTCAGCTCATGTGTAGGAAATTGCTATTTTTCCAAATAAGTCTTCATTTCCCACACAAAAACATAGCCAAACTGAAAAATTAGAGTCTTCGTTACCATCATATTTTATTTTTGAAATAAATGTGAAACTTGCAAGCCTTACGTAAACTTTCATCCATTACAATTTAAAAAACTATTAAAAGTTATGTAGTTATTTTAATAATTAATCTTTAAATCAAGCAGATAAAAACTAAAAGAATTGTGAATAAAAATAATTCCCTTGTGACTGTTTTGTGTTCTAAAGTTGGTCTAAATAACGAAGAGAAAAACAGATTTCTCTGTTTGTTGCCCAAAAGATACATATATGACATGCAATTTAATATTTATGTAAGTTAATATTTACCGGTCATAGACACTGAATACACAGAGTATGAGAATGAGGAATGGAGGAACTAGAATGAGGAATATGACTGGCTGCAGAGAATGGTGAACAACCTTTCCAGAAACGAGACTGACCACAACCGCACTAAACGGTGAATGATCACTCCTTAGAAGTCGCGCCTCACTTGTTCCATCCACTTTAGTGAATGATCACTCCTTAGAAGTCGTGCCTCACTTGTTTCATTCACTTTAGTGGACCATTCCTTTGGACCCGTTTGCTCACAAATAACTAGTCTATTGGACACACTAAGATGGCATATATACTCTTGAATTAGGGCATAATTGCCATTGTATACCAAGACAATGCACTCTCATAGAAAGGGCATGCACAGCTCTGGAATTATCAGAAACAAACGATAAGTAATAAGTAAAACATCAGTACATTATACTCTTAACATCAAATACAGCAGTACTCCTTACATACCCCCGCCACCCCCAGTAGAAGTTTTTCGAAAATGGAGGAAATTTTTTTTGAAATTCCGATTGGGAAATAACACATATCCCACAGAAATTTTGGCCTGCAACAATATCCAAACAGAACAAATAATCGAAGAAAAATTCAGGAATGGTTTTCTCCTGACTGTTGTGCTGTAATACAGCAGAAACGTCAAATAAATTTTTATCCCATCCATTCATTGAAAATTAATTTTTTTACGTTTTTGTTTATGTATGTGATATGCAGACAATGAAGATGTATAGAAATCAAATTTGCCATATATCTAGATTAAATAGCAACAAAAGTATTGAAATTCTTTTGTACAGACAGCCATGTAAAATGTGCCATGAAAGGTACATAATACAGCCTGTTTTAATGTCTACAGCATACAGTACACTTTAATCCTATTACTGTTAATGCATTTCACGTAATTTAAAAAAGTTACATAACCCTTTTCCATGCTTCCCTGATTGTCTTACACTCTACCTGAATGGCCACAACAATAACTACTGGTATTTGTTCCGTTTCTGAGTAGAAAGCACAAAACACAAGCTACACTAACTTCCTCCAGGCAACATCCGCCAGCCGCCAAATAATAGGATTTTTTTACTGTAACTGTCGGTTGTTGTGTTGCGGTTTGATGCTGCAAACTGTGTCGCTCCCCTGTGTCGTCGTGATGGTCGTCGCAAACAACTACAATACAAGATGATGCAGAGCTCCTCTTCTTGCCTCGAACCACCGCAATACCAGATGCCATACATTTCCCTTTCACACACAAGCTGTTGTCTACAACACTCTCTTATCATTCTCCCTTCATTTAGACTCGGCGCACTATTGTTCAAAACTTATTATTGTATACCGCCTCCACACTCTTATTCACCGAAAAAGCAATAGTTCACGCACAATATGCCAAATATAATATTTCTGTGGCGTTGTGATAACAAAATATGAACTGCTTCCTGTCGTGGAGACAAATGTAATATGTCTGTCCCTGTCTCTTTATTTTTGATAATGTACATTTTTAGCTATAGAATTCAAGATTGGTGGCTTTCCTGGGAGATCACGCATCATTATGAAACGTGTATAATACGAATATGTATGTCTCTTACTTTGCAAATATTAAAAATATTTAATTAAAGAATGAAAAATGTCACTTTGAAACTATAATAGTACAAGCCAAATTACTTTGGTTTATCGCTCCTTTTGATTGTAACACACTTTCCTAACAATGCCTGTGCTCGTTCAGTATCACTTAATAGCTATGTCTGTTTTAAAGTCAGACTGAAATAATCGTTCCTACTTCGCATTTCCACAACATGAAAGCACTGATCGCAAAAGCCTTTTCATTTACTTTTTACTATCAGTATGTTTCTTCATGACCATGAGTGATTCTCAGATGTGACACTGTATCAATCATAAATGTCTTGACTAACCCCACACCCCTTTCTGCAAAATAATTAAAGCATTTTTCTTCTACAAACCATCGCAATACTTTTAACTATTAATTCCATTTTCTATCACATTCTGCACATTTCTTATCCATGGTGCAGCAACGCACGACCACTTCGCAGGGAAGCTTAACACCGTCTCTTCTGCACACGCCAGTATATCACATGACTACTAGCTCTGGGGCATTGTTGTCATCATGGAGCAAGACAATGCTCCCTCATAGGTAGGGCGCGCTCGGCTCCTAAAGTTCAAGGAGCCAGCGATGTTTATATGTTATGCTGTGAAAGATAGCAGAACTCCTTACACATTCCTTACTAAGTCGTAAATTTTTGGGTTACATTTTGCTGAAAACTTTAAATTAATTACGAAATCTTGGATAAGATATCAATAAGAACAATAAACTTTTTTTTCAAAATTTTAAAATATAAATTGTATGAGTAGATTACAGTATTTTCAAAAGGTCAGCATAAAGTACCCCCCGCCCTAGAGATTGTCAAGGTTAATTAACCAGTTGTCCCAACCTGCTAGTTACATCCCCCCCACCTCCCTTTACAATCACAAACATATAAAATATGTCAGAGATTGTGCAATCATGATGATGCTCCTGTTATGAACTTTAATTCAATTCATCATCCCATTTTAATGATAAAAACTAATATTTAACAAAGTTTGTCATTTTCGCTTTAGACATAACACCACAGTCAGAGTTTTGTCAACACCTTTGAAGCAATTTTTTTCAATAATAAACATATATATTTTGTGAATGAGTTTTGCTAATAAATTAGTGTTTTGTAATTGTATTGATGTTTTAACTAAATGTTTTACAAGTTTTTTCTGCGCAAGATCGCTGTAATGACTTCTTGATAATATTTATTTAATACAGGCTCATTCAAAATGGCTCTGAGCACTATGGGACTCAACTGCTGTGGTTATCAGTCCCCTAGAACTTAGAACTACTTAAACCTACCTAACCTAAGGACATCACACACATCCATGCCCGAGGCAGGATTCGAACCTGCGACCGTAGTAGTCGCACGGTTCCGGACTGCGCGCCTAGAACCGCGAGACCACCGCGGCCGGCAGGCTCATTCCATAAGTGATATTTCCCAAGTTTTGTAAGTCCTCAGAACAAATAGTATCGAAATAGCATCGGTGTCAGGCTGCAAAGTAATGTGTTAATGTAATCATAATCTTTAATTTCGGAGGTGACTGGACTAACATTTAAAGCTTGGCCTTTCTTAAGTGACTAGACTAAAATTTTATATTTGGCCTTTCTTGACAGCTATATAAGTGACTGGACTAACATTTAAAGTTTGGCCTTTCTTGGCAGGTAATATATATATATATATATATATATATATATATATATATATATATATATATATATATATATATATATATATATAAGTGACATATTCTGCTAGCATTAATATTACACAAGCACACACACACACACACAAACAGAGAGAGAGAGAGAGTTTATAAGGCGCTTGTCCACTCAATCTTTGAAGATCGTTCATCTATCTGGGTTCCCTATCAGGTAGGGCTGATAGAGGAGATAGAGAAGATCCAACGAAGAGCGGCGCGTTTCGTCATGGGATCGTTTATCTGGCGAGAGAGTGTCATGGATATGCTAAACAAACTCCACTGGCAGACGTTACAAGAGAGGCGTTGTGCATCATGGAGAGATTTACTATTCAAATTTCGGGACAGCACTTTTCAGGAGGAGTCGGGCAGCATATTATTTCCCCTCACATACATCTCACATATTGACCACAAGGTGAAAATTCTTGAAATTAGAGCCAATCCAGAGGCTTACCAACATCATCCTACCCACACACTATTCCCGAGTGGAAGAGGGATGGAGGGATCAGATAGTGGTACTGAAAGTACCCTCCACCACACACTATTAGGTGGCTTGTGGAGTATGATGTAGATGTAGACTGCACATTCACGATAGCAATCTTTCAGAATGGGATTTATAGAATTCAGTATGCAACTGGATGAATGAACATCACCATAAACTCAGCTAAATAACTAAGTAATCAGGCTATCATCAACTTCTTTGCTTTTGATGGTTTATCAACAACTGAAATTCAATTGACTAATTATAAGTATTCTGCTTCTTAATTTTCCAGTTAAGATTTTATCAGCTGAATTCAAATGTGGTCTTGTAGAGCATCCTAAAACAATAACCAAACATGAATACGTCAAGGAAGTTCTCTGTTTGGTACTGACAGAATGTTCTATAGTTAAAGATATGTGAAAGACCTATGGCATATCAAAAGAAAATTAAGATTCGTTTTACATGGAAAATTTACTATGTAAACTTTTTGTGCAGAATTTATGATACTTTTTTTTTATTATGACCAAAACTGAGAGTGAATACAAATTTCTTAGTAGTGTTCCATTCATTTTAAAAGACTCTGTGACATGGGTCCATCACGTTATCAAAACAGCTTTCTTAGCTTAGATCCCATTGAATTCTGTCTCTTTCCACAGTTAAAGAAATCAGTGGTTTGCAAATGTGATGAATCCAAAGATTAAATTATAGAAAGTGTAGATGGCCAAAATATTTGATGAGGCAAATATCCAAAGCGAGCTTCAAAACTGGTCTTGCAATAAATAAGAAATTACTGGTATTGAAAGGGGATATTTTAGTTCTGTTAAGTGTAGATGGGTATTTTACAGACCTCTCAGAATTGCACTTCTGCCAATTGAATCAACTCAACATATTAAAGTTGTTAAAAGAGAGATCACGTTCAAAAACCAATTCATTTTTAACTAAAAAATATTCTTTCACAGCAAGAAAGAAATTTTCATCTCATAATTTTAAATCAGAACATGTAAAACCGTATATTTTGCACAACCCTTGCAGTACAAACAGCCACTCATCATCTGTCACATAAAGACATTTTAACTGCATTATTACCATGAATGTGGAAAATTGTCTATTTCTTCTGTTTTTTGTATGTACATTTTGGATCTTCTTTACATTCCATTTCCACTATGATTTCTCACCTGTAGACATCAGTTACATATTAATCTATGTTTTTATTTTCAGGAACTAAACTGAGGATATATTGTGAGACAATGTTTTCATGTATGCACATTTTCACTAAAACACATTTTTATGGAATTATTCCACATAGACTGCCAACAACAATTTTTTTGACAATGATAATCCACTTCAGTCAACTGTCAACCATGATATTTATTGGTGAAATTTGCTCACTGACAGAAATAGTAAATCATAGTATGTCCAAATATGCCAGAAATGTTATTAGTATAAAGGTAAGTTATCTTCAACTAATAAAACTAACAACCCAGAAGCTTCCCTACTTTCATGGTAAAGATTTATTTGCCCGTGTAACAAAATAAACTGTTTTCACAAGTCCCATATCCTATATTTTTAAGAAAACCCTCAACAAAATATTTATCGTTTATGTATCTGAATTGATTCTAAATGTTGTATGATAACGTTGTTTTTTAGCTTCTCCCTCTGTAATTAAACTCTAAGACAAAAAAAGTTATACAAATGGGTAGCAAATTAATACATACAGGTATTGACAGAAAACACAAAACCGTAAACCTTGGGGGCAGATTGATGAATGTGTGACACTGTTGCACAATTTCACTGTGCTGTTGACTAGGACAGTAAACAGGGGATATGTCGATAGGAAGCTGTCAGTCTTTGTGAATTTCGTTCTGTGTACTCAGTTTGGCAGTAGCTGTGCCTCACAGACAGTTGCATAAACAATATATGAGGATGTCAGCTTTTGTAAGAGGACGTGTATTTGGGCTCACAAAAGCCTGTTGGAGTAATTGGCGAACTGCTCGACCTATGAATATAAGCAATGCCACTTTTCCACATTTTTTGGAGGAATGGGTGAAACATGGCTGAACACAGTGTCAATAAGGAAGCGGTCGACCTAGTGAGACGACAGAACGTGAGGAGTGATCAGTCGTCACAGAGGCACTCATAACCCCAGATTCATCATCATCGATCCTACATGCAACTGGTGCTTTAGTGACCACAAGGACCATTAATTTGTGGCTCACAGAAAGGACGCTGAGCTCATGACACTTCTTGTGCCAACTACCATTGACTTGTATGGCAACAAGCCAATTTGTAGTGGTGTGTGGCACATTCGGACTGAACTCTCATTCACTGGGGTATAATCGTCTTCAGTGATGAGTCCAGCTTCGAACTCAGCCATGATGACCAGGGAAAATGAGTCTGGGGACCTCCAGGAGATGGTGGGATACCAGTCTCATTGTCACCCACCATATGGACCGAAAAATAGCAGTGATAGTCTTGGGTGCCATTATGTTTCTTAGCAGGACCCCTTTCGATGTCATCCACGGCACTCGTACAGCACAGAAGCACGCTGATGATGTTCTAAGCCTGGTTTGATACCCTTTGTGGCAAGCCATCGTGGGATTACATTTCAATAAGATAAAGCCTGCCCGCACACAGCGAGCGTTTCTTCTGCTTGTATTCATGTTAGCACAATGCTACTTTTGGCAGCAAGATCATCAGATCTCTCCGAAACTGAGAACGTTTGGGGCATTATGGGCTGGGCCCTCGAATCAGTTAGGGATGTTGGCGATCTAACGCTCCAATTGGACAGAGTTTGGCACTATATCCCTCAGGAGGTCATCCAACAACTCTTATCAATCAGTGCCACGTCGAACAACTGACTGCATAAGAGCCACATATGGACCAACATATTACTGACTTGTTCAATTTCTGAAGCTCTTCCTCTCGAATACATCATCCAATTTTTCTGAAATTCTAAGTCCGCCATATGCACTATCTGGCAACATTGTAGGAAGCAGAAGTGTCTGGAGTAACTGCTGTCATTCTTTGCAAGCCGTGACAGAGCTGTATTTGCTCGTGGTCTAATGGAAAACGTCCAGCATTGTAGAAACAAAGTAACGAGTTCGAGATTCCTCAGAGCCTTGCCTTTTTTATTTATTTGTTTTTAATCGTATTTCGGATGTCTGCTAAAGTTATATCTGATTGAACCTCAAAGATAATTCGCTTCGCTGTCTAACCCACCAGTAACAGCAAAAACTTCCAGAAACGGTTCCATCAGACAGCTCGTGGCTGCCTTAAGGTCAGAACAGATCGCATTCTAGAGTTCCTTTGCTCCACAGCGGTCACCGACCACCGGCTACCGGCCAAACGCTACCTGTCACCTTATGCCAGGACCAAACGAAAACGGTGCTGCGCTACAACTTGCCGTTTAGGCATTTATCTTCCAGTTACATACTGCATTTTGCGTGCTTGAAACGTATGAACATTGTTCAAGAGTTGTAAAACTGAATCGCAAGTGGAAAAAGGTGTAATATTTGAGACGTTTTATTCACTACGGATTTAATAGAAGGCTGGAGGCAAACATAGCCAGCTCGGAACCTTTTATTGTTCGAGGGGTGAGGGCGTTTTGGATTCAGTTGTACTACTAGCAGGAAGAATACCAGCCAACGTGTTCCTTGAATTGCCTATAAAGTAACTATAGATTCTGCGTTGGCAATGCAGCTGCTGAGGGGCAGAATACCAATAGTATAAATCACTGAGTCGTATTCGAATTTCTGTAAATAGCTTTAGGGACTAGACCAAGTTACTAATAATATTCAGGTGCACTGACTGCAAACTAAACATCGTAAATCAATAATTGTTACAATGATTTGTGTATTTTTGTCTTAAGAATACAGAAAACAAAAAGCTCATCAAAAGACATGATTCTCATTTTTGGAGCATAGCCATTGGGGACCTCGGCGGCACACACTGAGATGGCGGTGTAGAAAGGAAGTGAAAAATTCATGTATTATAAGTTCTTTTTTAGAACACAATTACATGGAACTTGTTGCCGCTGAAATAGTTGGTACACTATGTTTTCGAGAAGATTTCACCTTTCTCAGCTAACAGGTGGCGTTACTTCGGTTCTTGAGACAAGCTAGTAACAGTATTTTGCAAAATCGGTATAAAATTGGGTATTGTTGGGATGTCGGGAAAACAAAGTCCACAACAGCGACGGTCCCGATGTATCGGAACGGATGGCAACCCTAGCTGTGAATAGAGTGTTGCTCTGTGTGCGTTGTTGCACGTAGCGACTCGCCATAAGCTTGCGTGTTACGCTTCTGCGACACAGTATTCCATTACAGTTCGTTTATTTTAGGCCTACACGTTAAAAGCTGCCTGCTCTTGTCTCATCAGTGTGCCAGGAGGCCAGCGCAAGCTTCCGTTCCCAGCATTCTCCACACAGGGGCCAAGCAAAAGTGTGCGATCTACAGAAATTTTCTCGAGTTCTTGCAGTTTGATTTTAATTAATTCCTAACAGTCGCACACTACCTGGTCCTTTCAGCTGCCAGAATATTCGGATGTATATTATCAAAGTTTGATTGCTGTAACACTCCAATGCCTTAAGCAAGTCTCCATTTTGGGTCGAATATTATTATGAATGCAACGTTAATTTGACTTTCAGTCCATCTCCAGACGACTTGTAACAACAACAGCGCTGTACTATTGTACATATAAGTAAATTTTTTTTCCATCTGATTTTTCGATAAACTAGTGTAATTGATGTTCTGATTTCATTTCTTTTTTGTTTCATGTCATTGTGTTAAGAAAACTGTAAACAAGTTTCAATGTGAATATTAATGTGTATGTCAAATGTCAAGTAATATTGTAATATAATTAAAATGTAACAAATGTTGAAGCTGTTGTAAGATGTTTAAAATTGTAACTGTGCGTCTGGTCCACACGTAGGCAATGTGTTAGGATATGTAGAGTGCAAAACCTCGGGTGAATACCCTGTCTGTAAGAGAGCGGTAAAAGGTGGATGGCAGGCGAGCGCGGGAAAATGCGCACGGGCACTGCACGGCACAACGGGCTCAGCAGTAGTAGTTAGTTGGAGTTTGGCACTGGTTTGAGCAACACCTTCTGGAGCGAGGAGGCTCTCCCTGAAGACGTAGCTTCACTGAGCCTCGGGTATGCCGTTCCAACGCCCACACAGCATGGCAAAAGTCCATAGGCACTAAATGGAAAAGTATTGCGACGCAAAGAAGAATTAAAGTGCCGATACGTCAAGAGCCATAGCTGTGGTTATATGTGTGCTCTGTGCCTCGCCATCTCGCCACCCGCCAACCGCCGCATCGATACAAACAGGTTGAAAACTTTTAGTATTGTATTCGTATGGATCAGAGAGTGAACTGTTCAATAATAAACTAAATTTTACCAGAACTTTCCCATCATTTAATTATCCTCACAACTAACCTAGACAGAGTCTTTTCCAAATGTTGTGCAATCCGAGTGTCCCGAAATGAAAAATTAAATTTTGTGTTACTAATAATTACTTGCAGACCTAGCTATGTTAGAATGGTGTTTAAAGAACTGTTTTGTTAATGAACCAGTAAATGAATAACGAAGGTCTAACGAAGTTGAAAGATAACTTTAATATTGATATAGTAATGAAGTTTAATTATTTCGAGACAGATATAAAGGTATTTAAATGAGCAGTATATCAGATGAAAAGAATAGTAACTTATATACTGGAAATCTTGAACGCATAATAAATTCAGTAATCAATTTTTTTAATACAGTGATCATAACAGTTTCAGGAACCCTTCCCCCCCTTTTATTCATTTGAATTCTGAAGTGTTCTAAATTGGTTTGACCAGTAAAAGTTAAAGTCAATATAAAAGTCAAAATTTGTCAGTGTTTTATCTTTATCAAAATTGACATTTTGTGTGTGGCTCGAAAGTGCTATTTCTAGGGTAACCTACGCCCGATTTTAATCAGATTAATAGACAGTATAAAGTTTTGTAGTAAACATTATAGTGTAGTGTTATGTATTTATGGTTTTTCCATATCAGTACAGAATGTGAAACTATCAGTTCAATAGATTTTCTGGTTCTAAAATTCTACTATATTATGCAGTGTTAGTACTTGTTGTTTTGCATGAATATCTACCAACCTGTACAGGGAAGAAACTCAGTTAATGCCTAATTAGGCTGGCGACCGTATTATTATTAAATTGGTAGCATCTTCAGTGTTGCTTTTGGTCCATCCTGACGTGTAGTTGCATTTCGAACTTGCTTGACGGATCATTGTTATTACAGAGTGTGTGTAAGTCTTATTTGCCACCATTCAGGTACACGCGGTCGATATCTGTAAGAAAATCCTTTCTCATAAGGTGAATTCCGCTCACTTACCATAGTACACGCTTTAATGAGTATTGTGTGCCCCAAGCGTACATTACAGACTCACAGAATGATGTCTGAAATATTCTGACAGTCGTGTTGACTTTCGCTTGAGCTCTGGAAAGAGTTGTGGCATCCGGCAGTCAGTGGTGAATGCAGATGTGTGAAAGATCTTCACTGCTGTAAGGAGTACTCCGCTTTGCTGCACATTCCCCTTACCGTAGTTAGCAAATAACAAAAGGTTCAGTGTGCTGACAGACCCAGTGTCCACAGGTCCTTAAATAAGAATAGTAATGCATGAAAGGAAACAGCCTGTTGGATGAAACAATGGAGAACTCCCGATTTCTGCAATGTTTCTGACTTGGACTACACTACGAATGTCCTGTCACATTATGCTTCAAGATCCTAAAAGTTTTACTTTCTCATTCCATACTAAAACAAGTGGAATGAGATGAGAGGAAGAAATGAATTATATGCTCCTGAGAAAAGTTGTTACTTGTGTACTACTACAGAGTGCAGAAAAGTTCCTTATTTCTTTTTTGTGTGATGTGTAAATTTTGGTACCACCCCTTCTTACTTTTTCTTAGGATCAAAAGAGAGTGGACAATCTGTCACTGGTCAGTGCGCTGGTGACCAATTTCGTGCGCTGGTTCCACTTGCTTTATTGAATCTGAGTTTCTCGTTGGCTACTCGACGAATGTGCAGAGCCTAGATGATGTCTTTCTGTTTATATCACAGCATCTACTGTGTAGTCGGTGTGTCACTCTACATAAACGAATTGGACACTGCTGATTGCTACATTTCTCATGAGTCACGAGCCCAAGAACGCTCTCTATCTATGGTAAATATATTTTACACGTAAAACACCCTCCAAGAATTTTGTGAACGTAACATGCAGGACACAGGCTGAATAAAAATTAATTTTTGTAACTTTCCATTGCATTAAAATATTTCACAGTGACATTAAATGCAATTTTTAGTGTTGCCTGTCTTTTGAATCTTAATGGCATCTGTTTATACAACGCGTAAACGTGAACAAATGCAAATCAGACAGATGTGCAGACACACACACACACACACACACACACACACACACACACAGTCACTGCGTCCAGTGTGACTGACGACCAATGTCTGTTCGGCAATCCATTCCTTAGTTGCCATCAACTGGGTGAATTTCTGAGCTTCCTGGCAGTGCACGAACCGTGAGGATGAGACTGAATGATAACAGACGTTTACTCCGACACCGCTTAAAGCAACGCTTGACTGATTGTCAGACGATCGACTGCATGGCATTTGCGGAAGAGTATACTTCTAATAACCAACTGTCTACTATCATTACGTAGGATTCATCGAAGGTGCCATTGCATTGATCCCGCTAAGTGTGTGACATTTTATCTCCCAGCACGAATTTTCTATATTCGTCCGAATACCACTAGCTTTTATACATCCAGATGGAAATGACGTCTGTACCTCTGCCCACATATTCTCTATAGGGTTGAGGCCCGGCAATCATGCAATGAATGCTATTAGCTTTGTCCTGTTCTGGCCCTGAAACCAATACTGAATAGCTCTGCCCTGATGGATGCGGCTATGGTGCTGTAAATAAATTGTTATCTATTTTTTTCATCTATCTGCATTTAAAAGTGTATTTCTAACTGGCACACTGTATCACCAGTTTCTGTTGTATTTCATAATTCATATACTGTCAAAGCTGAGAGTTCTGGATTAAACAGTACGATGAGGAAAGTGGTTTACCGAGTCCATGATATGATGAGAGTCGTAGCTTGCTGAGAGCCAATTAAGACAAAACGGCTGACTGATATAATATCGAACTGAGAAATGTAAAACATTAGACGATTTTAATCTCTGCGTGACAACCATACTGTGCGAAAAGAGACCCTCGATGTAGTAACAAGCAGAAACTTTACAAAAAATTTTGAGGAATATGACTTAGCAGTTGCAAATTCACGAAAACGATTAAAGAGATGAACATAAATCCGAAAATGTCCGATACTAAAGCTAACCAAAGCTCTTCAACAATGTTGGAAGATGCTTAACAGATGTAGTAAAACAAGCATTTATGGTTAAGAAAGTCAAACAATATAACATATCAGAAAAAATACATAGCTCTGATGCAAAATAAAAAGTACACGATTTATATCACTATGAACCCTTAGGAATGAAGCAAAGAATCGGCTGAAAGCAACAGTAATGTACATTCAGAAGACAAAGTCTAGAACAGTCTAGATCAAAACAATAAACATCTGAAAGCTCTATGTCGAACAGAGAAGACAAAATGAACACAAAAAAGGAAGATGCAATTCATTCCGTACACCCTTAAACAAATCACTCTCCTCATCACTCAGTTTAGAACAGTATATGGAGTTAGAAGCTATGCAGGTAATAGAGGAAACTACTTTCAGGGCATCGTGATCAGAACGAAATGCAACAACAATGTTGGGGACATCAGGAGAATACCAAACGACAAAGTAGGATGGTTGCTTCGAAAAGTTGTAATCTCTAGGATATAAATTGGTGAATATTTGAAAACTATCAAGAAATTTTTGCGCTATTTGCTATTCATATCTGCAGGAAATTGATCTCTGCTTGAAGATACAAAAGAACGACACTTGCTATCATTATGTATTCTATAATATTAACATATGTCTCTCCGTTGTGGTGCCCTCAATTTTCCACAGGTGCCCTGCTCATCGAGCCCAGATGTAACCTCAAAAGTCAGCAGGAAAGCGACCACTTCTCTTCATTTCCACGGGATACTTCGGACTGAAGAGCTCTCCCCATGGCCGATACACCTGGTAATATCAGAACTGTTTGGCTATTAAGAAAACCGCTCATAAATTCATTTATTTTACAAATGCAAGATGCAACACGAACAATTTTATAACAAGGGAAACATTTTATAGCGGGTGTTCTTCGCTACGTTAACGTAAAGCCAATTTCATTTAAAACATTTGCATTTACGAGACTATATACTATCAATTTATTGATATCTCGCCTGATCTGCGGCATCGGTAACGTCAGAAAATATTTCCTGCTCAGAAAATATAACACTGCTTTAAAGTCAAACGCCCCTCCGCAAAAGTCAAGCGGTCGATTTTCTGATAAAGAGTCAAGCATTGCTTTATATCAGCTCTTCGGCATAAAATCATACTATCGTTCAGTCTCCTTCTCACAGTTCTTGCACTTCCAGGAAACTGAGAAATCTATCTCTTTTGACGCCAGCTGAGAAATGGGTTGACACTGAGTGGTCGAAGGCTCCAAGCTCTCAACTGATACACATCCACTGAGCGGCAAGTTACGTGTTTATCTTTTTCTGTGTTTCCAAGCAGTACATTTATTAAATTTCATGCGTGTTTCTCTGTTTAAGAGGTATAATCTCGCGTTTTTGTATGTGTAAATTCATTCAGTCTGAAGCGCTCACTGAACAGCCAACTGAGTAGCTCATTAACGTTTCAGCGTCCACCAGGTGACACATCAGAAGGGTAGCTAGTTGCATGTCTAGGACTGTCTGCTTTTATAGTCACTTCTTCAGTTAGTCTTGCTAGGATGCCTAGGATCTGTGAATGCTGTGTGTGGATGCAGCAGAAGCTGACCGCAGTTCGCCTATAGCTGGATGTACTTTTGGCTATCGTCACTCACTTTCAGGCTGCTGCCTTGGGGTGTAGCAGTGGCGGAGTGTCAGACGCGTCGCATGGAGCACCTCAGGTGTCACGTGTTGTGCCCACGGGCTCTGCGTCTGAAGCAGCTCCTAGTGCACCCGGTGCGGTGGATCTGCCCTCAAAGCAGCGCGAGTGGCGAGTCGTAACAGGTTTGCGTCGCTCAAAGCGGAGGGCCAATGTGGAGACTGGTCATCTGGCCTCATCCAGTCACCCTATGAGTGGAGATCCGGCCAAGACACCTCGACTCAGACGATTTTATCAGTAAACTGTCAAACTATTCGTAATGTAGTTATACGATTTATTGCCCTGCAGGAAAGTTCTCCAGCTCAATTTATTCTTGGGACCGACAGCTGACTGAAACCGAAGTGGAAAGCTCTGAGATATTCAGCGAGTCGTGGAACGTATATTGGAAAGACAGATTAGAACCATAGGAGGGGAAGCGTTCATTGCAGTTGACAAAAACATTGTCTCTAGTGAGGCCCAAGTTGAGTGTGACAGTGAAGTTATCTGGTCGCGTATAACAGGTGTGGGTGAAACCTAGTTAATTGTTGGATTTTTTTTACTGATCACCCGATTCTGCTGTGACAGTTATAGAATGATTCAAAGAATGTCTACGGCCAATTCGCGTAAATACCCAGATCACGCTATACTGGTTGGAGGCGACTTTAACCTGCCGAGTATAGACTGGAATGTCTGTGGATTCATTGCAGGGGTACAGACAGACAGTCATGAAAAATATTATCGACAATGTCTGTATAGAAACGGGGATTAGTGATCATTATATCATTATAGAAACTATGAATACGAAAATTAATAAATCATTCAAGAAGCTAGAAGAGTGTTTCTGCTAGATAGAGCAGATAAGCAGTTGTTAACAACTCACTTAGACAGTGAACTGGCTTCACATAGTTCAATAAGATGGATGTAGATGAATTATGGGCAAAGTTTAAGCAGACTGTAGATGGTGGTCTTGAGAGTTGTGTGCCTAGAAAGTGGATAAAGGATGGAAAGACCCACTATGGTTTAATAACGAAATTCGGTGGATGTTGAGGAAGCAGATGCTGTTGCACTCTCGGTTCAAAAGGGAACACATGAATGACGACAAGCGAAGTTTAGTAGAGATTCGTGCGTCTGTGAAAAGACCTATGCGCGGAGCATACAACTATCACCGTCACACCTTAGCAAAAAATCTGGCAGAGAACCCGTGAAAATTCTGGTCTTAATGTAAAATCGCTAAGCGGGTTAAGACTTCCATTCAGTCCCTTGTTGACCAGTCTGCTGTGGCAGTTGAAGATAAACGAAAGCTATAGTTTTAAATTTCACGTTAAGGAAATCTTTCACACAGGAGAATCGTACAAACATACCGTCATTTGGCCATCGGACAGATTCCCGTATGGACGATAGTAATAAGCATACCTGGCATAGAGAACCAATTGAAAGATTTGAAAACAAATAAATCACCATGTCCGGATGGAATCCCAGTTCGATTTTACAAAGAATACTCTACGGTGTTGGTCCCTTACCGAACTTGCAGTTTTTGTGAATCTCCCGCCCAGCACAAAATCCCAAGCGACTGGTAAAAGCGCAGGTGACTCCAGTATATAAGAAGGGTTAAAGAACGGACACGCAGAATTACAGGACAATATCCCTCTTCTGTTTACTGCAGAATCCTTCAACAAATCCTCAGTTCGAATATAATGAACTTTCTTGAGACTGAGAAGCTTATGTGCAAGAATCAGCATGGTTTTAGAAAGCATCACTCGTATGAAACTCATCTTGCCCTTTTGTCGCACGATATACTGAGAACTATCGATGAAGGACAAGAGGCAGCTTCCATATTTCTAGATCTCCACAAAGCATTCGACACGGTGCCGATAGCACTCTGTTAACGAAGATACGAGCATACGGTATAGGCTCACAGATATATCAGTGGCTCGAAGACTTCTTAAGTAATAGAACCCAGTGTGTTGTCCTCGACGGCGAGTGTTCATCAGAGACAGGGGTATCGTCAGGAGTGCCCCAGGGAAGTGTGGTAGGACCACTGTTGTTCTCTATATACATAAATGATTTGGCCGACAGGGTGGACAGCAATCTGCGGTTGTTTGTTGATGCCGTGCTCTTGTTTGTTGACGATGCAGTGGTGTACAGTAGGATATGGAAGTTGAGTGACTGTAGGAAGATGCAAGACGACTTAGACAAAATTTCCGGTTGGTGTGATGAATAGCAGTTAGCCCTAAATATGGAAAAATATAAGTTAATACGGATCAGTAGGAAGAAGAAACCTGTAATGTTCGGATTCAGTATCACCGGTGGCATTCTTGACACGGTCAAGTCGTTTAAATGTCTGGGCATAATGTTGCTAAGCGATATGAGGTCAAACGAGAATATGAGAATTGTTGTGCGGAAGGGGAATAGTCAGCTTCGGTTTATTGGGAGAATTTTAGGAAAGAGTGGTTCACCTGCTAAGGATACTGCATGTAGGACGCTGTTGCGACCTATTCATGAGTACTACACGAGTGTTTGGGATCCGTACCAGGAAGACATCGATGCAATTCAGAGGCGGGCTGCTGGATCTGTTACCGGTAGGTTCGAACAACACGTAAGTGTTATGGAGATGATTCAGGAACTCAAATGCGAATCCCTGAAGGGAAGGCGACGTTCTTTTCGAGAAACACTATTGAGTAAATTTAGAGAACCGGCGTTTGAAGCTGACTGCCGAACGTTTCTACTGCCGCCAATATACATTGCCCGTAAGGACCACGAAGATAAAAAGCGAGAAATTAGGGCTAATACGGAGGCATTGCGACGGCGCGGTTCTTTCTGTCCCTTTACGACAAACCTGCACCTACCTGTGAACATTGTCTCAGCAGATCATCAGTAGGAAAGTCGAGTGAAACCTACTGTTCAAAAATGGCTCTGAGCACTATGGGACTCAACTGCTGAGGTCATTAGTCCCCTAGAACTTAGAACTAGTTAAACCTAACTAACCTAAGGACATCACAAACATCCATGCCCGAGGCAGGATTCGAACCTGCGACCGTAGCGGTCTTGCGGTTCCAGACTGCAGCGCCTTTAACCGCACGGCCACTTCGGCCGGCTAAACCTACTGTACTTCGACGTGAACCAGGCTGCAATTTCAGTCGCTAATCTACGTTTCGGGAGAAAGTTTCACAAGAAATGAAAGGTTGGAAATTTTGTCCTCAATTAATATATTCTGAAACTTAGGTGAACAAGTATCACTGCCAAGCCCGTGCTAGTCTTAACACAGTCAAAATCCCTTTCACTCACGTTAGCAAGTTTATAGTGTTGCATTTCCCGAAAACGTAATAGCTACAAAAAAACTGATTGTTTTTTTATTAAGAATGCTCGCCAGATATTAAGTATGTCGGTACCAAATGCAGTCACAGTTTTTAGCCACCGACCTGCACAATACGCCACGCGGAATATATGTTTTTCTCGTCACAAAATTCACTTAAAATTTCGAAATTTCTACACGTCCATCGGAATAATTATGCTGTCATTTTACCACACTTTTGATGTATGAAACACTGCTAGATCGGGCAACTTATCGTGTCCATCGGAACTACTACTACACACGTCCGAACTGTTTCATGGCTAGGCTCCCACTCTTCTCTAGAATACTCTAAGTCTTCTCTACCATCAGAAAAGGCGCGCAAAGAATATTGCTTTACCATTGGTCAGTTTACTCAACAGCCAATAGCAAAACAACATTCTCCCGTGTCAATCCGCGCTTTTCATCAATAACAAAAAAAATGGTTCAAATGGCTCTGAGCACTATGGGACTCAACTGCTGTGGTCATAAGTCCCCTAGAACTTAGAACTACTTAAACCTAACTAACCTAAGGACATCACACACATCCATGCCCGAGGCAGGATTCGAACCTGCGACCGTAGCAGTCGCACGGTTCCGGACTGCGCGCCTAGAACCGCGAGACCACCGCGGCCGGCTCATCAATAACCAATCGCAAAATAGTAAACCTAACGACTGCACTTTTTACCGAGGTAATTATCTAATATGCTGAAGTTTCGCTTATGCCTAAAGTTATTTACTATTGTTATTTATACCTGACTTAACTTTCCCTTTACCATAAACTTACTTTACAAATCTATTCTACAAAAATCCCCTTTGTTCATATCCATACTTCTTCGAAATGTTCCCACACTAAATCCTACTACATAACTCGTTAAACAATTATCTTCATATTAACCTTAAACCACACTCACGCATCATTCATACTGCTAAAACACATTTATAACATTTTACATATACAAAAAGACATAATAACACTTTATGAAAATACTAGAACAGCTTATGAAAAACATTCTATTACTTTAGTGCACTCTAGTGGGCACAATCGAAACTAAAATCACAGTCCCCCTATCCAATATTGTCCTCTATCGGCTGATACATAAACTACGTGCGCGTCCAGTCTCGCGTCACCATCTGTCACTATCCAGGTCTGAGACACATCTCCCACTTAACCGCCTCCAAGGCAGGATCGGTATACGGCGCTACGCCTCAGCATACAGACAGTCGTTTTTCCATCGCTCTATTTGTGAGTGGATCAGGAAAGGATATTACAAGTAGTGGTACAGGGAACCCTCCGCCACGCACCGTACGTTGGCTTGCGGAGTATCTATCTAGGTATAGATGTAGATGTGGAAGATACATCGGTCGTCCCTCTCATGAAAACACGGGGTCCCTCACTGCCACTTTTCTGCCCGGTATGGCTTGTTTCGACACAGGCACTCCACCAACGCCCAGCCGTTCTTTTCGGTATGCCACATCTCGTACCATATTCGGACAGGCAGTGTCAGCTTGAACGTGCGCAGTGTTATGACAATACACTGCCACATCTCAGGCCGTTTCCTTTCTTGCGTTACTACCGCTCGCAGATGGAAGTCGAGTTCTTCAGCAGAATGAGCCTCTTGTCACTTTACTAATTACGGCATGGGGAACGTTCAGGAAAGCAGTGGAGATCTTCGCTCATATCTAGTTCAGCACTGATTGCCACATGCCACAACTCTTTCGAGAATTCAGCTGACATGCAACGCCTCTATCAGAACAGATCATACATCATTCCGTAAGTCGTCGTGAGATGGACTGAAAGTCAAATTAACGTCGCGTTCAGAATCGTATTCAACCGAAAATGGAGACTTGCTTAAGGCACTGGAGTGTTAAAGCAATTAAACTTCGATAACACACATAGAATATTCAGACAGACGAAAGGACCCGTTAGTGCGCAACTGTCAGGATCTAACTAAAATCAGACTGTAGGAAGTCGAGAAAATACATAGGGTGTCTTCTTCTCTCGCTCAGTTTTTTAACCTCTTATTATTATTTTCGATCTCAGTCTTAGGCGAACTGCAAATAGAAATTCTCGACCATTAGGCACTTTTCGCTTTTCTTGTCAAAGCATCAGAAGCAGTTATGTGGGGTGTTCAGGAAGTCCCGTCACAAACTTCTAGAACTTGTAGACGGCACTGAGTACATAATATTTGGAGCAGGAACCTTTGTCTGAATACTTACCATTTCCGTTCTACGACTGTTTCAATGCAGATGTGTAACACGTCCACGTCTGCGGAGGAACAGAGGAAAATCTCAGTGTTGCTTGTCCTGGTATGCAGAAGGGTAGACACGATGACGAGTACTACGTCAGACGGACATCTCACGTCACTTAACATCTGCCTTGATGCGAGACCTACTCAATGTTTGTGCATCTCCTATGCAGTAAACATGGTTCGGTACACGTTTTCATGATACACACACATCCTCCTCCTATACAAAGAAGCTCGAGGTAACGGAAGAGCTGCTTGTCCTCTGTATCACGGTCGTTTTTCACATCGTCGCACGCCATAGCACAAACTTTTTCCCGAACTTACGCAACTGGTCCGAGTAACAGGTACCTTCGCCGTGAGGAGGCAGGACTGAGGTGCCCCATGGAAATGCCGCACGCCCGAATTTGAAGAAGATGTGCTGCATCGCGTTGAAGAGAACGCGTCAACGAGTACCCGAACAACTGCGCGTGCAGTGGATGTTAGACGTAGTACCGTCTGGGACGTCCTGTGTGAGAAAAAGTACCAATTACAATGTGTGCACGCTATGGCTCCAGCCGATTTTCCACAACGCGTTGCCTACTGCACATGGTTCCTGCACCACTGCATTGAGACATTCCTGTTTCCACGTATGGTTCTGTTCACGAGAGACTGTGTTTTGAATTCTCGAAACAGCCATGTACAGGCAGACGAAAATTCTCGTGCACCAGTTTGGTATTAACATGTGGGTAGGTATTCTGGACGGTCATGTGACGGGGCCATACCTGCTTCCACTCAAGCTAACTCGTCCTGCATACTTGAGCTTCCTTCAAAACGTATTGGACCCGTTCTTTGTACCTGGGCCACTGAATATCCGGCAAGAGCTGTGGTTTCAGCACGACGGCGCACCACCTAACTTCTCACATGCTGTCTGGAGACATCTCAACAGATGATATGGTGAAAGATGGATAGGAGAGGTGGTCCAACCTCACGGTCGCCACGATCGCCAGGTTTGACTCTTATGGACTACTAGTTGTGAGGTCACATGCAAAGTTTAATTTACGAGACTGCTCTACAGACGTAGAAAGATCTGCTGGTTCTAGTCCTGCCAGCTGTACTAGAAACTGAAGAGACACCAGGTGGGATGGAGAGTGTGTACCAGAATATGCTTCGTAGATCCAATGTCTACAACAACGTTGGTGATCGCCACATCGAACCGCTATTGTAAGGCATCAGTACTGTCTCTGTATGTACAGTGCGCTTGGTTCTTTTTTATGTGGAATAATGTAAACATTTAGTGTTTATGCGTTGATACAAAGAAATGTACTTGAGTCACAAATGTCTGTTCCATTACGTTTTCTTTAGTATTATTATCCAGTACTGTACTGTGCCACACCTAATTCAATTCCGCAAGCAGAAGAGGATGAGTTACATATCTGAATAGAAACCGTTGTGGAACGGAAACGCTGCGTTTCCTGGCATCGGTTCCTGTTCAAAATATTTTGTATTCACTTCCCCATACAAGACCTAGAAGTTTGTAACGGGGATTTCGAAACACCCTGTTCAGTAACCATTGCATATAGAAGACAGTAACAATTGTGTGATGGAAAGGTTTGGGTGCTCAAAGTGGTGATGTTACGCTGTCCAGCTGATTTGAATGACGCAGTTAGTGGTGACACACTTACTCTAGCGCTGACTACCTACGAGTAAGTAGAGATAACGTGGAGCAATGACGCTTCCTATGAACAACAATTCTGGTTATGATCTACTTACTTCACCCTTCCCTGCGAGCAGTCATACACTATACACAGATGTGCGGCTAGGAACACATGCCCTGCTACAACGGCTCACGTTTCCGTCGGGCACAAGCAGAGAATGCAACCAAAGCCTCTTAGCGCTTGAAGGGAAACACTCGTCAATGTGCTCACCCTAATATCCACAGCACTTGTCTAATTACCAAGAAGCAGACACTGAGTTGATGTATGTGATGATTACATTAAATCTGCATATAACTCCTTAACAAATATTAGCAAGTGCTATGCAACTGAAATGACAGTCACTACACATGTTTTATGTGTTACAGTTAGCCAATTAATAAGCTCGCTGAAATCCTGTTTCTACTATTCTGAAACATACCGATCTTTAATTATTTGAGTATATAGGCGCTGCACTCTGATTCACATGTATTTGACATGAATTAACGGCATTACAAAACAATTCGCAAATCACTAGTATCGTCTCGAAAAACAGTTACACATAAAGTGCCATCCAGAACATGTTTGGCACCTGAGTGACAGCCGGCTGACTTCCAGGACTGGAGCTTAATTATCCTATTACATTCGCTGTATACTTATTCGTGACTTTGATGAAATAGTCTGAACATTCCATGCGTAACAAGTTACAGTGAGTTTGAAATGTGCGTTTTCGACTGCAAGAAGGTTATTTTACGAGTAAATTACAATGTCCCTTGTCATTTACACTGTGGGAAACTTGCTTCTCTCTACCTTTGACGCTACTGTAGCAATGAATGTTCACATTATTAATGCTTCACTAGCTGTGACTGCTTTTATTTTCAACGGCTTTTTGAGCCAATATTTTCTATCATTGAGTGTGGTTTCCTGTACACCAGCCTTCCTTGATTGGAACTTCCTCTCATTCGTAGCTTGCGGAGTCTCCCTGTGGGTGTTTTTGGTTTGCAGTTAATGTTTTGCAGTCAATGCCTCTTCATTCCTGTCTTATGGGGACAGCGCCAGTGACAACAGTCCCAAGAAAAATGTTTTCTGAGCCTATAATTTAAAAAAAAAAGATGTGTTTCCTCCTCATGAAGTTGATGGTATCAACACTGGCGATGCTCCAAAAATTTGAATCATGTCTGGCGATGAGCTTTTTGTTTCCTGTATTCTTAAGACAGAAATACACAAATAATTGTAACCATTATTGATTTAGGATGTTTAGTTTGTAGTCTGTGCACCTGAATATTATTAGTACTATGTTCTAGTCCCTAAACCTAGTTACAGAAATTCAAATAAGAGTCAGTGACACATATCTCCGGTATTCAAGCCCTCAGCACCCATATTGTTCAAATAGAATTTGTAGCTACTTTGTAATCAACTGAAGCAACGTGTTGGCAGCTATTCTTCCTACCACTAGAATAACTGAATCTTGGCAAGAATGTAGGATATGTTTAGCAAGTCTGGATGCCACCGAACTATCCAGCTTAATTCTCTTGATCTATTCCTTTCACTTTCACTGAATGACTTGAATGATTAGCACTTAAAGTGTGTTATCAATTTATGGTTTTCAGTCCAGGAGAGTCGTTCCACGTGGAGACTGCAACTAATCCCGCATTCCACAGTGCCGTTCAGCTGTCGTTGTGATCACTGAGACAATAAGGAAGAGCCGGATGCTGTTAGTCTTCACAAGCTCTGAAGTAACATGTTTGCCTGTGAAACAAAGGCGGCTTTGGATCGTATTTCAACGCACGCAGAGGTTCAGATTTTTATCCTTTTTGTGAGAGAATTACAGGGAGTCAGATCGTGAATCAATAAGGAAAACTTACGTATTTTATTTATGAAGTGCTACATTCGTATTACTACACAGTACAATCTAATATCATTTCCCATTATTGTACATCAGAGAGAAATTAATCAACAGACTATTCTCTAACGTTATCTTAAACAGTCTGAAAATGCTCAGGTGGTTTACTGATTCCATACCCGTGGAATTCTGCTGGATCTGGGTTAAATATGTTCGTCAAACCAGGTTTGAAGTGAATTTTTGTTCAGGAAGGTGATTGTTTTTCGAGAATGGTAAAAATATGAGGGTATAATATCAGAAGATTAAGTACATGAGGTACTACTTTTGAAACAAACTCGTGGATAGTTTTGCTTGTGGAATCAACAGTGTGCGCAGTTTTGTAGGTTGTTTTTCGTACATTGCGACAGAAAGGTGTCTTAGTTCCGACAGGCACGCCCCTAGGGAGGGGTTCTTATTGCACAACACCCTTCCTGAGCCACTAGAAGCAAAATATAATGTTCAAATTGCCCTTCGCTCTGGTATGCGTCTTTTGTTAGGATTCACCAATTAATTCCTTCTTAAGACGTGTGCCAAGACATCGTAACTCATCACCAGCAACAAAATTTCATAGGAATTCTCAATCAACAAACTGATGACGTTCACCCCTCTAGTAAACCCATGGCGAGTAATATGCCTCAAATGTTAGACCTTTCTCCACTTGCGATTCTAGTTGACAGCTCTTGAACAATGTTCATAAGTTTCAGTCATGCAATATCCAATGTGTAACTGCAAGATAAATACCGGAACTGCAAATAAGAAAATAACAGTTGATAATACAGTCAGAGCGCCCCGCCGCTCCGTGTTCGACTGGTCTGGCGGTGCCCGTCGCTAGGTGGCGAGCGATGTACGCCCTGTAGCCAGTGGTCGCTGGCCGCTTTATTATGCGTGTGAAGTGTTCTAATCTTGACGCAGCAACGAGCTGTTTGAGGTAATTTTTTTTTGGAAGTTTTTGCTGTTAGTGGTGGGTTAGACAGAGAAGCGGGTTATCTTTGAGGTTCCTTCAGACATAACTTCAGCAGACATCCGAAATACGATTTGGAAGGAATAAGTCGTGGAGGAGCCGGCAATTCGCTACTTTATATCTGCATTGCTCAATGTTTACCACTAGACCACGAGCAAATCGACTCTGCATCGGCTTGCGAAGAACGTCAGCACTTCCTCCATACACTTCTGCATCCTATAGTGTTGTCAGATTGTGCGTATGGCTGGACTCTGAATTCTGAGGGTTGGCTGCTTATACTGGCTGCCTTAAATGAACGACTCGGATTTCGTCTCTGCGGCGGTTGGGTTTTATATCTATGGCTGTACATATTGAAAGCGTCCTTTTGGACTCTAAAACTGACCAAGTGATGACTGTGCGTCATGTCCCACTTCACTCTGTTGACATGCTATGCATGCACGTTCCACTCTCTGCAGTCTTTTTTTGCATTAATTCACACAAAGCATTCCATAACGAGTCATGTCGTTGGGCAGATGCCAGGATGCAATAAATTGTGATGCTGTTCGAAGACGAACTGTCGTACTACGGGACGGCTGTAATTTTACTGAAAATCACGCAAGAACTATTTATCTATGCCCAGAACTGGGCAACATTCCAGCCGTAAGTTGGTCGCGGAATTGTAGAGTAAATCCATGAGTTGTTGATAGTACAGCTGAGGCTCTGCCATAGTCGATATGAGCAGAGAGGATGTTTTGCAACAGGTTAGCCTGCCACAGTGTTTTCTGCACTGCGCAGGAGCCCAACATCATTCATGAAGAGTGCTATATAATCGAGGTTGTGAAATCTCCAAGGCCATGTATCCTTCGTAGGATTACAGATCGAATACGCTAAAGGTCGATGTTTGATGTAGATAACGAGTGGTCTGCCTTCCATGTCGTCTTTGAGCTGATGAACTGCTTTGTACACTGGTAGTAGTTCACAGTTGTAGGCCAACAACTTGCATTGTAAATCAGTCAGTTTATGTGAAAAGAATCAGAGCGAGTGATGTATGCCTGCCGTTTCTAGTTGCAGAATTGCTCCAGTGGTGATGTGGCTCGTATCAGTAATAATCGTCAGTTGTGTGTGCGGTAGTGGGTGTGCCAACCCCATGACATGCATGACGCAATCTTGTACTTGCTTCACGGCGTGCTGCATGTGAGGGGTCATTTTCCAGTAGTATTCTTGCCCATGAGAACTTCTGTGAGTGGTACCTGCATGGTGACTGCATGAGAGAGGTGGCGACTATAGAAATTATCATCCCAAGGAAATGATGTAACTCATGGTGCGGAAGACGTTTCTTTGCCGCAGTGTATAGAAAGGCGACTTGAATGCCCTTTGTGATCTGGTGGGCCTATTCCAGACTGCATACAGCAAGTATCAGTTCTGGGCAGTGCCGCTGAATTGTGTGCGGAGGCCTCGAAACCATCCTCATACTGGCATATCAGAGTGCACGGCGCAGTTGCCAGATCTATGGATGTTTATTGTGGTCGCATTCCCTGCAGCAGAGGTGACATCACATTCAGTGGATGGGTGAGCTCGGACTGGCTCGGGCTCGACTGTAGCGAGGTTGTGGGCGTGGCAAGGGTGCTGTGAGCTGTGTTCGGAGGTATTGTTGTCTGCAGTATTCAAAAATTGTCGATGCTGTAAAATCGTAAAGACTCTGTCCACCAGTTTTAACTTGCCGTCCAAAGATTCATGTACATACAAAATCATTGCATGTTGAACTCCAGGTGGGAGTTTGACAAACCACAGAGTCCAGAACATGTGGTCCGGCTTCAGTTTGGAACCCACTAGCATCCATAACCAGCGCATCTGGGAGATATGTTGGGGAAGAGCACATTTCACGGAAATGTGTATATTATCAGCTGGTGGTGAAAGAATAAAGTCACCGATTACATCTGCACGTTCACTGAGGTGACAGAGTAATGTAACGAATTTGGCACTGCCATTTTGTATATCTCATACAGCAAGGAAGCTTTCGACAATCGCGAAACAGGTAGGGGGTTGATCCAGGCGAAAAGATGCCAATTTACGTTGAACACTATAACAGGTGATGGTGTCATTGGTAAATGGTTCTGCTGATGACCAAGGTGAAATTCGGAGTGGCACAGAGGATGAGTGCTCAGCATATATGTATACATAGGTGCAGCAGAAACATCTGTAAATTATCTGTCTGGCTGCCCCAGATGGTATGGTGCAAACAGGCTGAACGAGTTTGAATGTGTTGAAGCTGACAAGTCAAGACCAGTGAACACTAGTGAATGTGGCCATTCAAGCAACTGATGCACAGTTTTATCTGGTCCATGTGAGTACAGCCTGGAATGAAACCACTTGGTAAATAGTCCGTAGGATTCCATTATTCAACACCACTGTCCACTTCTGTGGCACTGCACTGATGAAACTCATATTTGTTTTTGATGAATATGGGTTGCTGTGGAGTCAGCTGCAAAATACGTCTGTATCGAAATCATTGTTATGCCTTGTTGACTGTGATGGGCAGCAGCTGCACAATGATTGCATTGTCTTCCAGAGACGTATGAACGTGAAAATAATCCATTCATAGTCATTAGGGATCTCCAATGTAGAATTTTAACCCCACGTAAAATCAGGGTGACAATTGGTAATGATGCGGTGCTCGCTAGACACGCTTTACTTATCACACAAAGCGATTACAAAAGGATGTCACACTGCTTGACAGCCAAAGAGCAAATTGAGTCCACCTTCCAAAGATATGATTGACGAGAACACAGGAGATTGTCAGAGGGGCTCCTCTTCTGTGGTGTCCCTACATAGCTACAGCTTGCTTTTGTTTTCAGCAATAGTGATGCAGAATGCATTGAATTCAATAGTCAGTGATTTAAATTTAAATCGTCTCTCTCATGGGAACTTGTCTTCTTCTCCTTACAGAAGACTAACTCTTGTCTCTGTAGCTACAGCTTCCTCTCTTCAATAGTCTTCTTCATCTCCATATATGATTAATATCCCACCTCACAGATCACACTTTTTTAAAATGGTGTGTTCTCCATTGTCCCCAAATGTTCTTCCCCACGACCGCACATTAAAAAGTTTTGTAGAAGAATATCTTAACTGAGTATAAAACGCGGGTTGTTTTGCTCTGGCTCTTTTTCATCTCCATTATTTCCTATTGAAATATCTCATTCGTTTTCCCATCTGTCTTGCAATTCTATTTAAAATATTTTGAATCTTATTCACCAAATTATAAAGTGCCGTTGGCAGTAGGCTCTACTTTATTGTATGATTATGTCTCTTCCTATCTGGTGGGTGTAAACTCTTTATAATCAGTGTTGCGTATTTCCTGTTGTCCTCCAGTTCTCCATCATGTCAAGTTCCAATTCAGGAGTTCTAACTACTTAAGAACAGAATCGACTCACAATTTTAAGAGAACAAGATCTTATACAACCTAAAATGAATGTAAGAAATTAGATGGCTCGTAGAGTACGTTATAACAAGCAACTCTCACATAGCAAGCCATGTCTGAATCCCCAGCACCAGACGTCATTTAACAGTATCACGTGCCAATGGGAAGGTGAGCACACAACGCACCATACAAGTCGACATGATAGCAGGTCTACAGGAGAAAGTTTTGCATTTCTTTGTGAGATCAAGACAAGAGAGAGATGGAGTTGACGTTCCATTACCTTTATTATCTTTATTTGCAAACATTTACAAAAACTGCTTGAAATTACGCACTCCTGTTTTAATGGATACTGTGCAATAACGCCTGAGGGATTGTCACACCCTCTTAAACAGCCCGCCAAAGTGGGGACGCATCAGACGTTGCCGTAATTCGCGCTATCAGATTTTCATCCGTCTCGATAAGTGTTTCGTAAGCAATAGTTGTCAGGTATCCGCAGATGTTGCAGGAACAAATAGGCCATGCCACCGGCCCATCGTACCCTATCCAGTTCTCACCAAACGTCTCATCCAAATGATTTCGCACCATACATGCGAAGTGCACAGGTGCATCATCATGTTCGTACCACGTGCACTGCCACACTTTGACTGGGACATGTTCCAATAATTGTAGCAGTTATTCCCTTAAGAAGATTAAGGATCTGTTTGAATTCACTCGTCAGGGAAGTATTATTGGACCAGTCAAATTATCGCCTACCAGACCATCGCAGCCGGCCACGGTGGTCTAGCGGTTCTAGGCGCGCAGTCCGGAACCGCGCGACTGCTACGGTCGCAGGTTCGAATCCTGCCTCGGGCATAGATGTGTGTGATGTCCTTAGGTTAGTTAGGTTTAAGTAGTTCTAAGTTCTAGGGGACTGATGACCACAGATGTTAAGTCCCATAGTGCTCAGAGCCATTTGAACCATTTTTTGAAACCATCGCAAATACTGACAGTGAAGTGGTCTTTGTGAGCATGAACAAAGGCGGCATGCAGATTTTCCCATACCCACACATGTTGGACTGTTGAACACACTTTCCGTTGTGAAGTGGGACGTTAGTTCCTAGTGACAAGAAAACATTATGTGGACCTGAAGAACAAATTATCTACGTAATTCTTCCTTTAATTACTTTTATTTTCTCAATGAAATGTAATTAAGTAATCTGAAATAGTATATAGATATATTCAACTCGAGCGTCAGGATGCCAGAGAAAACTGTGCTGTCAAGGATTAAGGACGAGTTACGAGTAGTCTTTTAATAAGATGGTTGTATCTCTGAGCTCAGTTATTCTTGCTGTGGTTGCTGAGCCCAGGCGGACGTCATGGACTGCCAGTCGTGAGTTGTCAGTTAGTGGGGCAGCATGGAAATGGGAGGCAATGTTGCCTCATATTGTGTATACATCTACATCTACATCTACATCTATACTCCGCGAGCCACCTTACGGTGTGTGGCGGAGGGTACTTATTGTACCACTATCTGATCCCCCCTTCCCTGTTCCATTCACGAATTGTGCGTGGGAAGAACGACTGCTTGTAAGTCTCCGTATTTGCTCTAATTTCTCGGATCTTTTCGTTGTGATCATTACGCGAGATATATGTGGGCGGTAGTAATATGTTGCCCATCTCTTCCCGGAATGTGCTCTCTCGTAATTTCGATAATAAACCTCTCCGTATTGCGTAACGCCTTTCTTGAAGTGTCCGCCACTGGAGCTTGTTCAGCATCTCCGTAACGCTCTCGCGCTGACTAAATGTCCCCATGACGAATCGCGCTGCTTTTCGCTGGATCATGTCTATCTCTTCTATTAATCCAACCTGGTAAGGGTCCCATACTGATGAGCAATACTCAAGAATCGGACGAACAAGCGTTTTGTAAGCTACTTCTTTCGTCGATGAGTCACATTTTCTTAGAATTCTTCCTATGAATCTCAACCTGGCGCCTGCTTTTCCCACTATTTGTTTTATGTGATCATTCCACTTCAGATCGCTCCGGATAGTAACTCCTAAGTATTTTACGGTCGTTACCGCTTCCAATGATTTACCACCTATGGCATAATCGTACTGGAATGGATTTCTGCCCCTATGTATGCGCATTATATTACATTTATCTACGTTTAGGGAAAGCTGCCAGCTGTCGCACCATTCATTAATCCTCTGCAGGTCTTCCTAGAGTACGTACGAGTCTTCTGATGTTGCTACTTTCTTGTAGACAACCGTGTCATCTGCAAATAGCCTCACGGAGCTACCGATGTTGTCAACTAAGTCATTTATGTATATTGTAAACAATAAAGGTCCTATCACGCTTCCTTGCGGTACTCCCGAAATTACCTCTACATCTGCAGATTTTGAACCGTTAAGAATGACATGTTGTGTTCTTTCTTCTAGGAAATCCTGAATCCAATCACAAACCTGGTCCGATATTCCGTAAGCACGTATTTTTTTCACTAAACGTAAGTGCGGAACCGTATCAAATGCCTTCCTGAAGTCCAGGAATACGGCATCAATCTGCTCGCCAGTGTCTACGGCACTGTGAATTTCTTGGGCAAATAGGGCGAGCTGGGTTTCACATGATCTCTGTTTGCGGAATCCATGTTGGTTATGATGAAGGAGATTTGTATTATCTAAGAACGTCATAATACGAGAACACAAAACATGTTCCATTATTCTACAACAGATTGACGTAAGTGAAATAGGCCTATAATTATTCGCATCTGATTTATGACCCTTCTTGAAAATGGGAACGACCTGTGCTTTCTTCCAGTCGCTAGGTACTTTACGTTCTTCCAGAGATCTACGATAAATTGCTGATAGAAAGGGGGCAAGTTCTTTAGCATAATCACTGTAGAATCTTAAGGGTATCTCGTCTGGTCCGGATGCTTTTCCGCTACTAAGTGATAGCAGTTGTTTTTCAATTCCGATATCGTTTATTTCAATATTTTCCATTTTGGCGTCCGTGCGACGGCTGAAGTCAGGGACCGTGTTACGATTTTCCGCAGTGAAACAGTTTCGGAACACTGAATTCAGTATTTCTGCCTTTCTTCGGTCGTCCTCTGTTTCGGTGCCATCGTGGTCAACGAGTGACTGAATAGGGGATTTAGATCCGCTTACCGATTTTACATATGCAATGCCGTTTCGAAGCTGATGTTGAAAGCGTGTACTTCCATGAAGTGAAATAACAAGAGAGTTACAGAGGAGAGAAATGCGTATCAAAAATTATTTGAAGTAGTCTCCCAAAAGAGCCTTGCAGGAAAAGAATTCTGCAACAAGGAAATGAGACCATATAACTGCACGGCGGCTGAAGTTTTACACAGGATCTGACGAACAATTCGTGTGTCATCGCCTCTTAGACAAAATTAGAAATACAAGATACTGCCGTAACTAATTAGCAAAACTTACAACAGCAGGGAATGTTTCTGCATTTAAAAAAAAATACTCTGTAGGAAGCCAGTTTAATTACGCTGCGATTCGGAATCAAATGATGGTATTATAGGACTGCATGCACAGTTATCACAACTTCCAGTTCAACAAACTAAGTACAGATGTATATTCTCATTTGTATAATTAAATAACATCTTTCCATTAACCATTTTTATAATTTAATTACATTTTTATTAGATCTTCCTACACTTGCAAAGGATGACTCATTAGTAAGTTGAATAGCACACTTCTGCAAAAACGATTGCCAGAAGTCAGTTCGATGTGAAAAATTTTCTGGGTTAAGGGCTTGAACTTTCTGAAGGTGGAAAGGGTGCAAATCATCTTGATTCCATATACGCCAGACCATGGAATGGCTTAGACCCATTTCTCGAGCAGCCAAGCTTTTTGAGGGCGTGTTTTGCAGCAGTGTTAGCGCCTCTTCTTCAAACCCTGGAGTAGGCACTGTGCGTGACGACCGCGTCCATCCAGCCGTCGCACCTCTATCACAAAATGAATGCATTTGGTTTTGATGTAGGCCTTAAATGTTCACACACCATTAAAATACCTTGTCAGTGGACAACTAAACCTCAAGTTCACCTGCCTCTCATAGGAATCTGTGGCTGGCATTGAATCTTCATGTATCCGGCACTCAATGATTCAGAAAGCACTGAACATACTACTGTTGAGCAGTGAGAGCGTTTCCATCTGCCACCCTGCAAGCACGGTGAACGTCTGTCCTTTCCTGCCAAGGAAAGTGCGCTGTTTCCCATCTGCTCCGCACACTACCCAACACAAGAGTGTCCCCTTTGCTGACACACTGACGTAAGGCGACCAAACTCTGCAGTGTGCACAGGTGCTGCCTTCGGTGAGACAGAGTTACACCATTGGTGCAAGCCACACCAATATGAGACTTCACAGCAAGAACAGTAGCCAAAGCGTTCATTGATATCTGGATCTCCTGATTTGGTTGCCCCATTTCTATTACAAGTGATCAGGCATGTCAGTTTGCGCCCACCTTACTCACAGAACTGTGTTTCCTATGTGGCACCTACAGATACCCACACCACAGCATACCACCTGCAGAGCAATCGGCTGGTCGAATGTTGCGTCTGGACCCTCAAGCCTGCTCTGATACCCCATGATGAATTGTGGACTGAGGCCCTTCCACTGGTGTTGCTGGGGTACACACAACCTATAAAGAGAACCTTTTTGTCTTCCCTGCAGTGCTCCTCTATGGTGAAACTTTATGCCTCCCTCAAATTTCCCTACCCCAGCCACTCCAACCTCCCAAGACTAGTCGCAAGTGTGCGGCAGCATATAGTTTTTGTTCACAAGGCATAAGCCTTGTGTTCCCGTGTTATGCTATGTGAAGACGCCATCAGGCCCATACTACAACCCCGTATTCCAGCTCATGTAGAATGGTCTGATATGGCACGAGCACATTTCGCATTATCGTAAAAAAGTAAACATTCCACCAGCTCAATCAACAGATGAAAGCCTGCATGGACCTTATCACACATTGAAGGTGCCGAGCTTACACACAACATGCCACCTTCACTGCCAAGTGTACTCGACACCTTCAAATTCAGCACTGACATTCATAGTTTCCTCCCACAAGACATCTCTGTCAAGTTAGTCAATGATCAAAGTCTTCAATGATTCCCATCGTGATGATTATCAGTTGGACAATGGATCTATTACTCATCAGTTTTTTTGCACCATCCCACTACTATCTGATGTCGAAGTGGCCATACTAATGTCATGCTTCTCTGCCAATGGGCTCCTGCATATCACAGAGTCAATGATTATACCCCTTCTGCCCCGCTGCTTCGGAATAGACCGTCAGTGACAGAGTACCTTGAGGTCCTTCTGTTAATGAGGTGAGTACACTGTTCGTTTGTTACATATTTTTATGAACTTCAAACGGGAGCGACTTATTTTCAGTCATCTGTGTAGTTACTAGTTTATTTCTGTAATTTCTTGCGTGTTTGAATGCTTACTAGGCACAACCTCTTATTTGAGTAGCAGTGTAGCACACAGTACCACACTTGTTATCGACTCTTGTATCGACCGTACTATCGTACAGGCTTTTGTTTGCTTTGGTTAGTGTAGCTCAGTGTTGGTTAGACCATCAGTGAGAGAGCATCTCGAGTTTCTGCTGCTAGTAAGTTGAGTACACCATTCGTTTGTTACATATTTTTATGGGCTTCAAACAGGAGCGACTTCAGTAATGGATAGGACCTGTGATTTCTGTGTACAGATGTGAACTGAGTTGGTGACCCCTTGCTCACAGCTCCAGGCGGTTTTGGCTTCTGTCACACAGCTTTAGGCTGCAGAAAGAGGCCTCACTGTAGGGGGTGGGGCGCAGGGATGCGAGGGACGTCGAACACGTCCCATGTGCCCCCAATCGGTCCACTGCTGTGGCCACCCTGGGTACTGTCTGCACTAAGGTTGACCCCTCACCCGTGGCTGAGTGGGAGATCATTCCAAAGTCTGGCAGGCAGCAAAAGACTTTCCGAGGGGCCAATCATAGGGCATCCGCTGTTTGTTTGACGAACAGGTTTCAGGTGTTATCTGTGACTGATGAAATATCAAGCCGAATGCAGTCATCCACTCTGTTCCAAAGGAAGCTTCTCAGCCCGCAAAGTCTGGGCATTCACAGAGGGTGGGTTTGCTGGTAGTTCAGGGCTCCAACATTAGGGTGTAACGGGGCCCCTTAGGAACATGGCTGCCAAAGAGGGAAGGAAGCCAGTGTGCACTCCGTGTGCATACTGGGGGTGTCATTCTGGATGTGGAAAGGGTGCATCCAAATGCCATGAAGAGTACATGGTGCAGCGAACTTAAGGTGGTTGCTCATATCAGTACCAGTCATGTCACTTTGGATTGGAGGAGATTGTCTCTGGTTTCAGGTGGCTAGTTGAAATGGGTAGGACTGCCAGTCTTGCTTGCAAGATTGAGGCAGAGCTCACTATCTGAAGCACCACCGATAGAACCAGCTGTGTTCCTTTGGTACAGAGCTGAATGTAGGTTCTGAATCAGAGGCTCAGGTGGTTCTGTGACTGTGTAGGCTGCAGATTCCTTGACTTGCGCTATCAGGTGGTGGGTTTCCATGTTCCGCTTAATAAGTCAGGAGTCCACTACACACAGGAAGCGGCTACATAGGTGGTGAGGGCTGTGTGGAAGGGACTGGGTGGTTTTTTAGGTTAGAGTGTCCAAGGAAAACACAGAAAGGGCGTATGTCTAAAAGGGTGCAGGTAAACACAGTATGGTACATTACATTACATTTATCATTTTCCATGGTTCCCTTGGAGAGGAGTCTCTGGGATGTGGAAAGAGCCAAAGAGTTTTTTCTTTACTCAGATATATGGATATTGTACAATTCTAATGCAGACAGAGTTATGAGCTATAATCCTTGTGAAGATATTCATCGATGGAGTAGAAGGAGTTGGCCAACAGGAAGTTCTTTAATTCACACTGAAACCCATCTTTATCACTTACAAGATCTTTGATATGCTCTGGTAAGTTACTGAATGTATGAGTACCCATGTTTTTGGCTCCTTTTTGTACTAATGTTAAGCTTTTATAGTCCTTATACAGATTGTCTTTGGTTCTGGTATTATAATCATGTTTTGCACTATTTTGTCTAAAAAGAGACATGTTGGAAATGGCAAAGGACATCAGTGAGTATATGTACTGAGAAGTAGTAGTTAGAATACCAAGTTTCTTAAAGAGGTCTCTGCATGATGATCTAGGACTGTCACCAGATATAATTCTAATGACTCGTTTCTGAATTTTGAAAATATTCTCTTTGTGAGAGGAGTTTCCCCAAAAGATGATTCCATAACTCACTACTGAATGGAAGTAGGCCGAATAAACTAATTTCTTCATTTTTAAATCACCTATTTCTGCTATCATGCATACTGCAAATGTAGAAGAACTAAGGCGTTTCATTAAGTCTACAGTGTGAGTTTTCCAATTTAGGTTGTGGTCAATTTGTAGCCCTAAAAATTTATCACTGTCTGCAGCTTTAGTTTCATTGTTTGAATACATTATACTTACAGGGTCAGGTATTCTTTGTGAGGTACTAAACTGTATGTACTGGGTCTTGTCAAAATTAAGTAACAATCCATTTGCTGTGAACCACCTATTGTTCATTAGATGATTGCTCAGTGAGATCACGGGTACTGTTTTTTATACCCATATTTGTATCATTTGCAAGTAGACGAAATTTGCATTTTGTGACACTGCATATGGAAGGTCATTAATATATAATAGGAACAACAAGGGACCTAAAATAGAGCCCTGGGGCACCCTTTGTCTGATGGTTTTATATTTTGAATGACTACTGTTATGTGGTAAGCCTACAGACACACACTGTTTTCTATTAAAAAGATAGGATGAGAACCATGAGCCTGTTAGTCCTGTTATCCCATAATATTTAACTTTTGTATTAGGATATCATGCTTAACACAATCAAAAGCTTTAGCCAGATCACAGAATATTCCAAGTGGTAATCACTTTTGATTTATTGATTCTAATATATCATCTGTAAAAGTGAATATAGCTTGATCAGTTGACAACCTTTCCAAAATCCAAACTGATTGTGAATGAGAATATTTTTTTGTACTAAGTGTTTATAAAGTCTATTGTATATAACTCATTCAAACACATTTGAAAATATTGCCAATAATTAAAAGGGGAGAAGTTTTCCACTGGTGATTTGTCTCCTTTCTTGTGTAATGGTTTGACAGCAGGATATTTAAGCCTATCTGGAAAATTACCATTGTGGAGAGATTCATAAGTAACTCAGTATGTCACAAAGTTCTGAGGAGCAATATTTAATTACTGTACTGCTGATTTCAATTTAAACACTGGAACATTTGTTTTTAATAGAGCTAATAATATTAGAAATATCTTTCAGTGAGGTAGGATATAGTTGAATTTTGTCAAACTTCTGCAGAAATGCTTTTTTAAAATATTTTAAGTTGTCTTCTGAGGAACTATGCAAACCTAAGTTGTCTGTAACTGAAACGAAAAAGTTGTTGAAAGTTTCTGCAATTTTGGAGGTATCTCTAATCAACTCATTATTTACATTTAACATAATTTCCTCATTCGCCTGATTAGTTTTTCCTGTTCCACTTTTTGCTATGTTCCATATAGTTTTTATCTTGAAAATAAATACATTTTGAGGTTCTGATTACTGTGTTCAGAATTTTACAATATAATTTGTAATGTGATTTAGCTCTGTAGTCATCGTTTTTCCTTGACATTAAGTACAGTCTTCTTTTTGTTTTACAAGATACTTTTATTCCATTTGTAATTCAAGATTTTGAAACATTTAATCTATTTGCTTTGATTACTTTCTTAGGGCAGCAGATTTAAATGTGACCTATGACCATATTAGAAAAACAGTTATATTTTTCATTTATCCCACATGAATTGTATACATCTTTCCAGTTTGTATTCCTAATTCATTTATTATTTGTATAATTTCCCACTTCCTGTTATTAGTTGAACCATACCCCACAATATTAAATGTAAGCAACTGGGCATCATTATCTGAAAGGCCATTAAGTATTGGATTTATACTATGATTTGCTAGTGTGGTAGTAACTATGAAATGTTATCAATAGCAGTGCTGCTGGTACCCATAACCCTCGTTGGAAACTGTACTAAGGAAATGAGATTATAAGAAGTGGTAAGACACTCTAGTATGGATCTTTAGTGACTATCCTCCTGAAAATTTAAATTAAAATCTCCACTTAGTATGAATTCATTATTTTTAGAAGTTAAGAAATTTAATACTGCATCAAGCTGTTTAGTGAATAGCTGGAAATTACCAGTTGGAGTACTGTATATTGTGACTATAATTATTTTTCTTTTGTGTATTTCTACTTGTGTGGCACATGCTTCAAAATGCTGATCATTACAGAATTTAAGAGTGTCAATGTTTTTATAATTGTGACCCTTTCTAATGATAATATCAACAGGATCTGTAGACTGTAGCTAATCTAAACAGATCTGAAATTCATTAATTTTGTTTTTTAAACCTCTGATATTTTGATGTAGTAAATTTACTGTTACTTTTTTTGTCTTCACAAGTATTATGCTTAACATTTTCGGATACATCTTGTTTCAATATTGAATGTCTAGATAATAAGTTCAACCTAAAAAAAAACTACTTCCATGAGTTGCAGTGTCCCCCCTTAAAGAATTTGCTATCAACCTAGCCAGTATATCCTTCCCTATTCTGTTGAGATACAGGCCATCAGAAGTAAAGTCCCATCTACCAACAGTGTCAACAGGAACCAAGCCAATCCATGACCCAGTACCAGCCCGAAGCAGTCTATCCAACTCCATATTTACCCTCCTGATAGAGCGGTTCAACTGGGGTCTATCGTACCGCTTGAAAACAGGCACAAACTCAACATTAATATGGTTCATTCCTGATGCTATTTTTGCCAGGTTACTCTCAATACTGTAGCCCTGGTCCCTATCGATGCTGTTCCTTGCTCCACCCACTATTACAACACGATCCTCCTTGGTGAAACCTTTACACAAAGACCCTATGCCCTCTATTATGTAGAAACGATCGGTATTGTACTTGTAAATTGTCGTAGCTGTGTTGGTGAAGAAACAGAGCTCCAAGCCCTAATAGAAAGCACTGAAGCTCAAATAGTTATAGGTATGCACATCTGGCTAAAGCCGGAAATAAGGGCAGCCGAAATTTTTTCAAACGACCTAACAGTGTTCAGAAAGGATACATTTAATACAGTTGGTGGTGGAGTATTTATTACTGTCAGAAGTAGTTTACCTTGTAGAGAAATTGCAGTAAATAGTTCCTGCGAAATAGTGTGGGTAGAGGTTATACTTGACAATCGGACTAAACTATTAATTGGATTGTTTTACCGACCCCCCGACTCAGAAGATATAGTTGCTGAACAGCTCAAAGAAACCTTGACTCTCATTTCAAGTAGGTACCCAACTCATACAATTATAGTCGGTGATGACTTCAACCTACCCTCGATATGCTGGAAAAGTTATACGTTTAAAGCCGGCGGCAGTCATGAAACTTCATCCGAAATTTTACTGAATGCTTTCTTAGAAAATTATTTTGAACAATTAGTTCACGAGCTCACTCGAAGCGTAAATGGTTGCGAAAGCATACTTGACCTCTAAGCAAGCATACTTGACCTGTTAGCAACGACTAATCCTGGACAAATAGGGATTATCATGAGGGATACAGGGATAAAAGCGTGCCAAATTTAAAAGAACCGAATATCCCCAAGATCGGTACAGTTTTGCAAAAGTTCGAAATATAGCGCTTACTTCAATGCGATATGCTTTTAATAATTTCCACAACGAAACTCTGACTCGTAATCTGCAGAAAACCCGAAGAGATTCTGGTCAAACATAAAGCACACCAGTGGCAAGACGCAATCAATACCTTTACTGCGCGACAGCAAAGGTGAAGTCACTAATGACAGTGTCACTAAGGTAGTTATTAAACACGATTTTCGGAAGCTCCTTCACTGAAGTAGACGAAGTAAATATTCCTAAATTCCAATCAAGAACAACTGCCAAGATGAGATGCATAGAAGTAGATATCCTCGTCCAGATTGTTTACCAGTCAGGTTCCTTTCAGAGTATGCAGATGCAACAGCTTCATATTTTGCAATTATACACAACCGCTCTCTCACAGAAAGATCCGTTCCTAAAGACTGAAAAATTTCTCAACTCACACCAATACCCAAAAAGGGAAATAAGAGTAATCCGCTGAGTTACAGATCCATATCACTAACGTCGATTTGCAGTAGTGTTTTGGAACATATACTGTGTTCGAACATTATGAATTACCTCGAAGAAAACTATTTATTGACACATAGTCAGCACGGATTCAAAATCCATCGTTCTTGTGAAACACAACTAGCTCTTTAGATTCAGGAATTAATGAGCGCTATCGACAGATGATGTCAAACTGATTCCATATTTTTAGGTTTCCAGAAGGCTTTCGACACCGTTCCTCACAAGCGTCTTCTAACCAAACTGTGTGCCTATGGAATATCACCTCAGTTGTGCGACTGGATTCGTGACTCCCTGTTAGAGCGGTCACAGTTCGTAGTAATAGACGGAAAGTCATCGACTAAAACAGAAGTAATATCCGGCGTTCCCCTAGGAAATGTTATAGGCCCTCTATTGTTCCTGATTTGTATTAACGATATGGGAGACAATCTGAGTAGCCGTCTTAGATTGTTTGCAGATGATGCTGTCATTTACCATCTTGTAAAGTCATCAGATGACCAAAACGAATTGCAGAACGATTTAGATAGGATATCTGTATGGTGTGAAAAGTGGCAATTGACCCTGAATAAAGAAAAGTGTGAAGTTATTCACATGAGTACTAAAAGGAATCAGGTAAATTAAGATTACGCGATAAGTCACACAAATCTAGAGGCTGTAAATTCAACTAAATACTTAGTGATTACAATTACAAATACCCTAAATTGAAACGTTCACATAGATATTGTTGTGGGTAGAGCAAATCAAAGACTGCTATTCATTGGCAGAACACTTAGAAGGTGCAACAGGTCTACTAAAGAGACTGGCTTACACCACGCTTGTCCGCCCTATTCTGGAGTACTGCTGTGCGGTGTGGGATCTGCATCAGGTGGGACTGACAGACGACATCGAAAAAAGTACAAAGAAGGGCAGCTCGTTTTGTATTATCGAGAAATAGGAGAGATAGTGTCACAGATTTGATACGTGAATTGGAGTGTCAATCATTAAAACAAAGGCGTTTTTCATTGCGACAGGATCTTCTCATTAAATTTCAATCACCACTTTTATCCTCCGATTGCGAAAACATTCTGTTGGCACCCACCTACATAGCGGGAAATGATCATCACGATAAAATAAGAGAAATCAGGGCTTGCACAGAAAAATTTCAGTGCTCGTTTTTCCCGCGTGCCGTTCGAGAGTGGAACGTTAGAGAGACAGCTTGAAGGTGTTTCGTTGAACCCCCTGCCAGGCATTTTATTGTGAATAGCAGAGTAATGATGTAGATGTAGATGCAGATGTAGACTACTGATGACCCAGCCTCTGCCATGACCCCATCTCTTGTGGTCTCATCCCAAACACCGGCAGATACCAGCACATCTCGCTTCAGACAACAACGCCATTTAACCCAACACTTGCAAGATAACCACCTTAGCATCATCTACCAATTACAGCCGGTTTCTCCACAACATACATCACAACCTGAAATGCACCACTCACGCCCTGCCACACAACCAGCCCCAATATGCGCTGTCTCATATGGCCACAAGCAGCACCCCAGCACGACAACGCCCAGTGCCTCCAATCCTCCACACTGTGGGGGTGTGCCTCTGTGGGAGTGAACTAACAACATCACTGCTGCAACGGAAAAAAGGTCTCTGGTTTGTGGTCACATTTTGTGTATGTTCTTATACTCATTACTAAATCGTCATGTCTAACAGTCATATGTGAATTAATTACGTTTCTTACCCACAATCGTGGCTAAGAATTACATACTCTCTCCATGCCACTTACATCTTCTGTGTCACATAGTAGTTTCCCATTTTTGTCTCTCATTATATTACTATTGGTTCTCCATCTGTGTTGTAGAAGTTTAATCTTGAAATAAGCTTCAGCCCATTCCATATGTTTAAAATAATTTTCCATCTCTTCGTTAATTTTTCCAAGCCACTTTTCTTTCTAAAGGCATCACATTGATGTTATCTTGTTTTTTGTTGCTTTATACTGACCAGGGCTTTTTTCTTTTAGAGTGTTCCTTTTATCAAAACTTACAACATTTCTGGGGCCATCAAAGACACCCTATGTTCTAACTTCCTTATGCCTAATATGGCTATGGCTCAATTTTTTATATTTTACTTGATAATTTTCCAACTACTTTCTTCTCTGTCTGATTCCATTGTTGCTCGCTTGAATTCCTTTGCAACTTAGATATCTTTCAATTTACACAGTGGAAACTTCTATGGATATTTCAGCTGGTACTTCTCAAATCTGATATTGCACTTTATTGCAAAAGTATGGCCACTAACTGTATTATCACATGGGTAGCTATAATTAAAGTTTACTCCCTTCCATTATCTCAGTTTTACTATTATATAATCAGTCACATACATCCCATTATCACCATGTGTCGTCTACGTGTAGCGTCTTGTCTTTGGATCTTTATAACACGTGTATATTATAATAACCGACTCATGTTGTTCACAAAATTCTAATAATTTCTCTCCTCTTGAATTCATTCTTTCCAACCCAAACTCACTAGCACATTGATTGTTCACTTGTATGCTTATTTATGCATTTTCTTTTTTTCTTTGATGTTTATCATTTCCATTAATTCTTCCTTGGAATCATAAATGTATTATATTTCTTCATCGTTACTGTTTGTCATTGGTAAACATACCTAAATTGTTGTTACATCAACTGACCTTGGTTTTAACTTTATCAATAATGTCCTATCACTGACATGGCAGGTGTTCATGATATTATGCATCTATTTCTTTGTTAATACAATAGCTATTCCATTTTTCCCTGACTGTTGGTTTTCACTACAAGTTATTCTGAAATCTTCTTATCTAAAGTCACCATTTGCAGCTCATCTTCACTAGAACTGTTCCAAATTATCCATTTGACACATTGGCATAATCTTATGACTTCCTCCAGTTTTCCAAGATGTAACAGTATTGGCATTTCCCATGTGCCAAGGTTAAATTTAGTTCCTTCCTTCTCTTTGTGGTCTTCCTGAGCCTTCAGTGAGAGGATTTCATGGAATAATGACCTGAGAAGCCTCTCTACTTCTCCTGCCAGTGGGCTCCAATACCCATGATCAGTGAGGATAAATGCACTATTAGATTCTGCCATGGCTTCTACGGATGGGATATCCAAATAGATCTTTTATATGATAGTTTTCCATTGCTTTCAACATCACCATGTCATTGGCCTTGGTTGCTCATCCGCCTACAGAGAACAAGGGTGTACCCTACTTTTACTCGCTCATCTGCCCTCCGGGGGCATAGGCTAACACCTCATTCTGGGAGACTTTGGTCCCCACCTACATTGACAGCAATTTATTCGCAAAATACTATTAGACTGGAGCTCCACAATTTATTAGCGAGAAATGAAAATCCATGCCAGACCAGGACTCAAACCCAGATTTCCTGCTTTACACAAGCGGTCGCTTTAACCACTTTGCCTGTCTGGGAAAGCCTCCAGGACCAGTCCTAATCTTCATATCTTACTGAGTGTCCATCGCTGTTCTCAGCCCTTGTGAGACAAACTGAGGAGCTGCTTGATTGAAACTGACAAAATGGCCGGGTGAGTGGCATGCTGGCCACATGCCCCTCCATATCCGCACCTAGTGATGCCTGTGGGCCGAGGATGACATGAAGGTTATTGTGTAGTATATTGAAAAACACAGACACTGCATGCATGCACATCTAAAAGAGATTGCACAGTTCATGAAAAATACGAACAGCACAAGTAGTATTACATGCCTAGATAGGTAATAATAAAGTCTCTCACTGTGCGGGAATTACAGAAAATGTGCGAGTGCTATACACGGATGGTCATTGACGTATGGAGATTTGGGTCAGTCCTCGAGGCCTGCTCAGATAACCAAATTGGTTAAGGCAAATGCAGGCGTAAAGTGGGAAATCCAGGTTTGAGTCCTAGTCTGGCTCAGACTTTCATTTGTCACTAATAAATTGTGCAGCTACAGTCTAATCACGTCCGTAATTCTGTATACATTTTGCATAGTACACCAAAGAACAAACGGTGTAAATAGCGCACCTACACTGGCTGCTTGAAGTGTTGCCCACCCCCACCACCAGAAGGTGTAGGTTGAGATTTTCCTCACACCTCTCATCAAGGAATTGTATAACATTTGCCTGAGTGTATTAATTCATTCCATGCTTAAAAATGCTGTCAGTTGCCTTGTATTTGCTGTAATTTTTAATTTTTTTATGCATAGCATATCATGTTTGCCTTTTTAATGTGACGCTAAATAATTTTAATATACTTTTCATAGTGCATTTTAAGTCTTGTTTAGAGCTAGTCTTCTGCATTAAATAAAGGTGAAACGGCTACTCCGTTTATAAAGGTCAGGAAACATGGTTCCACTGAGGAAGGGTGCTGGACGAAAATTTTCAAAACTAAATTTTATTTCAAAATGCTTTCATGATGGGCTTTTTCTTTTATTCCTTGATACTTATTCGCTACAAACACAAAGGCACCTAACCTCTATTGGAATTTTACGACAGCTTCAATCATTCTAGAGGTAGTCATCATTTCAATTATTAAGAAAGATTCACTTCGAATTACTTAAAAAAACAGAATTCGCTTTAAGCAAATATAAAGAACAGGCATTCACTTTAACAACTGAAAAAAACTTTCAATAAAATCTACACGTGGCAAATTTCAAGGGAACAACTGTCTTCATAAACGTATGTTCAAACCACGTTACTCCTGAACAAACACGCTGGTTGCCTATAGAACACTTTTCCTTTCTTTACGGCCAGTACAGGTTTGGTTTGAGTGCGCCCTTTTCCCTCAGGCCAGACACAGAATAGTCAAACCTGTCCTTGGTCACCTGCAATCACAAAAAACCGGTGATCACACTGGAGGCAAAATAGGAAGGCTTTTAGAACACACAGGGAAGGGACATTAGTTTAGCAGACTTGACACACAAATGTGCTTCCTCTCGTGCATTTGGATAATTCAGGAAAACAGTCTTTGGGAAAAGTACTGAGGCACAATATCGTAAGAACAGCTTCTCCCTTGTTGAGCTCAAACGCTTGACGATTAAGCAAAGATTTCTGACAGGTCAGCAAACCACACAGTTTCTATTTGAGGCTACTGGTAAAAATTTCATCCGCTGCAATCAATACCCGATAAATGTTTAACCAAGTTAGCGTGTCGCCACAAGTCCACACAGTTGTCAAGCGCAGCTCACCAAGTTATCAGTTACCTGTATCTGCAATGATGTCCTGCTGGATGACACGGACGTGCACATCCTCGTCCCAGCCTATATCCATGTATACCAAGACTGAACACTGTGCCCGCTTCGCAGCCGCATCTCGCTACTTCTGCAGGCCGCCGTCCAGATCAACCGCCAGCACTAACGCGTTCTGCATCTCCTCGCTGCCTCCTCGACAGCAACTGACCGCCCTCTGTGCATGTGGCTTGCTATTTCCTAAGTTTCGTGCTACACAGAGCCTACGTCCATGAGTGCTATATCAGTGATATCACATAGTACAAATCGATAGTGTTCAAATGGCTCTGAGCACTATGGGACTCAACTGCTGAGGTCATAAGTCCCCTAGAACTTAGAACTACTTAAACCTAACTAACCTAAGGACAACACACACATCCATGCCCGAGGCAGGACTCGAACCTGCGACCGTAGTGGTCGCGCGGTTCCAGACTGTAGCGCCAGAACCGCTTGGCCACCAGCGGCCGGCTACAAATCAATAGGGCGGACTCGATGTGGACACAGGAGAAGGTCTTCTCTCCTCACACAACACTCTTTGATTCCAGAAGCTAGCAACTCGTTTTGGGCTTGCACTGTAATTTTCCCTAATTTTTGCAAAGTAAAACTTTATTCGCTGTGTTCCAAGAAATTTTTTAAGGAAACAATCAAATTTCTCCTCTTCTGTTTGTCCCTGATAAACCTTTTCCTATTTTTCCTCCTGTAAATTCTCACTGAAGTGAGTCAGCATTTACAATTATGTTAAATTTTAGTTTTTCTTTTTTAGTGAAATGAGACTGCAGTATTGTTGCCATTTGAACAATGACTGACACTTTGAGGAGTTTATTTCAAGGTTTCTCTTAGCTCATCATCACCTGTAGATTCAATGCTGTCTGACCCATAATCATGCTGCCAGCAGTACTCATGCTTCCTCCATCAAGGTACTCTGCCCCATGGTGGGAGCAGCTGGATGCTGGCTCATTAGCTTATGTGCAACAGATTTTCAAGAACAATTAATAACAAGATTTTTCCACACTGCCAGCCTTTAGCCCATCACTTAGTAAACATTTTCAGTTCATTCCCCCAATAGCACATTTTAAGTTAACCCTTTCCTGGGGAATAAAAAAGCACCATGCATGGCGAATATAGTCAGAGCATAACAATGGCTTTAAAATAATAATTACTGTGTATTACCTAACCATGGTGTCCTATACCAGACTATGACTACTCACTAACAGAAGGACCTATTTGGTCTTTTTCACACTCTGACTGTAAGTATTCTTAACTTTAACTTTTCTCCTGTCTTCTCAATGCAACTTCAGTGAACCATTGCAAGAAACTGATGAGCTTTTACCTAACAGCAATGAAGTGATACACCATGAATGATAAGTAACACTCAAGAATTCAGAAATATGAAGTCATTAAGTGTTTGTGGAAGGATGAACTGACACTTTCTTCCAACGTTTTAGAAGTATGTGTGCATATTCTGTGGAGTAGATAATAAAGTTATTTCTGCTATTTTTCAGGGCTTTCTGAAAGAGTACAATGTTTATCCAGCTGTAATAAATCAGTACTGGAAATATGTATGTCATTTATGGGAAACTACAAGAGGAGTACAGTTTCCTACATTTTTAAGTGAAGCTCCATACCATCTGCAAGAAAGCATCAAAGTATCTGCATATGGATATCATATTTATTCTGTAAGCATGTAGTCTGCATTTAATGAAATATATAAAATAATTTTAACTTCATAATACTCTCACCACTATAATCTAGACATTAGAATGCATTTTTAAAATTGTAAAGAAATGAGAGTGAATTTATTTGGAAGGATAAACTCTTTTCTAAATATTTGTGAGAGATATTCAAACAATCTACTAAGAAAATATTAATTTCATTTTTCTTTCTCTTGAAAGAGTAAAATAGATTTTGCTAGTCAATTTGCACATTACAGATGTCTGTGTGGTGTTAACCATGAAAGAAAATGTTCATGCATTATACAGATAGGAAAAAATTATTTTCTAAACCTTGTCAGCTTAATACATTCCTTCAATACCTGTAAGAAGTTCCACATTTTAGCAAACGTCACTTGTAACTTCTCCTGTTTATCATTCTGTACAAGTATGTTGATGTCCAACAACTACTTCTTATGTTTCAAATTTAAAAGTAAATGAAATGTGTTACAATGATATCATGACCTGAAAAATAACAAAAAAATTCTCATAGCAAAATAAGAAGCAAGCACCAGCTACAGCTACATGTTAACATTGCAAAGAAAAATACTAAGTGTATTGTCATATTTGCGTAATACGACTTTTCATATCTTTGTTACATTATTGCATGGAACCTTTGCACCATTCAAGTTAGTAGCATTTTGGTACTGTGTTGTTGTTAATTATTCCTTCCAAGAAGCACAGTTTCTTATTGCTTGTTTACTGGGCATTAAAGTAAGTAATCTCTAACATGTTATGGCTCAGCCCACACATTAACAGTTGTAAAGCATTTGTTTTACCTGTAAGGCTTTTGTTTTTACCAGTAAGTAAGTTATTGACATGAATCTGCCCATCTCTATACAACAATAATTTTTACATTCATAGATAACTACAAAGTACAAATGAATAAACTTGAGGCACCTACAGACTGGTGAAAATGAAAGTGGCACGTAGGCCTATTAATGTTATTGTGATCATTTATACTTGAAGATATTGTTTCCAGTTCAGATTGTTTATTTGCCATTGGCAACATATAGTGGAATAGGCTGTACTTTGATTACATGATATAATAGCAATCACTTTGTTAATTAATGTGTTACATGTACAAATTATTTGTCCTGGATTAACCACTTGCACAGAATTGCAATAATATCTTAAAACTCAGTTTCTACACTACAATTATCCAAGAATTTCCTCAAACTGTAAAATACACTCCTGGAAATTGAAATAAGAACACCGTGAATTCATTGTCCCAGGAAGGGGAAACTTTATTGACACATTCCTGGGGTCAGATACATCACATGATCACACTGACAGAACCACAGGCACATAGACACAGGCAACAGAGCATGCACAATGTCGGCACTAGTACAGTGTATATCCACCTTTCGCAGCAATGCAGGCTGCTATTCTCCCATGGAGACGATCGTAGAGATGCTGGATGTAGTCCTGTGGAACGGCTTGCCATGCCATTTCCACCTGGCGCCTCAGTTGGACCAGCGTTCGTGCTGGACGTGCAGACCGCGTGAGACGACGCTTCATCCAGTCCCAAACATGCTCTATGGGGGACAGATCCGGAGATCTTGCTGGCCAGGGTAGTTGACTTACACCTTCTAGAGCACGTTGGGTGGCACGGGATACATGCGGACGTGCATTGTCCTGTTGGAACAGCAAGTTCCCTTGCCGGTCTAGGAATGGTAGAACGATGGGTTCGATGACGGTTTGGATGTACCGTGCACTATTCAGTGTCCCCTCGACGATCACCAGTGGTGTACGGCCAGTGGAGGAGATCGCTCCCCACACCATGATGCCGGGTGTTGGCCCTGTGTGCCTCGGTCGTATGCAGTCCTGATTGTGGCGCTCACCTGCACGGCGCCAAACACGCATACGACCATCATTGGCACCAAGGCAGAAGCGACTCTCATCGCTGAAGACGACACGTCTCCATTCGTCCCTCCATTCACGCCTGTCGCGACACCACTGGAGGCGGGCTGCACGATGTTGGGGCGTGAGCGGAAGACGGCCTAACGGTGTGCGGGACCGTAGCCCAGCTTCATGGAGACGGTTGCGAATGGTCCTCGCCGATACCCCAGGAGCAACAGTGTCCCTAATTTGCTGGGAAGTGGCGGTGCGGTCCCCTACGGCACTGCGTAGGATCCTACGGTCTTGGCGTGCATCCGTGCGTCGCTGCGGTCCGGTCCCAGGTCGACGGGCACGTGCACCTTCCGCCGACCACTGGCGACAACATCGATGTACTGTGGAGACCTCACGCCCCACGTGTTGAGCAATTCGGCAGTACATCCACCCGGCCTCCCGCATGCCCACTATACGCCCTCGCTCAAAGTCCGTCAACTGCACATACGGTTCACGTCCACGCTGTCGCGGCATGCTACCAGTGTTAAAGACTGCGATGGAGCTCCGTATGCCACGGCAAACTGGCTGACACTGACGGCGGGGGTGCACAAATGCTGCGCAGCTAGCGCCATTCGACGGCCAACACCGCGGTTCCTGGTGTGTCCGCTGTGCCGTGCGTGTGATCATTGCTTGTACAGCCCTCTCGCAGTGTCCGGAGCAAGTATGGTGGGTCTGACACACCGGTGTCAATGTGTTCTTTTTTCCATTTCCAGGAGTGTAGATTGTCTATTAACTAGTTATACAACTTAGTATTAAAATTATAGGAAGATGTACTGAGTGCAGAATGTGGCATTTTATTAAAAAGATTCAAACAGTTCGCTTTGTGAGAGCTGCCTGTTTTTGTAAGCGTATGCCTAGAAATATCAATATTCTTTTTATTCCCAGTATCATGACAATGTATATTCTCTCATGTGTTAAACTCTATTATGTTATTTTTAGCATGTATGGTATCAGTGATGCACAGATATAAGAATTTATCACTGTTAATATTTTGATCTAAATGATGAACGACAGTAGTGTTTCTTTGGACCAATCTTACACACTATTTGTAGCACTTTTTTCTGAATCAGTGACATTACATGAGGGACCCCTTAGCGGAGTCTCATAAGATATGGCGAGACTTAAAATGTTCTAAGATATTTATTAATCACTAGATTAGCTAATTTCCATCTGAGATAGGACACCCAAAATATTTTTTTTTTTTTTGCAAACTTGATTAATGTGGGGTTGCCAGATCAGTTTGGAATAAATATGAATTCCAAGCAGTTTTACCGATTTTCATTCTTAGCTAGTTCCAGCTGTAGATGCTGAGTTTTCCTTGGATTAGAGAGCAAGTTTCTTAGATGAGAAACAGTTTAGCGCTAAGGAGAAAGGATCCTGTGAATTATAGCGTGAAATTGACATATTTCAATATGTGGTGACTGAAGTTGTAGTGTCCGCATAGCAGATAACTGACTGAAGCCGAACAGAATGTGGCAAATTTTTAAATATAACAATGAAGAAGAATGTTCCAACAACAGAGCGCTGAGGCACACTAGACAAGACTTTCTTCAGGGGAGAATGCCTATTTTCAATTGATACAAATTTTCTTCTGTTCTTTATACAATAATAAATTATTTCTAATTCTGTGTTAAATATTCCCACTGGTAGCACGAAACTGCCCCATCCTAACTCTGCCCTCTCCATCCCCATTCTCCACCTTGTCTATACCCTCACCACCCACCTCACTAAAGACTACTGCTCGTCTCATACACAGGCATAGTAGGGTCTTAGCACTTAGAGACAACAGTGGACATGTGTTTGTAAGTTGTACTTGTGTGAATGTGAGTTTCCTTTGTCTGATAGGGGACTCTCATACCTAAACATAGCAAGCATTTAATAATGTGCCTGTCTATTACTCACTTTTCCTGCGTGCAGTGAGGAGCAATACTTTTTTCATATTGTTGTTGTTCTTTCCTAGATTACCTATTGTTTGAATTCCTTTAATAGCATCCATATTTTTAAAACAAACAGTGACAATGTCGCATATGGTTTCCTTATTTATGAAATGTATTTAGCCTCTATTTTTAGACAGTCAGTTGGCTTGTAGTTTTCCTAATTGGATAATGTTTAATAAACATATAAAGCACATCTACCATCTAATAACAACAAGACTCTGGTTCTTCTTTTCTACAATATTTTGCATTTGTCTCTGACACATTTGATTATTTGCTCTCACCAGTACAGTTGTCACAGCTTGAAATTTACTTCCTAATCTTCTTTCCATGCTATAAAAATAAACATTTTTCTGTGATTTTTGTAAACATTGTTGTGCACCAAAATGACCATAACTTCATCTGTGTAATTTACCAGTTTCTCTATAAACTACTCTGACCAACATAACTTCCAACAGTCTTAGTCTATATGTGTTCGTCTGAACAGGATACCTTTACAAACTTCATAAAATGTGTCTACTTTCTCCTCCAAACCTCTTTCGTAAAAGCCTTTTTACTAGTTTCCAATTGTTGTCATGGTTTTGGTCCCTTGCGATGTCACTCCACATAGCCATAATACTTTCTTTCATATTTTACAGCCTTCATATAAATAAATTTGTTTTCATGACTTTTATATACTTTATTTCGTAAATAACGAAAATAATTTTTTAAATATTTTTTAAATATGTTGTAATTGGATAGATAAAAAACTACTTACCAACTGGTGATAGGAGAACATACATATAAAGGTATTTAAATTTGTAAGCTTTGGGCGCCAGTGACTCCTTCTTCTGGCAGAAAGGTTGAAGGAGAAGGAAGAGGGGTGACCTGTGTATGAACACATTACATATGAACTGTTAGGTTACATATGAACTGCTGATGTAAAAGACGTTTACACCAGCATGACTACCACCATGTTATCCGTTAGGATGAATGGGAGTAGACAAGGATGAATGCTAGCAACATACAATATCTTGCCGCAGAGCATGCTCTACAACATGACAGTTGTGACCTTGGTTCTTGTTTCACACAGGTTCCATCTCGATCCTCCACTCCAACATTAGTTTCTAAGAGCTCTGCAGGTGTGCTGGCATTACAACATGTCCATCATTCTACCCACCCACCTGCCCTTAATTTATGCTAATTTCTTCAGTCTTAGAATCTCTTCACAGTAACTATTCCTTTCGTCAATACCTTTTAATTTTCTATACCTTTCATTTTTGACCTGTCTATGTTATCTTGGCTCCGCCTCTACCACATAAAATGCATTTAGTTTTCCACTCTTATTAACTTGTGCATGATGTTTTGGTTGCAATCTCTGTCTTGTGTATTACCCTATCTTCCAAATTTAAGCTCTCAGGTTTTCAAATCTGACACTATGTATACCCTTCCTTCTCATCCTCTCCAGTAAGTCTCCCCTAACCCAGGGTTCTAGGAGACTTTTCTAGACTCTCCCCATTTCCTAAACCTCAACAATTGTTTTCATTCACCCCTCTTCCATTTCATTCAATCCTTCTGCCTGAAGAAGGAACCACTGGCTCTGAACGCTTCCAGATTTAATTACCCTTATATATGTGTTCTCCTGCTACCACTTAGTGAGTAGATTTTTTTTATCTATACATTTATTTCATAATCAAATTGATGGAGGTATATGACCCACCTTACAAATCTGTTATGGTAAAAACCCACATTCTTGTGCATAACGTAATGCCTTATGTTCATAGTATACTGAAACCTTGTGTCCCATTATGTGGTTTGTGAACCTACTAAAGGCCTGGTGTACAGCAAGCAGCGTTTCTTCAGTCATGTCCTATCGCCTGTCATGTTTTGGTAAGATTCCACTAGTAAACACAATAGTGTGATGTTTTGTTTGCTCATTTTCTAGTTTTATTTGGAATTATGGGACCTCAACTCATAATTATTGGAATTGCAGCATAGACACAACACTCATGCAAATTTAGTTCTAGTCAAGGTGTTATAGTTACATAAATTTTGTTTTACTGTGTCAAAAGCTTCTTCATAGTTCTGGTCTCATTTCCAAATCACATTTTCATCGGAAGGTTTCTTAAACAAGGACCATTCTTAAATTGCCCACTAATTTTAGATAGGATCCACGTAACTGAAAAAAGATTTCAGCTGCTTTCTGTTCTTAGATGCAAGGAACTCCATAATGGATTTTACTTTATCTGGCAGAATACCCTCCTCAGGAATGCAGTGTCACAGAAATTTTAACTCAGTTACTCCAGCTCTACATTCCTCAAACTCCAAAGTCATTCCCAGTACCTAACTTCATCAAAAATTTTCTTTATGAGACAGTAATGTTGTTCCCAGTTTTGACTACATGCAAGAATATCATCCACATTGATACTTAGCTTAGACTTCAGTTCTTACCCTAACACACAATCCTTTGCTCCCATAGACTCAGATAATGATACAGTCAACAAAAAGGCATGACTTGGTACTGATAACATGTCCTATTGAACAAGAAAGCTATACATTTTCTTGACTCAGACTCTAATGGTATTTGGTGGAACTCTCCAGTCAAAGCCAAGACAGTCATCAGTTTTACACGTGGAAATTTATAGAGTAATTCGTCGATATTTTCAGTATGAACATTTTACTGGTTTTAAACATCTGTTGAAATATCTGGAATCCAATACTAATCTAGCTTCACCATTATTGCTTAGCAGCTACAGATAATAGGTTGTTGTATTCACTGCTATTGCTCTGTTGATAAAGAAATGGAGAAAACATAGAAATTATTTATTTCAGACTGAATGTTGAGACATTTCTGAATTTTTTGCTTAAATTATTATTAACATACTGTGATTGTTTCCATTTAGGAGCAACTCAAACTATGTTTCATAAAAAAGTAATCCAGTTCATTAGTTTGCGCTTTGAACTGATATATAGTCAAAGTTGGTTTCAAAACCGCTCTAGTCATACTCATTGAGGTATTTAATGGTTTTATTTAAATACTTTAGATGAATGATAAATGTTTGTTCAGCAATGTCTTTTAAATAACTCATCATGTTCTGTTTGATCCTGTCCTCTTTTCAAAACATGCTGTACTCATTTGATGGTTTAGATGTAAAAAAGCGGTTGGAGGCTGTCAGCTGTCCTCTTGCTGGAGGCTTCTTTTGAACACCACAGCATCTTAAAAGATATAGTCCTGTTGTCATTGATATGCTCTTGCTTTAGTCTGGCTTTAGAGCTGATGTAGTTTAATGTGCACACCTTACCAGGTGGCAATTTGGTATTTTTTAGGTTAACATAATCATTGTCAGAGGTGAAAGTAGTGGTAAGTGACAAAAATATACCCCAGGACTAACTGAGGATATAAAGTCTTGCACTTGCCACTAAGCCACCAACTCGAAACATGTTTCTCTGTCTAAACGTAATATATTCTCTCGTGAAAAATGTTGGTACTTAAAAGTGTATGTCAGCACACAGTTTGACAGTCAGTTCACTTTTTCTGTCAAATGAGTGCAATAATTTTCACTTTCACACATACTGTGTCAGTAACCGCGCATCTCCTGGACAGATCTGTCCCAGTCAAATGACAGTCTCTTTTGTCCACTCCACCTGGCCTCTGACTCATTTGTCTTCTAAGGTACCCATAGTACCAGAGATAACAGGAGAGAGCCCACTACTAACAACCTCCAATTTGCTGGTTACACAGACCAGCTGACCACCTTTAAGTTAATTCTTAACACAGCATACAGAATTAGTTTCTATTACCTGGTACTAGCAGATCTCTTTGTTTACATATATCTTGACTAATTCTACATCACTGGAGATTCTTTTTCAAGGCAGGATCAAATAGAATACGATGAGTCTGTTAAATGACACTGCTGAACAAACTTTTTATAATTCATTTGAAGTAGTTCAGGAAAATCATCAAATACTAAAATGAGGATGATCAGATAGGTATTTGAAAACCATGTTGGCTATCTATGAATTCAGAACCCGAATTAATGAACTGGATTACTTTCTTATGAAACCTAGTTTCAGCTGCTCCTAAATGGAAACACATTAAACCAATCATAATTTTAAAAAAGTTCATAAATCTCTCAACAGCCCATCTGAAATAAATTGTACCATTTTCTTCATTTGATTATCTCAGTGTAACTCTTAACTGAGTCAGCTTTGGGGTTTTTCTGATCTATTTATCCCATGTTACATTACCATCTTTCCTCATTCATGGACCTGGCACTAATTAAATTTTGTTTCTTATTTATTTGTATAAAAATGATCACACAAACTAACTGTAGCGTAATATATCATAAAAGGATTAACAAAAAATTCTTGTTTCCCTCACAGAACTACGTTTTTGCTCAATGTCATCCTGATTTTCTGCGCCAGTTGATTGCACAACTGAAATACGAAGTATATTTTTATGGAAATTACGTTGCTTTCCAAGGAGACATTAAAAATTGTATCTATTTTGTTCATTCTGGCCAAGTCAGTGTAATACAGGAGCATCAAGACAGGTCAGAAAACATCGTAGCTGAACTGAAGACTGGTGATGTATTTGGAATGGTAAGGCAATAAAATATTAATATCATACATAAAAACACAATATACAGGTTGAAAAGTATTTAAACCGACAAACTCTGGGAGGTTGTAGGGGACATCAAAACAAATATTTTTCCCTATGAGGATTATTTAAACTGGTGGAGGCCCTATTACGATCTTCAGTTGTTAGAGGCCGTATTACGATCTTCACTTGTTAGAGGGTGTATTACGCTCTTCAGTTGTAGACAACTGCCGCACACCAGTGTAGTAGTGCATCGTCTCTGTTTACTAATAGAGCGATACACCTGGAGTGAGTACACTGATATGGTTGGTGCGTACTACGTAGTGCACCACAACGGACGAGCTGCACAGCGGGTTTATCAACAACAATATCCTAATCGCCGTACCCTGCATCATACGATGTTTGCTGCTGTGTACCAACGTCTGCGTGAGACCGGGTCATTTAGCAAATTACCTGGACAGGGACGCCGTTGCATGGTAAGAACGCTGCAATTTGAGGAAGCTGCCTTGCAACATGTGGAGCGGAAGCCTTCAATCAGCACTCGTGCAGTTGCACGTAACATGGGGACGAATCAGACGAATGTAAGAACAGTTCTTCGAGAGCAATTGTTACGTCCATTTCACTTACAGCGTGCCCACAACCTGAAACAAGTTGAGAGCACAGCGCACAGTTTTCGCAGTGGTACCTGGAACAGTGTGAAGTGCATCCTACATTTCCATCCTCTGTGTTGTTTACCGACGAAGCAACGTTCGGGCGTGATGGAGTCTTCAACATGCACAATAGGTATGTTTGGAGTGAGGATAACCCACATGCCACAGTTACCAGCACTCATCAAGTGTGGTTCTTCGTTAATGTGTGGGTCGGTGTTGTTGGGGACTATTTAATTGGGCCATATCTGCTACCTAGGCCATTGATTGGCAGGCACTATTACAATTTTCTTGCCAGGGCATTGCGAGAATTGCTGGAAGACGTCCCGCTCCCTACAAGACAATTTCAACATGACGGGGCGCCGGCACATTTCAGTCGTCGTGTGCGTCGATTCCTGGACCGACGGTTCCCAGAAACGTGGATTGGGAGAGGTGGTCCTGTACCACCAGATATGTCCCCTCTGGACTTTTTTGTGTGGAGAGAGACGCGCAACCTTGTTTACGCAACTTCTGTTGCATCAGAAGAGGATCTGGTTGTCCGGATAGTAGCAGCAGCAGGAACAATTCAGGATACTCCTGGGGTTTTTGCCCGTGTCAGACAGAACACGATCCGACGGTATAACCTTTGTTTACGTGTCAATGCAGGCATTTTTGAAAATCTGCTGTAATTGAAATTGGGTTGTGTTAATGGGATGTCTCTTGGTCATAAAAAATGGAAAAATGTTTGTTGGTTTAATTAATTTGCCGCCAGAGAAATCTTCCTCTACCGGTTTAAATACTCCTCATAGGTAAAAATGACATTAGGGTAAAATATTTGTTTTGATGTCCCCTACAACCTCCCAGAGTTTGTCGGTTAAATATTTTTCACCCTGTAGGTGTAAAGATATAAAGAAAAGTTAAGAAAGCATTATTATGCTTCTAACTGTAATAATCCAAATGATATACAGGTTGTACACAGTTAAAGTTCTAATTTTTAAAACACTGTAGAAAGAGAAACACTGCTCATAATTAGGTCATATTCGAACAGCATGTTATTGACACAGGCGGAAACGTCATGGAAAAAAAATTAACGAAAATTTGACCAATTAGATGGTGCTGTAAACATCAGAATAAGCTCACTTAAGAGATGTGTAGCACACAGGTCTTCCTCATTTTGAGTCCGAGAGGCCCAACATGTCTGTCTTCATGAACGATCATGTGCCGCTGAGGTAACGATCTTTTAGAAGATTGGTGAAGGTGCAACATTAACCCTTGAGAAGTTCCAGGCACTCAGTGGTATGAAAAAAGGTATTGGTCCAATGTCTGCAAAGGCTCTGGAGAAAATGATCACAAAGTTAGAAAAGACAGGTTCTTTTGAAGTGCAATGTGGCAGAGAGAGAAAAGCAGTTGATTCGATGTCTCTCAAAGATGTGGCCACAGCACTACAGGAACAGTCGAGTCGTGACGTGCCAAAATGCGGAGCACGGGGCCTTGCCCGAACATTGGGCATGCCTACGAGCACAATGAATGAAATCTTACAAAACATCGTGAATTGTTATCCATACAAAAGCACCAGTGTTCAGGAGTTGTTTCGTGCTGAGCTGCCAGGAAGACAAATGGTCACTCTGGAATTTCTTGCTCACATGGGAGTGGACAATGAGTGGCCTTGGAACATTTTATGGACACACGAAGCCCATTTCCATCTCCAAGGACATTATAATTCGCAGAAGTGCTGGATATGGGCAACACAAAATCCGCACACACATCAACTGATAGCGCTTCACTCTGCAAAGGTGACTGTGTGGTGTGGATTGACCGCATCGTTTATCGTAAGGCCGTATTTTTCCCAGGAGTTATGTTTCATGTGCCGTCACAGGTAAATATTATGACAGTCTTCTGCACACCGACGTCATTCCAACTCTTCGATAGCATGGATGTGTGGGGAGGACCATTTTTATGCAAGTTGGCGGTTCCCCAGACATTGCACAGCATGTTATAATAATAAAAAAACTGCGTTATTAGAAATGTTGTGCTTGTACGATTTTTGGCTAATCGGACTTCCTCTCTTACATTTCAATTGCAAATGCAGGCAGCAGACTTCAAGGACACTAGTGCGTGTCAAAAATAAGAAAATCATCCTTACTTGGTTCCACTTCACTTCAATAAAAAATACTTAATACTGTTGTTAAATATACTACAGAGGGGTCCAAAAAACTGTATCCACTGTTTAAAAGTCCATAACTGGCAAACTAATTGACGGAGATTTCTGGGCGGGAAGGAGCGCCTGGTCCCCGGCACGAATCCACCCTGCGGATTTGTGTCGAGGTCTGATCAGCCGGCCAGTCTGTGGATGGTTTTTAGGTGGTTTTCCATCTGCCTCGGCGAATGCGGGCTCGTTCCCCTTATTCCGCCTCAGCTACACTATGGCGGCGATTGCTGCGCAAACAAGTTCTCCACGTACGCGTACACCACCATTACTCTACCATGCAAATATACATTTGTTTATATGTATATTTGCTCTAAATAATTTTGAGACAGTTTGTCTCTCGCGCCTGCGCTTGCGCTTGCGCTCGCGCATGCCCTTGGCCGCGGCCGAGCCTCGCCGCGGAACTGTTCGCGACGCCTAGTTTCCGTGCCGCTCACATGTGGTCCTTATTTCTGGCCGGCGTAGCTTCGTCTACGTTTGCCTTAATGGTTTTAATTTTGACAGACATAATCTTATGATTATGCGTCTTTATTGTTTTAATTTTTAATCTGTGACATGGCCAGTGTTTGGCCCTCCAAATAATTTAATTTTTTGTAAGTATCACGATTTCTTTATTATCCAATCATTAGACTGATGGTGCATTTCAGTGAGTAATATATGTCCGTATGTGGTTTAATTTATAGGTTCTGAAGAAGATTCCATTACTGGAATCGAAACCTAGGTAAACGAGTAAAAATTACCTTGCAACTGAAGGCTGAAAAAATTGTTTATTTTCTATGCATATATTTTAATATGTTTCGAGAAAATATCATATAGTGCTACTATGTATCTTACTCTCCTTTACTTCTTGGATATGGACCAGCTACGTCCAGGGATACTATATCTAGAGGGTTTTATGTTAGTATTGGGTGTAGCTCAGTATATTTTGACACATTGGATTGTTCTGACTTTTGACGTATTGCACACTTTCTTAATACCTGTAGGACTCGTCTTCTCAAATTTGGAAAATAACAAAGTGTTGCAATTTTTTACGTACATTTGTTCACTCCATAATGTCCCTATACTTCGTTTGTGTCTTATAAATTCGTCGATATAATCTTCAAGAATAAGCACACACCATTGACCAGATTTTTCATGTTTCTTATGAAACAAAACGCCCTTGTACTCTTGACACCATATACTTTCCACCTTCATCCTGCTTAAGGTTTTGCATGACTTTCCTCCATCTGCGATCTTGCTGCTGTATAATTTTCATTTTCTTACAAAACTTAATGGTAATCACACTGTTGTGTTGCACCTTGCAGTAATAACGTTTTGATTTCTGCATCCTGCTCTGTTAATTCACCAAATTCCTCTAAACCTTGTGGTAACCTAGACAAGATATTTGCAGTAACATTCTGACTTCCTTTAATTTAAATGATCTAGAAATTGAATTCTTGTAAATATAGACACCACCTAGCTAATCTACGGTGCAATAATTTACATGTTAAAAGAAATGACAGTGACTGATGGTCACAGTAAACTTCGGTATTCTTGCCCCACAAAAAATATTCAAACTTTTTATATGTTCATATTACAGCTAAACATTCCAATTCTGACACAGAGTAAGATCTTTCTACTTCTGATAATGTGCGACTAGCAAAACTGTTGACCTTGGCTACTTCCTTACCTTCTTCTTCTCGCATCTGGAACAAGCATGCCTCCAACCCTTGAGATAAGGCATCTGTGCATAGACAAAAATCCTTGTACATGTCAAGGTGGCTAAGAATCTTTGCATTGACTACTTCCTGTTTAATGTTATTAAAGTCCTCCTGGCACTTATCATCCTGTAACCCAGGCCTATTTTTACGTAACAAATTGAGCAATGCATCACTGTTCGTCAGTTGCTGTGATATGAATTTACGAAAAAAAGATGCTAGTCCTCAAAAAGCGTTGTTATTTTTTCTTACTTGGAACTGGATAATTGCGTACGGCATAAAGTTTTTTCGGATCTGGTTCTGACACAACACGTCCTAAAAATTTGACTCGCTCCCTACCAAAACTAGACTTTTTGAATCGTTGCAGTACCTGTTCAATGAGCCTGATATGTTGTAACCAAGTAGGTGTGGCTATTATAGGTCGTCCATATAGACAGTGACTTTGCTAAGCAATTCTGGTCCTAAAACCTTCTCCAGTGCAGATATAAACACGCCAGCGCTTATGTTCAGGCCAAAAGGTAGAACATGGAATTCGTAACTTCTGCCACCACGAACAAATGCTGTATATTTTCGACTTTCTTCGTCGAGCTTTATATGCCAGTAGGACATCTTGAGATTGATGGTAAAGAAATATTTTGTATTGTTAAACTTTAGAAGCTGTTCACCCAAGATGTCTGGTCTTATGCGTACTGGTACTATAATCTTTTTGATACCTCTAGCATCGAGGACTAATCTCACAGAACCGTCCGGTTTACTTACTGGTAATGTAGGACTACAATAGGTTGAAAATGAAGGTTCTATAATTCCCCATTGAATCATATGACTGATCTCTTCCCTTACTGCCTTTCGTTTTTCTCTTGGAATAGGATGTGACATTACACAAGATGTTTCATGTGGATCGACTTCAAATTTAAATTCATAGTCCTTCATTACTCCTGGCTCCCTACTGAAAACATTTGCATACTTAAATAACAATTAGAAAGTTCTTGTCGTTGCATAGCATTTAGTATCTGTGATTCACTTAGTTTCTGCTCTACCATTTCGTAACTAACCTCAGTATTCGCTTCTCGTTCAGTATCAAATTTGTTTGTGAAATTTACAGCTGGAAAGTAATATTGTACTATTACATTTGACTCTGGTTTTTTTCTTTTTTGTCACTTTCATCAGATGTTTTGACGAAATCAGTAGAAATATCTGATCCTTTACATAGAAATGCCATTTAGCATTCCCTATGTCAATCTGTGTTTTGTACGTTCTAAAGGTGTACATGCCAGTAAGACAGTTAACTATAAGTTTGTCAATTATAAGAAAGTTGCACTTCACCGTAAAATGTCCAGTTTGTAATGGAATAAATGCCTGATATTTAACTAATTTAGTCTCACTGCCTGTAGCAGTTTGCACCTTGCAATTTTAGACACGAAATGTTGGGAATTTGCCTCTCTTCTTCAATTCTCAAAAAATGCATTTGCCATTAGGTTGGCAGTTGAACCTGTACCTAAAATTAACTGTGTGTCAATATCAAATATTTTCACCTTAATGATTGCTTGTGTTTATTCCTCCTGATTTTTATCTATTGTATCTAACTCATGCTGATACAAATGGTCGTTGGTGTCACTTTGTTTGTCAAACCTTATAGAACATGTTTGTAGTTTTGCTTCACTCCCACTCCCAGAGAGGTCAATAGCCTGGGGCTTAACTACGACCGATTGTTGTTTTCCGACGGCGCTGTGTGACTTAATTCACTACCTGGACTAATTTCAGTTAGTTGCACTGTCTGGGTACTTCGCCAATTTGTGTCGTTAGCTGCTGTGCCGTAATTTCGCTGACCAAATGTCGGCTGTGGCACAGCTGCAGCTGACTGTTTCTGTTCATGTTCGGCACAGGGCCTTGTAATGGTGGATTATAATTCGCTCGTGCGTTGAAGTTACTCCTGCTGTTTTTGAAAATTTCTTTTAAATCGATTTTTTTCCGTTCCCGTTACCGTACTCGTTACCTGTGGGTATGTGTAACTTTGCTGTTGTATGCACCATCCTTGCTGTGTGTTTAAGATCACGTTTTACTGACTGATTTACATAACTATGTTCTTGTTGTGCCTGATTTTCTGTTGCTGTGTTGGGTACAGGTCATAGATTAAGTCGATAGCCTCAAGCACTGACAGAAAATAATCAGTGTCTTGCTCTGATATTGTGACTCATTTTTCTCTAATGTGCGATGGTAAACGACTTTTCTAAATTTTTATCACGTCTACCTGGGATATTAGGTTAGTCCAGTAGCGTGTTTTGTTCAAGTATTTTTCAAACTATCCACGTAGACTACCGTATTTGCCATTGAATGGTGCGGGATTGAGGACCTCGCGTCTGAGTCTTTCTTGCACTGCCTCAGATCAATATTTGTCGAGGAAAGCTCGCTCAAATTGGATATAAGTGCTGCAACATTACCCATAAAGGAACGTCACCTTTCATATATCACACGACAAATCTGATTTTCTGTGCTTCCGTCCAGTTGAGTGGAAATACATGACGAAAATCACTGATAAATATTACTGGATTCATTCTTTTACCTTCGGTAATGTATGTAGGAAACTATCGACGTCTTAGCAAACCTTCGTCTGCAAAAATAGTTGATAGACACGTGGCATTTTCGGTCGTATTTTTGTTGTTATTGTACTTTACATTTTGCGCTCTACGACTGTCACTGGTACCTGCTGTGGGACTCGTGACAATTTGTGGATAAATACCGACAGGTTGTGGTTTGTGCACTGTAGCCTGTATACTATTAACATGCACATTTCGAGATCCGGTAATATTTTCTTCTAAAGGATTGCGGACCTATCTTCCGCGGCTTGTAAGTTATTGTTTCTTTGTTCACTATTTCATTTTCTTTTTTCTGAATAGCCTTTTCTACTACATCTGTGTATAGCTTACAATCTGTTACTAACCTTTCTGAAATGGTATTACTATTATCTAACGTACCTGCTTCAGCTTGACTAATGATATCACTCAGATTTTCATTCATATTCTCTCTCTCCTTCTTAGCGCATGCTGAGTCAACTTATAATGTTGCTACCCTTAAAGTAAGCTCTTCTACAGCTAGAAGTAAACCTTCATATTCTTTACTTAGTTTGTTAACGATAGTAGTTACCGTTTTTACTGTCGAACACAACTGGTTTTGTCTGGCTTCAATATTAGTGGTTGCGTCTGTGATTTACTTCGTCTGTTGCTCTACTAGATCATAATGGTCGTTAAAAGAATCTATCTTCTCTTTTAACTCCGTAACGTTACTGTTAACTTCAAAAATTGCTTCATGCTTTACTTGTTTTTACATATCATTCAATTTTTCGTCGATTTAGGTGCGAAATATTTTGGCTAAGTCAATGAATTTCTGTGAGGCCGTGTCTCGCAAATCCTTGAATACTTGTTTTTGTTTTTGTTCTTGCTTCATTGTGTTTAGATCTTGTGTAACAATGTTTTGTTGCTGTTTTACCGTGCTCATATCTTGTGTAACGGTGTTCAGATTCCGTGTCAAATTATCAATTTTGCTATTCATATCTTGTTTCATATCACTGAAATTGGTGTCCATATTATCTAATTTCGTGTTTGTGTTTAACAATAACTGCCATAGCAGTGCTGTCAGCTGTACTTTCCAAGTTAATGTTTGTGTTGTGACCAAGTGGGGTTTGCAACGTGTTGTCAAGATTAATATTGAATCGCTTTCCTATGTTTCATTCATGAGCGGTATGTCGCTCTGGGAGATGCGATACATTGTCTCGAAAATTGTAACCACTGTATCGTCAAGGTTATTCTGCTGTGGAGCATCGCTATCATTTGTCACACATGCAACACTCATCTCTGATCTACTTAAACTTTCTACAGTAGGCATGCATGGCGCCTGAACTTGATCGATCGCGAATTTCTACGCCATCTTGGCTGACTGCGTTCTCGCTGTTGCTATCAACAGTGGACATATATTTTTCGGCAATGTTGTATGAATATGCCAAAATAAAAACTTCACAAAAAATTTCATATGCCAATTGTTAAACTTGATAATTGTAATTTACGTGATGTCAAAGTCTATTTTACGTCTACTATGATGCGCAGCCTATTGTGTCGCAATTCTTTATGTTTTACTGACAACTCGTATCACATTGAAAAATTCTTGTAAATTTTCCACAATAAAATTCAAGGAAGGGAATAACGAGGAAAAAGTTTCTATCTACATCAAAACAGGCGCTACCAAGCGTAACCACGCAAGTAACTTGAGTAGCCGCTCTACCTTTCCTGCTCCAAACAAAACAGCTTACTATGGAAATTTTACATAATCTGCGTCTAGTTCGTATTGCTTTCCAAAATTTTCTCAATTTTTGCCTTTTTGCTTTACTTGCTCCCCGTCGTGATTCATGCAAACAGAAAATACCGACAATTAATTTTTATGACTAATAACAATGGCATAGAAATTCTTACTATAACAATAGTTTACAAATCCGACCCACAACCGCTGCCCTGAACTCCTGGCACTCAGGTTGCCAGTTGTGTTACAATAAAAAAATTGTAAAAATACACATATGAATGTAAAAAATTAATTTATAAGTATATCACAATTGCGTCATAAGAAATGTTGTGCTTATACGATTTTTGGGTAATCGGACTTCCTCTCTTACCTTTCAATTGTAGATGCAGGCATCAGACTTCAAGGACACCAGTCCGTGTCAAAAATAAGAAAACCATTCTTACTTGGTTCCACCTCACTTCAATAAAAAAATGCTTAATACTGTTGTTAATTATACTATTATTCCGGCACACATATGATATATAACACTCGTAATACCTCATACTTAAAGCGGTACATCTTTTATTCGTACTTTTGCATACAACAGAGTCAGAAATAAAACCACGTACTACAAGGAAAAATGGATGATTTTTTTTCATTTGTCTGCGCCTTAACGCGCATTCATAATTAACGTCTTTGCCAACGCTTATGGTCGATCAGTGTGTCATTTTTCGTTTTTAATAAATTTTAACTTTACTATATCCCGAGGGTCTTTTGCCATGTACCTACACAACAGCCAGTAAAGTGGCTGCTACAGAGGCTTTCCCGAAGTTCTAGAATTATCAGCTGTCATTCCCCTACAGCCTGGCCATCCAGTGTGCGTGACTTCTGGCTGTGGTGATATCTTGAAGATATTGTGTTTAGTGCTCCCATTACGAACGCAGCTGAGCTGAAGGCACACATCGCGCAACGCATTCTGAAAATGACCCCCCCAATACACTCCAATCTGTTGTAAAACATACTGTTCCTCGATTTCAATTGGTTGTAGAGAAAAGTGGGCAGCATACTGAATATGAGTTGCGTCAGTCTCATAACAGTTTATGTGGCTTTTGGCCCCACGACGATTAAAAGTGGTGCCATTTTGCTTTTTATACGGTTTTTGGCCTCAGAGGAATTATTTAATATAAATACAAAAACCGATTTTTCCCGCCTGATGTGGAACGAGCTTGCCATGGTGGATAGTCTTACCTAACTAATAGCGCCACAACTGTTGATTGCCGAACTTGTGCAATCATGCCCAATGAACACGATGGATTGCGTAATGTGCAGCTCAGACCATAGCCGTCTTGTTACGATTCATCTGTCATCTGTAACCGATCCCATTCGCTTTAAGACGCTTACAGCGCTATGTATTGGTAAAATTTTCGATAATTTATTGTACCATAACGTTTCCCCAGCGTCAATAACATGCTGTTTAAATTTGACGACATTCTATGCAGTGATTCTTTTTTACAGCGTTTTGAGTTTCGAATTTTAATTATGGACATCCTGTACGTTAAGATGATATCCCCTAATGTCAGAGAAGGAAACAACGTAGAATTTATCATCATTGAGCGTAATGAGTTGTTACTTCCTTTGTATGTTAACCTGCAGGTAACAAATTTGATTTTGACGAGACTGGGAACGTTCATAAAGGATATGTGAAGTTCGTAAATGTAGATTTCAACAGACACAGTAATGTATGCAGTAATAATGATGACGATGAAAATGGTGGAAATATTCTCCAGTAGACGGACTCATATTAACTAGCAGTAATTCCTGACAAACAATCTGCATCGTCCAATATTGGCAGACAGTGGTGTGGTTACAATCCTTACCTGTAATTTGTTGACAGTAACATTGGTGAACAATGTACAAATATGCATGCCAATCCCAAACACCCACCATCGACCAAGTTACATCAGTAGCAAGACAACAGGTAGTACCATTCTCTTGAAGGTTTAATTTCAGATAGCTAATTGGGAGTAATTTAAAGTCAGAGATCAGAAGATAAGTGAACTAGTCCCTCCAACTGAGTCCTATGATCAGTTTGTTGAAAACCTTAGCAACTTAATTACTGAAGGCCAAAGAGAGAAGTGGATAGAACTTATGGAAGAACCAGTCCCTACAGAAGTAGTCAGAAAGTGTGAAGACAGCTGAAGAGATTAAATAATGATCTGACTGAGATAACTATACATGCCAATGTTTCTCCTGATCAAATTGTTATTATCCTGCTTTAGAATGCTAAACTAGACTATCGCGTCCATAGCTCACATTAAAAATACAGGTCGCTGGAAGAGAAACATAGCGATGTTTCTAAACAATTTACTTGTTGGGACAACAACCACAGCGCAGACTTCGCAAACCTGTTGAAAGGTGGACAGGTGAGTTGCTTACGAAATCCTACTGCTGTATGGCAGAATATTTCTGGCACAGCACACTGAAATACCACTGTCTGCTGCGGTGGTGGGCTGAATTTCCATATTACATGGCACAATCTTCACTTCTGTGGTCACCTACATGACCAGAAGTGGGGCTCAGTCGTTATACAGCTGTACAGAACAACTATAAATACATGCAGCACAGCTCCTAACAGGCACATGTATTCACACCACCACGCACTGTGACTACAGCCGACACCATGTCAGTGATGTCGGCCAACAGTCCTTTGTGGAACCGAGCAGCCTCAACTTCACCTAACAGCGTCATCAGCTAACTGCTAGTCCACAAGCTGCCGCTAAACCTGATGGTACTGGGTCTGGCACTGGTCGCACTAAGGGAAGACCTCGTCCAACGCGTCTTCATCTGGCATCCAGGTGTCTACAAAGGTCCTGGGTTCAGCGCTCGCTATCTGTGTACCAGGCCTGCCGCTCATGGCCACTGCAGAATAGGCCTACTAGCTGCCAGAAGCACATGCCTTACATCGGCATACCCGCTACGCTTGCACAACCGTCCTCTGCGCCAAGCGCCACCACCATGTGCACACACACTGCCACAAGCTCAGAATGCAACTGCTACATGTGTGCCAATGAGACACCTTCACTGACCTCTGTACAGAAGACTTGCAGAATAGGGAATGCTATTACTGACAGAGCCCTCCTGGTTCTGCACTCGCCACAGTACTGGTGACGCAACCCACAGGTCTTGCACATGTCGTTCTGGGGCAGAAGCGACCATCCTGGCCGATAATGTTGTCTGCATCCCTGATTCCGTTAAATGTGGTGTCAGGGGAAGGCGAGTAAAAACTAGTGGCATTGTGGTACAGCGATCAGCAGCGTAAGTTCAGTGTGGCGAGTGGAAAAAAAACTACTTTTACATGCAGTTGCGTTGTCAGTGCCCTTAATCGCGTAGATGTGAGGGTTGGACGGTAGGTGCAGCTGGCGAAAGTGATTTAAGTGACTCTAGAGGGCACACTAAGGAAACAGGTAGTGGTTTGTGCCTGGTTAGGTGTGGGCAGTACAACTTGGTAGCTACAGTACCTTGTGCACTCAGTCATTAGCAGTGATTTGTTTTAAGTGTAGGAGGCCTGTACATTACACCAGAGGACATAGAGAAAGCAGATGGTTTGCGTTCAGCCATGCAGATTAGAAGTCTAATGGTGAGATTAGCATTAAGTCCATTCCTGTTCCATTCTTGCATCTGTTGTAGACAGAGGCTTTGCAGTGAGTGAAGCAGGTGTACAGGGGGTTACCACTACAAAGGCTGTCCAGACCTTGCTGAATAAGATGGCACAAATGTGGGAGGACAATGCGAACTTACATAAGCAGTTAGATGCATTAAGAGGTGATACAGCCTTGTCCTGTATATCAGTACACATCAAAAATGTCAGTATAGCTACCCCAGTTTTTACCCAAGTTCCTCATTTTTAGGGTAAAGCAGATGTGGACGTGTCAGCGTTTACCAGCAACCTATTAATAGCTGTGAAGCTGTGACATACATCGAAGGGGCACTTCCTGCATATGGCCAAGTTACATTTGGTAGAAGATAGAGAAACATGTATCACGAGGAGATGAGGAATGCTCAAACATTCAAAGCTTTGAGGACAGACTTGTTACAGTGGTACATTTGTCGATATTAGTGGGAGCAATTAAATAGTGTATCACAAAAACAGGATGAAACCATCGAAAGTTTCGTGGATCAGATTAAAAAGCTTAACGCCAATACACATGAATCGATGGAAAGTGATGAAACTATCAGGGCCCTTCTGGAAGAGGGAGAACAAAGAGAGTTGGGCTCATTTTTTGGTGTTTCCATCCAATGTGTCACTAAAAGGACGGGCTGAACTCCCTGAAGACTTAATTGGAGCCATAGAAACGACAATAGCATTGGAGGAAGTAGATGCTTTGAACCCAGTCCAAGATAGAACGGGGATTTTTTCTGCTGAGGTCAAGTGTTATTGTTGGCAGTCAGGTTTCATACGGCGAGAGTGCTGTCAGTGTGTTTGCAATGTGGGAGGGTAGACCGTTGGAAATGAGACTGTAGACAGAGTAAGGGACATGACAGAAAGACAGAATGGAAATGATAAGCTACTGTCAAACGACAACGGAGGCTCCGTGACCACCAAGCACAGATCCCAATAAATTCTAGCGTAGCTAAAAAGTGTGCAGAGGTGAAATATTTCTTAAGTTAGACAAGCTTATAGATGTCCGTGGCAAGTTTTGCAATGTGGGAGGGTAGACCGTTGGAAATGAGACTGTAGACAGAGTAAGGGACATGACAGAAAGACAGAATGGAAATGATAAGCTACTGTCAATCGACAACGGAGGCTCCGTGACCACCAAGCACAGATCCCAATAAATTCTAGCGTAGCTAAAAAGTGTGCAGAGGTGAAATATTTCTTAAGTTAGACAAGCTTATAGATGTCCGTGGCAAGTTTTGGAAAGAGGATGTTGGGTGCACCACGATATAGGTACTGTGGAGCGAGTGGTAGTAATCAGCAGTCACTGGGATCCATGATACAGGGTAACAGCTATTGAACTACATGAAAAAAACCTTAATAATTTATGAACTGTTTGCGTTAGGACTTTCAAACTGCTCTGTTGGCCGCGGGGCACGATGGGAATTAGTGTGCACATGATTTGGCTTACGCCATTTTCGTTTGGATGGGTTCGTCAATAAAAAATAAATTGGTGTATTTGGGGGGACTGAGAATCCGCATTTCGCGATCAAGAAGTCTCTTCACCCTCAAAAGGCGACAGTGTGGTGTGTAATGTCCAGTCACCAAATAATCGGTGCGATATTCGTTGGTGGTACGGTGGTACGGTGACTACCGAATGGTACCTGAAGGTTTTGGAAGATGATTTCATCCTCATTGTAAAAAGTGACTCTGATTTCGGCAAGATGTGGTTCATGCAAGACGGAGCTCGACCCCATCGAAGCAGGGGAGTGTTTGATGTCCTGGGGGAGCACTTTGGGGACCGCATTCGGCTCTGGGGTACTTAGAAGCCACTGGCAAGGGTCTCGATTGGCTGCTATATTCTCCGGATATGAACTCATGTGACTCCATTTTGTAGGGCAATAACACCAAAACCATTGCTGAGCTGAAAACAGCCATTCAGGAGGTCATCGACAGCATCGATGTTCCGACACTTCAGTGGGTCATGCAGAATTTCGATATTTGTCTGCACCACATCACCGCAAATAATGGCAGGCATATCGAACGTGTCATAACCTAAATACGAATATCTATAGTGGCGTTTACATGTTGAATAAAGTGTTTACACGCCGCAGTTTGTAACTAATTTACGTTTGGTTTCATATAGTTCAATAATTGTCACCCTGCAGCTATTGGGCGCGGTAAAACATTTCTTACATGAACATCACGCTAAAATCGTCCTTGGACAGCATATAGAGGAACTCTATCGACACCAATTCATCTCGGGAAACTGCTGTTATTGTCACACTGCTGCATTACTTCTCCCTGGCACAAGTGGAACCGATCAGACTGTGTGCAAGGTCTGTAATAATTAAATCATACAGCGAAGTACCATAAGATATGTGGAAATTACTATTGATGAGCAAAGGGGCTGATTTTCTGATAAATATATTGTGTGTCATTGAGCCACTAAAAGAGATTGATGAGTCGGATAAGGTACAGTGTTTCATACGTGGAAATATGATACACATTCGGCAGGCAGACAGTGAGCTGGTAGTGCCCACTGGCTTAAATAATTTTGGGACCGAAGACATGGGCGTGTCTAAGAGGTTGATGGTAACAGTTTGGAGAGTTTAGAAGAAGACAATCTGGATGGGATAAATTCGGAGCCCAACTATAAGGAACACACCAGTTTAACTGCATTATAGGAGGAGCAAAAAGAATTAGCAATGGAGTAATTGTTAGTGGAGTTTGAGGACTTCTTTAATGATCGAGGGTCTTTGCCAGTGACCACAGCGACATGGCGTAGAACCCAACTGGGAATAAACTGCCTGCATACAATAAGCTGTATAGAATACCACATCATCTGCAACCAGTGATGTATAAGCCCAGTAACCAACAGTTATAGAATGGTATTATTGAGAAAAGTTACTGGCCTTGCAGCGCACCAGTAGTGATCGTTCGAAAAAAGAGTGTGTACAGCAGGAAAGCATATCGGTTTTGTTTTGATTTACAGATATTTCAATAGTTGTACAATTAGATTCTTATCCAATCCAAAATATAACAGAAACTTTGAATAAACTGGGGCACTGAGTATTTTTCCACCATGGATCTACAGGGTCACTATTTTCAGTTAGAAGTAGTACAAGACGACAGGCCAGAAATGGAATTACCGTTCCTTAGGAACACTACTAATACCATCATATGCTGTTTGGATTACAGAATGCGCCATCCATGTTTCAGCATTTGATAGAAGGAGTTTTAAAGGGTTAAAACTAAAGCAGTTTACGATATATTTGGATGACGTCTTTGTGAAGGATGTGGAAGAACATATGCTATAGCTAAGTGAAGCATTTGAGATGCGTAAATAATCAAGAGATAGTCCAGATGGATCATAGGTTGGTAAAAGCCACGGAAAGAAAGAAATTGCTCTTCAACAGAGAAGGAAAAGCTGAGGCTCATATATTGCATAGCATACTTTTGATCAACCCCCCAAGAACCATGGACCTTGCCGTTGATGGGGAGGCTTGCCAACATTTTCAGTATTCTGCAAACACTTCCTTCCCCTATCCCAACGTAGCGTGACAATTCGTTCAGTGTAATGCGTCTGTCAGCAGTCACCAATTCGTTAACTCTCTGCACATTGTCTGGAGTGTGTGCAGTATGAGGCCTGCCGCTGCGAGGACAATCCTCAATATTGCTGTGCCCACTTTCATCTTGTAACCTGCTTGCCCACCGACTAACTGTACTGTGGTTGACAGCAGCATCTCCATACACCTTTTTCAACCTCTTGTGGATGTTTCCCACTGTCTCGTTTTCACAGCAAAAGAACTCTATGACAGCACGTTGATTCTGACGAACATCAAGTGTAGCAGCCATCTTGAAGACATGCTGTGACGGCGCCACTCACGGGAACAGGTTGAACTAAGTTTGAAAACAAGCAGGAAGGATGTGTCTACACACTAAAACTTTAACACATGCAGAATGAAAACTGTATTTTTACAAAAATAGTGTGCATTTATTTTGGAGTGACCCTCGTATATATCGGATATAAACAAAGGCATAGACGAATAAAAACATTTATAAGCATGCTGCTAATGTTTTTTCGTTTAACTGTGGAGTACTTATGGCCTGACGCGATCGATAATAATCGGCCACTTTGACCTCCAATAACTCATGTATTATTCAAGTTACATGCCTGTAATTCATATCAATTTAGGTGTACAGTAATAACTTACTAAAGACCAGGTGATCGACAAAATCGGATGAAGCGTTTATATTTTGGAAATTCGTTGCTGGGTGTTACTTGTATAATTTACCATCACATACTAAACTTTAAACTAATAAAGATATTGAAAATTTGATTACACCATCAGAATCGTCGTGTAAATAATGGTAATGTACATGTTTCTTTTTGAGGTATCATGATTCAGCTGGCTACTATTAATTTCTATACGAAATGTGAAATGTCTGCCATTAAGGTTTCACGAAGTCCGCCATCTTTGGCCCTCCCATCACACAGCGTCACCAAGGAATTCCCAGCCACATGCTCGATGGACCACGTGCTGGGGCTACCCCTCTCGTCTGACTAATGTTCCGCACCACGTGTTTGCTGCCGGGCCCCAGCTGACTGAGCAGCCCATGTGGCCACTGCTTCCTCTGAACTTATATTTTCAGAGTGCGATGACTCGCCCGTTACCTCACAAGGCACCACAAAGCTAAAATTAGATTTGTTCGAACATGCACAGAGGCATTCAAGCTATGATTCTTCACCTACTTCATGTGTGAATTGGATGGAAAATACCCTCTGCCACTCAATTTACAGCGGTTTGTAGAGTAAAGCGTGTATGTAGATATAGATTTGATAGGATTATACTTAAGTCATTTTTATAACCAATCAATGACTTAGGGGCTCCGCTCCTTCACCACCAGTTCAGGCCCTGGGTACACTGCGTGAATGCAACAAAACTTCAGTCAAGTTAATTGACTGAAGGCAGGTCATAGGTATGTTCACTAGAACACGATCAATTCTTCTTCAATAATAATATAAGCAAATTACTCGTTTTCTGCTACAGTTTGTAAGCTTAACACAATACTGTTTACGAACCATAGATAGTATGAATATTTATCTTAAGACAGATTAGAAATAAATTGTCTAGTGCTTAAAAACAATTAAAAATTTTGGATAAAGTCAGTTTCTTGTGTCTGATTGTAATGCACATTTTCTAATGGATTTTCAGGTGCAGGGTTTATATGAAAATAGACCATATAATTACACTTACCGTGTTACGAGACTTAGTGTTATTTTAACGTTGAAATTTTATCACTGGAATTACCTGCTACCGTTTTTCCTACCTTCAAGAGAGGAAATCTACAAGAAGGTTAACAGTATACCTCAGAGTGAGTGGTTGTAAATTGTTCACAAGTTTATAAAATAAAGTATCTTGTTACAGCTTTGAAAATTGTGTCAGTTCCTATTTTAGTGACTGCAAACAGAGAACATAACCTAACAGGAAAATTTATTCACTTCTAGAAAGCACCACTATCTCGTTCAGCCTTCAAAGTGAACTGTCATTTGCATGTGTAAATTTCATTTCTTTATGTATTAAACAACTCAGTACACGTGCTGAGTTAACAGAATGTATAGCTTGTACAAATAAAGAACACCCCCCCCTCTCTCTCTCTCTCTGTCATAGACACACACACACACATACGCACACTCACACACAGCGAGAGAAAAAGAGATGGGGGGAGGCGGGTATTTCACGTGACGTAAAGCGCAGAAACTTGAAAATATATATTGCATTAAAAATAAATAACGTAGGTTTTTATTGGAACAGTGGTTTTAGGAGTTTTTCAAGCTTGTTTTTATTTATTTATACGTCAGGCTCCGTGGAATAATGCGAGCCAATGCTACTTGGTCATGGAATAATACATACACAGTTTACAGACTGCTTATTAGAAATTTATGAACAAAATAATTAATTAAACAAAAGTAAAGTGTGAAGGAGTATATTAATAAGTAATGTATTGTGGAGGAAAGTCTTCCCTGGGGGCAGTACGTCATTGTAGCACTGAATGTGCAGGCAGAGAGGTTTTCATGTTCAGCAAATCTAAGGGCTATGCCCATGTTAGCATAGAAACTGGTAGGGTCTCCCCTGCAAGACAGGTCTCAGCCGTGGAACCTGACGAAGTATGCAAAAAATGCCACATCCCTTCCAACATGTGTTTCTATAGTCCTTCCCCAACTTCCTAGCACCCAACCCAAGGCGTAATGTGATCCTTGCTGAGAGGTGCACAGCACATGGGAAGATGTGTTGTGTACGAACTCACAGGGATACAGGGCTGCCTGCCTCAGTAATTGCCCTTATACCAGCGTGGAACTCCGCTGCTGTTGACGTGATACATCCCTAACTGTCACATGACCGATGAGGGGAACGCAAGAAGTAATTCAAAAGCTGAGGCAAGAAATAGGGAAACAGACCTATAATACTGCACTTTCAATATTTAGAATGGCGGTTACTCAACAGGGTATCTACCGGTCAAAATGACGTCACAGAAGGAGGTGCTAATTCAGACGGTCTTTTTGAGAAGACACAGTTCTAGGCCCTAAATTCAGGACGCTGTCTGGACAGAAGTGTGCTAATATTTCTATGAAGGGCCGGGAATAGTGGATCAACTTAAACGGACGGTGGCCAAGATAGCTCCATAGGAGGTCGTAAGGCTCGTGTTCTCTCTTGTGTCTAGTTTTGTAGGTTAATTTTGCAACTATGAGACTGTCGGACTCGAATTTGGAAGATTCACACAGAGAATGCACTTCGTTAGGAAACAAACCTGACCATAAGCCCTGTATCTCTTGTTGTTGTTGTGGTCATCAGTCCAGAGACTGGTTTGATGCAGGTCTCCATGCTACTCTATCCTGTGAAAGGTTCTTCATCTCTCAGTACCTACTGCAACCCACATCCTTCTGTATCTGTTTAGTGTATTCATCTCTTGGTCTCCCTCTACAATTTTTACCCTCCACGGTGCCCTCCAATGCTAAATTTGTGATCCCTTGATGTCTCAGAATATGTCCTACCAACCGGTCCCTTCTTCTTGTCAATTGTGCCACAAACTCCTCTTCTCCCCAATTCTATTCAATACCTCCTCATTAGTTATGTGATCTACCCATCTAATCTTTGGCATCCTTGTGTAGCACCACATTTCGAAAGCTTCTATTCTATTTTTGTCTAAACTATTTATCGTCCACGTTTCACTTCCATGCATGGCTACACTCCATACAAATACTTTCAGAAACGACTTCCTGACACTTAATTCTATACTCGATGTTAACAAATTTCTCTTCTTCAGAAACGCTTTCCTTGCCATTGCCAGTCTACATTTGATATCCTCTCTACTTCGACCATGATTAGTTATTTTGCTCCCCAAATAGCAAAACTCATTTACTACCTTAAGCGTCTCATTTCCTAATCTAATACCCTCAGCATCACCCGATCTGTATCTCTTATGCTTACGAAATATTAAAGTTATTCCGTTAAAAAATAGAAAATGTCACTTCGAGATAATAACAGCTCAAGTCAAATTACTTTGTTTTATTACCCCTTATTATGTAACACGCAGCCCTATGGATGGATAAACTCATCCAGTCTTGTGTTCACGTTTAAGCTAGCTTCATATTCATACAGAAGAAACATTAATTAGACTGGTAATTACCGACCACTGAAGGCTTTTTATTTAAGTTATACTATGAGTATGTTTCCCCACGAGGCTTACTGATTCACAAACATGACTCTTTTTCGGACACAAATCTCCTAACAAATCTCAGGTGCCTTTCTGTGAAATGACTGAATTACTCACATACTTTTCTCGTACGAACCAACATAACACCTGCAACTCTTCATTATACTTTGCAGCGAATTCCGCATACTGATTTATCAATGACACAGTTCTCTCTCTGCACGACCGCTCCACGCTGAAGCCCAGCAATGACTGCCATGCACACATACCAAGACGACGCTTGACAACTAGCGCTGGGCACTGGTGGCGTTATACAGAAAGGCAACGAACGCTCCCTCAGAGAAGAGACATGCGTAGCAGTACCTCTTACGTCACCCCAGCAGCTCTTTTAAACGTGAGAGTGAAGTTTTTCGAAAGCCTAGGAAGAAGACAACAGAAACCCCAAAGAAATTTTGAACCAGCAGCTAGATCACCAGAAAAACAAATAGTCACATATCAATGGACAAACCAGTAATGGTTCCCATCTGAGTTAGTACACACAGCGTCATACGAAGATAATAATAATTTTAGATGGTTGAATGCTTCCTGCAATTTCTGGTATTTGGTAGCTAACGCTTCTTGCACGGAGGAAGGCTGGATAGACATTCCAGCACCCAGCACATAAGGAACGTTGTGTTGCTGATCCTCGTCATGCATCTTCTTGTCACTCTGTTACATTTCCATTATTTGTTTAACAATATTCCTTTTGTCTACAGTCATACACTCCTCCATTATCATGCTTTTCCATTCATGATGCAGAAAGCTTTCAGTATATTTCTCTGACATGTTTGAACAAATAGACTTTTTAAATTCTTCCTTGCTCAACACAAGTATCTCATCAGTTGAACTCATGATACTTATGCATACATACAGACAGTGAAGAAAAGATGGTTTTATGTGTTGCATATTCGGTTATTCTCATGACAACATTATTGCAGGCTTTGCCAACTCGCAGATTCTCTACAATGCAGAAGTGGCAAAACAACACTGCTTCCAAATTAATTCTGCATCGAGTGGGTGAACAGAGGCGCTGGCAGCAGAGAGAGTGATGGGGGCACTGGGGGTGCGAGGCTGGGTGAGGGCAGTTGTCAGAGGACAGTGGCATGATGATGTCAGAATTCCCAGCATGGCCTTGGTGCACGTGGCCAGATGTGATGATGGCACAATTCTGGGAACAGCCTTGATGCACATGGCCAGTTGTGATGATGTCAGAATTCCCAGAATGCTGATACTGATGTCAGCTCAACTCCTGCTAGAAACCACAGAAGCCCTTTATTGTGATGGCCTTCCACACACCGTCATTTCTTGCCATATAAACACAGCCCTCCGCGATCCGGCGATGCACCAAGCGTTGTTCCCACTATCCAGCAACATGAAACGTAAATAAAACCCATTTATCCACAACTGTCCACAAAAATCAAACACAATAAGGTGCACAAAATACATGCACCTTCTCCCATTAAGCCGTTCCAAAAACAAACCTTACATTATGTCAGCTTCGACACTAAGAGGCTCTAAAATTTTGGGATACTACAAAATGTGAAGTGAGCAAGTAGAAGCTATTAAAACTCAGATGCATGATAAGACTGCCAAATATGATGTTGTCATTCGAAAAGAGAGCTATGATAAAACTGGATTAGCATTTAAGTAATTTCTGGATCAACTGAGGAAGTATTGTCAGATGTTGTAGAAAAATCTGAACAACACGAAATAAGTTTTAAACAGTTAATAATTGAATATATGAGGGACGGGAAGAATTAGTAACTTTAAAGTCAAACGTAGGAGAGAATTGTGGTGTGTTAACCATAATTAAATCTAACATCATAATTGTGTATTCACGTCACTGTGAGGATGACATGGAAAAAGAAAATCTGTGCTGCCATGTCGAACACACAGAGGACATTTTACAATAAGTGTGCGAACTCATACGCAATATATCCATAGCCCACACATTACTGAAAGAAATTCTGAAACGAGAGTAGAGGAAATGCAAGGTTCAAAATGGCTCTGAGCACTATGGGACTCAACTGCTGAGGTCATTAGTCCCCTAGAACTTAGAACTAGTTAAACCTGACTAACCTAAGGACATCACAAACATCCATGCCCGAGGCAGGACTCGAACCTGCGACCGTAGCGGTCTTGCGGTTCCAGACTGCAGCGCCTTTAACCGCACGGCCACTTCGGCCGGCGGAAATGCAAGGAGCTTAATTTAACTAAAATGCTAGTAAACGAAACTGACAAATACTTTACATAGTTTCTTCACCAGTCTAATAAAACGAAGCGAACGTAGTCTACTGAATGCTAGGAGGCATTTAGGTAGTATTAGACAGATCTGCTTGCTAGTTTTAATCTAGCAGGGCACGTATTCACTATTATTTTTATAAAAACCTTTGGAGGACCTTTATGTTCCTTGTAGGAAGAAGAAACGAAGATTCAGTTTCTTGTATGTCATTTGAAATGGGATACGGCTGAATAGGGTGCTCTATACACACAGTATTTTAAAAGCTGGGGAGATTGTACAAAAATTCAAAAAAAAAAATGCTGGTCAGGAAGGGAATAATAACAATTAAGGTGGGACTATTAGATCTGGGATCATTCAGTAGGTGGAGAGGATTTAGAAAATATATTGAGCGGGACTTGAATTGTAGGAAGGTCATACATGAATCCATTAGTGAATGTCATTTTAGTCGTTAATAATTAGTACAGTATGGTACCTGTGTATATAAGGGAGAAAAATGACTGGACGTGAATGGTATCAGAGTTGATGCTATCCTTAGTTATCTGAAGCAGTTCGACAGTCTGAATAAGAATAGGGAGGATGATGAAATTAGAAACAGCCAGAAAGAAAATTATGAAGAATATGTAACAGAAGAAAACCAGAAGAAAAATGCTCCTATTATAGCATAAAAACGGAGAATTTGTGCTGGACAGAGTTAGGGATGGAAAAGAACTGAACAAGCTTTTCGACTTACCTGGACATTTAAATCTTTTTTTTTTTTTTTTTAGCTATTGCACGTATGCTGTTCAGTCGTATGCAGGATGACAATTACTGAACTGCATGAAGTAAAATCGTAGTAACTTCTGAACAGTTTGTGTTACGACGTTCAAACTGCACGGTTGGCCGCAAAGCATGATGGGAATTAGTATGCGCTGTATGGTTTGGTTTAGCGATGAAGCCCCTTTCATTTGCATGGGTTTGTCAATAAGAAAAATTGGTGCATTTGGGGAACTGAGAATCCGCAATTCGCGATCGAGAACTCTCTTCACCCTCAACGGGTGACTGTGGTATGCAATGTCCAGTCACCGAATAATCGGTGCGATATTCCTTGATGGCACGGTGACTACCGAACGGAACGCGAAGATTTTGGAAGATGATTTCATCCCCATTATTCAATGTGAAGCTGATTTCGACCAGATGTGGTTCATGCAAGACAGAGCTTGACTACATCGAAGGTTGAGAGTGTTTGATGTCCTGGAGAAGCGCTTTGGGGACACCGTTCAGGCTCTGCGGCACCCAGAGGCCACTGACATGGGCCTCGATTGGCCGCCATATTCTCTGGATCTGAACACATGCGACTCTTTTTTGTGGGGCTATATTAAAGACGCAACTCCTTTTTGTGGGGCTATATAAAAGACAAGGTGTACAGCAATAACAACAAAACCACTTCTGAGCTTAAAACAGCCATTCAGGAGGTCGTCGACAGAATCTATGTTCCGACATTTCAGCGGGTCATGTAGAATTTCGGTATTCGTCTGCGCCACATCTTCGCCAATGATGGCAGGCATATCGAACATGCCATAATCTAAATCCGAATATCTATAGTGACGTTTACATGCTGAATAAAGTGTGTGCACGCGGTATTTTGTAACTAATTTACGTTTTTTTTCATATATTTCAATAATTGTCATCATGTATGTTTATCGTTCCCCTAAGCTCTGTCAAGAAGCATGGGACTTCATTTTCATGTTTACTGTGGCAGGTTATCTTCGGGGTTTTGGCACAGGGTCCGAGACTTTGCCTATAAATTCCAAGATGCAGTTGTGCCAACACCTTGCAACTAAGAGAGCCTGCTAGATCAGTCGAAAAGCTAGTTCCTGTCTTTTACAACCTCAAACAGTTTTTACTCCACCATAATTTTGACATTTGACCGCCATAACTTGCAACCGATGTAGATTTTTGTTGATTCAGGCGTCGACTGATATGGTATAGGCTTTTTATTGTCTGTCGCACCATGTTATTTCTATCGCGGCAATGGATGAAGTTTTCACAAAACAATAAGCCGACCATTAATTAAATGTATTTGTCTATCTTCTTACAAAATTTGAATCGATTCGCACATGCTTGAAACAAAGAAATTGCGCACGTAATAGAACTCGTGAAAAACGTATTTTTTTGCGTAAAATCCGAATGAAGCTAAATTTTTTAAAGTGAGTTTTCAATTTTATCATAAGAATAAATTTTTAATTTATCTGCTTCACTTTGAATCGTTTCCACGCTTTCAAATCACGGAAGAACGAATCTTACGTGTTACATTTACTACGACTTTAAACCATAGTATCTCAACAACGGATGAAGATCATTTAATAAAAAATTCGTTTTGACTTTATCCATTTATCTACCTTCGCGCAAAGTTTGAACCCATTTCTACAAGTTCAAAGAGTAGTAGTAGAGCGCTTCAAGAACCTCCCAGAAAGACGAGTTTTTTGCACGTAAAATCCAAATGAAGGAACATTTGCTCAAAAGGTTAAAACTTTAGACCAAAGTCCGATACACCGGTGGACCAAATCTGAACCATCAATCACGCTCCAGCCCGAAGTTATTTCAGGGAAACTATTTTTGTACGTGAAGTCCTAATGAGGTTTTTGCACCAAAATCCGAAGGGTGCACACACAAAAGATGTCGTTAGCTGAGCATTAATTTCAGACCAACTAAAATCTTTTTCAAAAAGATTTAATTGATTGGCACGGCTTACCTGGGTACCAGCTCCGGTTTGTCGTTCAAACCTTGTTTAATATACTGTAATAGCTCCGGTTTGTCGTTCAAACCTTGCTTCATATAGCTGCAGCAAGGCAGACGTTCGAGTGTCAATAGAAATGGCCGATGATACGTGGTGTAATGATTGGAATAACAATAAGAACTGCCGATTTTGTCATGTGAAAAGACAAAGCCCTAATAATTGGCCAAGGGGGGAAAATGTTAACAGTTCTTAAGTTTTGTAAAATGTAAGGTAATAAATTTGGAGACGAAAACTTCTATCTCCTACAATAGATAACCAGTGAAAAGTTCAGGAAACGAATTACGTCTTGAGGGAGAGTCCATTCTTGGATACTGTTATTCATAAATAACAAACGGCTTCTTTTTATCAATTTTATTAGATATAATGAAGAATTATTCCTTTGAAAAGAAATATTAGCGGAAGACACACAGTTGAGAACTTAACAGAGAATAATGCCTATAGTCATGGTAAAAATACTGCATGCATGGGTGAACATTTTTCTAGAGTCAGGAAAAGAGAGAAGGATTCTTGCAGAGGTACTATATATCAGGTACAAACAGTGGGACACTCCCGTCTTGATAATTACCAGTATCAAAGTTGTCGGCATCATGGGGTTCAAGAAAAAGTCAGTGACTCAAGGAGTATTTCTCACTTTTATAGAAATAATAACGTGCCAATCAACTACGCGTACGCAGCGAATATTTCATTGACACTTTATTCATACTAATTAGTCTCAGTAAGTGAAAACACTGGAAGCACACAATATTAGCATATACCCTTGGTGAACACGAAGAAAATAGACAAAAAAGAGATGACTTTTATATCACTCTGATATCAAAGATAATTCATTGCGTGAATGCTTGCACTCAATCTTGTATCAAATCAGGTTCTATCAACGTGACCACATCATCCCCCCCTACCCCCCACCCCTCCCCCCATCCCCAACGGGTGCAGCTTGACCTTTGTTTAAGTGGCTGATATGGTCCAATTTTCTTGTCGCTATCTGTAATTACAAACCGAGGAGACCCTTCGATAAGAGGAAAGTTGCAACACACCTGTCTTCCATACTGCATGAATACTAATGCTGGTTTTGAAGGAGATACGATCCGTGGTCGCGGAACTTCTGAATCTAGTAGCAGTTCCGACACGTCTGTCACTGTTACTTGTGCTGGAAGTGATACGTGAATGGTGGTAAGTTCATACGGGACCAAACTGCTGAGGTCATCGGTACCTAGGCTTACACACTATTTAATTTAACTTAAACTAACTTACCCTAAGGACAACAAGCACGCCACGCCCGAGGGAGGACTCGAACCTCCGACGGGGCGAGCCGCGCAAACTGTGGTACGTGAATCAGAACGCTGGTAGTTGCAGGTGCAGTACCCCCTAGGTATGCTGCTTTAAGGCGTTCAATTGAAATGGTATCTAGCTTTCCGTTTTCCTCTATTTTGAACATCTTACCAGTTCTTTTAATCAGCCCAAAGGGTCCGTTACATGGCAGCATGAATGGAGGTGGCACCGTCCCTCAGGCACGCACATTCACACTTAAATAAGTCCTTGAAAAAGAAAATTTTCCTTTCCCCATTCCTTACTGGCTTTTGAGGCACAAGGAGATGAATACGGGAACATAACTAGTGGAGGAATGCTGCCAGGTCACGTTTGCTCAACTGAGCAAAACATGTGGTTGCGAAGAATTCTCCCAGTACTCCTACCCGTTCACTATAAATGAACTATGCGGTCGAACAACCAGTCATCTTTTATTGCTGTGTGCAGTCCCAATAGCACAAAAGGCAATGTGTCTGACCAGGCTTCGGTGCAAAATAACAATGCTTCCTGTAAAGAGCGACGCATACGCTATAGCACCCCATTGCTTGCTGGATGGTAGCCCATAGCGGGAAAATGTTTGCATCCACATAACTGTAATAGTTGCTCGAACATTTGGCCCTCAAATTGTGTGCCCCCCGTCCGTGGTGATTATCTACAGAATTCCAAATCTTGTGAACCAACATTTAACGTGCTTGAACATCCTGTCCTCAAATTATGTGCCCCTGTCCATAGTGATTATCTACAGAATTCCAAATCCCGTGAGCTAACAATGTACAAGAGCATGGGCCACTGATTCTGCAGAAATATCTATGATAGAAAGCCTTAGGCCATCTGGTAAATCATTCAACCATAGTAAGAAAGAAGCGAAATACGCCAGAGTATGGAACGCAGCCCACAGTATCAATAGTAATATGCGAAATTTTCCTGAAGAGTAGGAAAAAAATCTACAGGTGCAAATACATGCCTGGAAACTTTGCAGCTTTGGAACCTTCTGCTCTAGAACGCTCCCATTTCTGGCAATCCCTTTGGATCTACAGCCAGATCACCTTATCTGCTGCCAGGTTTCTAGATGCTTTGTGCTGTGTTGGGATAGGTTGTGCTAAACTTTGAAATTTTGCGTCAGCATCTCGTAGGAATGAATGGACATACTCCATTTGCCTGATTTGCTGCACCAAACTCCTCGATGTGTGCCCTGCATCAGTATAGGCTCTAACTTAACAAACTGGATTCTAACTTTGCTATAACCTGCTGGAGGACAGCATTTGTTTCTTGTTCTGCAGCCATCTGCATTGAGGCTTGCACAGTTGCGGGTCATACATTCAGCTACGACATTTTTTCCCCCACAGTGTGACGGATGTCAGTCGTGAACTGTGTGACGAATTCAACATGTATGAACTGTCGAGGCGATTTGAGCTCTGTCACTTTTTGGAAAATCGAGGTCAGAGGCTTGTGATCCATAGAAATTTTGAAGTGCTGGCCTTCCAACCTGGGCCCAAAATGTTTCACAGTCAAGTATATTGCTAATAATTCTCTATTGAATGCGCTCGATTTTTGGGGTTGAGGCGACAGATTTTTAGAGAAGAAGGCTGATGGTTGCCAGCTTGCAGAAACGAGCTGTTGCAACACTGCACCGACAGCTGTCTCACTGACATCAACCATGAGTGGTATGGTGGCAGCGGCAGGCAGGTGTGCTAACATGCTTTTACCAATGAGCAGTCTGTTCAGAGGTTCGCTTATCTCCACCACATTATACATGTCTTCTATTATAGTTCACCATTTCTTAAAATCTTCTTAGGCCTTTGTACGCAGAGGGCAGAGGCATCTGTAGATTGTTATTTACCCGTGAAAAGGTGAGAAACCTGTGTGATGTACTGCATAGCCCAAAAATTGCACTCCATCTTTGCCAAAGTGGCACTCATCGCAGTTAATCATTATTCCATAACTCTCTGGTCTTTCAAACAGAACCTGTAAATGCATGATGTGCTGCTTCCTAGCCAAGATGTATCCATGTAGTACAAAACGGAGGCAAAGTCTTGCAGCACTTCGTTCATGAAGTGGTGCCATGTATTCGCAGCGTTCCTTAGGTGGAAAGGCATAGTATTACATTAAGATCGCCTAAATAGAGTGATAGCTACAGTTTTCTGCATATCTGTCTTTGCCATCGGTTTCGTGATAATGCCTTCACACAATCTGTCATGGTAAAAATTCAAGCATCAGACACATTATTGTTAAAATTAGCCACATTTGGAACTGGTTGTCCGCCCGGCATGTGTTTAAGGTTCTATGGTCCCCACACATCTTGTGAATGCCCCTTCCGAAAGCAATCGTCGAAACGTAACTCCGTGGCACGTAATTTAACCTCAGATAAATGCAGCATGGTCTAGATGTAATATTGCGTGGAATGGCACCATTCGCTCTTAGGCAATACCTGGCCCATTACGGGAAGTTTCGGAGCAGCTGTTGACAGAGGTCATCATCCGCATCTGTCGCGACCGTGGTAGCTGTATCATATAGCTCTGAGCACAGGACTCAGCAGGGCGGTGCAAACGCTGCAGTAGTTTCTTAGCTTTGTCCGTCTCAGCCTGCACAGCAGCCACTTTCGCTCTAAGGGCAGCATTTCTCATTTGTAGCCAAAAGATCCATGGTGACTGTTCTGACAGAAGTTCATTTTCCATCCAACGCGTGCAGCAATCGAAGTATTTGAGAAAAGGAACCACTGATACAAGTTAAACTTACAATAATTTTATACAGGTGAAACTGAGGTGGTAGTACAAAGCATTACAATACGGCCTGAATAAGACTGATGTTGCAGTAGAGAGTAGTGGAACAACAGAAGCGCCACCCCACTCTGCCCGCGCCCCTAGCCCAGAAAAGTTCAAATTCCAGCAGGACAATGCAACAAACCATAGCTACCTCCACTAACCTAAGAAAATGGCAGGAAAATAGGTCACTTGGGCTATCTCCACTAACCTATGTCATACGACCGCCATCTCTTCCTAGGAATTGACTGGGAAAGAATTCGGCTTGTGTTGGATAGGATGCACATAAGTCCTCATTTAGAAGACAGGCTTTATTTAAACAATTTGAGGCAGTAGCTCCATCCAGTGTGTTCACCGTGAGGTTTGGGGTCCAATTGACCTAGTACACAGTACTACCAACAGAGGATGCTATCGTCCCAAGGCGGTCTGGGAGGGAAAAAATGCGGGGAAATGACTCAGCGTGTACTGGGCTGCTGGAGGGAGGAAGGAGAGTACTTTATTTATTTTGGAACAATGTATTTAGGGACGGATTTCACATAGTTCATTTATTACACTGATACAAAACACCCGCTCCGATGTGCCTGGTGTCACAATACACAGTTTACAGACCTGCAAATTACTCGTAAATCACCGAAACAATGCAGTACAGTCATGTGCAGACATGAAAACAACTTGTAAAGTCTCAAAAAATAATGCATGTAGAAGGCTCTGCAAACACACAACGCTTAAACAGCCGAAAATAATGCACTGCGCAAACACACAATGCACGTAAAAAGCGCTTTCAAACTATCGTCAACCGCATCTATCAGAGGCTCCAAACTGCACACGTGCAGATGGCGCAAGCCAGCGCCGGAGCATGAGCCATCACTCTTAACGCCGCTACTGCCTACAGCAAGCCAGTGAAAGTCGTGTCTGTTTTTGGGTGTACAGTTAGAGTTCTTCGAGTGTTATACTGATGTCACATGAGAGCCAAATCACCCTCTGGGCGCGTGCATGTGTTTACCATTGCTAGTGTGGAACCTCTCTACCTATGGAAACTGACGTCACAGGTCGCGCTATAGAAATCTGTTCCAAGGCTTCCCAGAGTAGCACAGGGTGCATTGTTCCTAGCAGTCCTAACAGGACATACGAGCTGCATCTAGTTGTGCACGCATTTACCTGCCAAGCATTGCTGATGCATCAGCACGAAATGTTCGCATAGTGACTCACCATCTAAAAGGTTCTCAGTGTTATACAGATGTCACATGGCCATGTACATAAGAGCCTAGTAGACCTCTCAGAAATTGTTAAGTGCTGCAGAAATGGTTAACGACCGCTTTTGTAAAAGCTTTCGTGATGTCTCTGAAGGGAAATTCTTGTCCTAACAGGACCTGTTCAAGAAAATAGCCCAGAATAACATCGTTTGCATTCTTCCTGATGGTCCTAACGAGGCACACCGTCAACCACATGTTACCCTTCCTGGAAATCGTTAAGTCCTGCTTTCAACAACAACAAATATCTCTGAAACACGAAATTTCTCACAGCTATGTAGAGGCTCCTACACCCCAGAGCAAAGGATGCCCTGTGAATGAATGGAGCATTCTAATTGGCTCTTACTGAATTCAACCGCTAAAGTACTGATGCTGCCGGTGTGGAAGCACTGTCCGCCTTTTTATCCTGAAGACGAGACTTTCAGCGGCAAAAACTATTTAGCACAGATGGCCACACTGCACTGAAGTTAAAACCTGCAAAAGTGATCTACAGATCGTCAGATACGTCCCACGTATTCGCCGTGCTGCTGTGCAGCGCCAGCGGAGGAAACTACCACCGTAAATGCGGCCCATGATTGCAGCCACGGAAGAGCGTATCAACCAGAGACAGAGACCACATCCCAGGAGAACGCTATCGATACTCCCAGCGCACACACTCGCCCTATTGAATCTTCTCACATTTCCGCAGAGTATACACGCGACACACGCGGTCCCAAAGGCAACTCAACAAAAACTGGGTATTAGTTGACTACTCACCCGCCCAGGGGGAGCTGCGAGCCAAATCGTCATAAGCCATAAGCTTTCTTGGACTCTCTGAACTGATGTGCAATGGATGGGTAAGCCCCATCTCGGAACAAAGGCATTACTGTTTGCGGCCCTGACCTGCTTGCTTGCTGCTATGCTTTCTACGACCATCTCCAGACTCACCAGAATGTCGGGAAGCAGACACATATTTATCAGTGTAACATCAATTAAAGGTTAGGATTGCTGCCATAGTCTGACACCGAGAAATATACTGGATATGTCTCCTCTTTACGAGTGTGACTCTGAAACGAGTCTCAGTCTCTATAGGGAACATAATTTTGCAAGTAAAAAAATGTCTTTCATTTGCCTTACGGCTATCGGTGTGCTGAATCTGTACCTCCCTCACGATAGGACACTCAGTAGCGACCAGCAGAAACTCAAACATATACCACGAAGACTGTTGTACAAGGGCTGTGCCAGTTCCCCACGGCACAAAGTCGTCGCTGTTTCTGGTCCCGACCTATTTACTTGCTTTCTACCCACATCTCCAGACTCTGGGATTACAAGAACACATGTATTTTCACATGGTTTGCCAGAATATTACACCATTTTCGCGGTACTTCTCGATATCAAGCACATAGCAGTATCATACCTATCGCTCGCACAACATAATTTCAAAGATATAAACTGGAAAATATTTCCCTACAAGCCTGAAACTTTTGCGAGGTGGAGCGTGCTGTAAACTATTAAGTAACTAGATACTTATGCTGCCTGCTAAGACCTTTACGTGAAAACTCGAAAAAATAGAGGAAACTGATATTTCCACTCGAGAATATCGATGTTGGTGATATAACAGAGTCCAAATCATCCTTATAATTTACAAAGTCAACTAAGGTGTTTCTGATGTCTAGAGAACCGGCAAACGTGTCCTCCACCCATCTTTCACCTGCTAGATGCACTCAACACACACCACAATCGATGTTCTCTCAACCAAATAAAGACGGGAAAAGTGAAGAAGCAGTCAACCAGACAATTTACATTGGAAGGAATAATTGTCAAGCGCAATCACATGTCCACATTGAATCTTCTCAAATTCCACCCGATCACCAAAGCTGTCCAACACGTATTACGTGGTAGTTCGCTATTCAGCCGTCTAGAGGACGAGACGGTTAAGTCAGCTACTACATTCCTGCATCCCAACAGGCCTTTCCACTCGGACGGCTCCCGCCGTTAACAGGAAACGTGACTCATTCCCGCCACAGGTCACTGCTGGCGCGCCACGCACCCCTAGACCGAATCGTCCTAGGACATCGGTCACATATACATACGATCGCTATACTTGCAATTAAATGTTACGATTTCAGTCGCCAGTTGAACGACATTCGACAATGAGCGAAGTATCGGAAATACACCCTGCTGATAGCTGTGGCTCTGGAAATAGAAATACCAGTACTATTCTTGTGACTTGACATACTCTAGTAAGTTTTTCTTCTGAGTGGTACCATTGTGTCTTAGAAAGAGAGGCGTAATCGTCTTACAAACCGGCAGATGTTAAAAACACCCGATCGAAACAAATATAGTATGTAACTGTCACAAGCCGTCTTGGCTGTACAGGTGTATACAGGTACCCATGTTAAAAGCTATACTGGCGTTATAAATGGAGGTGTGGCATTACCTCTGAATGGAGTGGTTTTATCCAGACAATTACTGTGACACTGAATATAGGCAGTGATCGCTGGAGTGTATAGTATCAGACCAACAGTACGGTTACACGTCGCTGAAGGTGCAACCTCGTAATAAAATTACCGAATTTAGAAAGTGATTTGGCTAAGCAACGTGGTATAAAACCGGTATTTGCAACTCCCTCACGCCGACACCGCTAGATATTTCTACAATATTTTTAACGCATTCTGTCTCGATGCCATGTCAGAGGTTCGGTCTTATATCGACTGGGTTATAGGCGATGGTTGATTGAGAAGGATTACAAACAGCAGATGGTGTGCTGATTGAGGTCATAAGGAATGTACACTAGCTTTTCATATCTCTAGTGTTACGCTATCTGCTAGAAATGCTTACTGGGATTTGGAATAAGTTTCTCCATTCAACCACATACCTGCATTGGATCCTATGGCGAAGTCCTTTAATGATTACAGCCACTAGTGAATCACATTTCTGGCAGTCTCATATCTCGAAACGAGTCACCTATCTCGGACCTATCTACTACAGTAAAATTCCAACGTCGTTTTACGTGGTCCCTATGCATCCTGTAACTGCTGCCATTTCTGCAGCTTCACACATATGATCGTTCCAATTTAAGTCGGAACTGAGTAGAAGTCGGAGAAAGCTATATCTACCACCCTCTGCAACTCGTGTAGAAACAGGGTAAGCTGAGTTAGTGCGGCAGGACATAGGAAGGAATAATTGTCAAGCGCAATCACATGTCCACATTGAATCTTCTCAAATTCCACACGATCACCAAAGCTGTCCAACACGTATTACGTAGTAGTTCGCTATGCGCCTATGTCCTTGACATAGGCGCATCTGGAGAAATCTTTCGCACTTGGATGGATGAGGACTTGGCAAGTTCCATCCATTTATGAGATGTGGAATGTAGCAGTCTACTTCTGGTCGGCTGCAGATTAAAACGGTAACGGTGCTGCAGGGCAGCATTTTTCTAACCGATACATGCCATAAGTAAAAGTACTGTTCAAATGGTTCAAATGGCTCTGAACACTATGGACTTAACATCTGAGGTCATCAGTCCCCTAGCCTAAGAACTACTTAAACCTAACTAACCTAAGGACATCACACACATCCATGCCTGAGACAGGATTCGAACCTGCGACCGTAGCAGCCGCGTGGTTCCGGACTGAAGCGCCTACTTATGGCATGTATAGGTTAGAAAAATGCACCGACGATGACTGATATCAGTCGAAATCGATTTGCAACAAGATAAATAAATTGTTTCCGCAACTGTATGCTACATTCTTTATAATTTTACATATTGTCGTAGCTCCAGCAACTATGCACGATGTCTAAGGTCAGCGCCAGACAAATCCCGCTCCTGCAACACGATGACCGGATAAGTCGAATACAGTGCTATACTATGCCTCCCGATCAGCGCATTTGCGCTAGATGTTGGCAGCTGTACTACATTTACAAGCAATTTTAGAACACGGAACGAGAGTTTATGTCATGATCGCATGGGTAGAACTGACAAAAGCAAATCGATACAATTGCGGAAAATACATATAAACTAAGAGAATATACGCCGAAATGCGGGGAAATTGAGGAAGTACTTGCGTGTCTTCTGCTTGGCGCAGAAGAGTTTGTACATGGGAACAAACATGCGACAGCAAGAGGAATCCGAGAAAACGTCGACATGGAAGCGAAGGGAACCAGGGAAACAGTCCCTCTTTCTCCATCGAGGGAGTATTCCACTGTATGTCTATTGAGGTAACACTGATACACACGGATTGACTACTGTATATACGCTTTTCAGGAAGACAGAGAGTCATCTCTCTCTAAACTTGCTTGCATCTGTGTTAAAGGATGACATAGAATGGATGGAGTGTCGGTTGAAATGCAGTTGTAACGAGGTACGATTTAATGGTAGACTGATGATGCATTGTAGAGAGAGAAAGGGAGAAGTTGCTGCAGGTCATTTGACCATTATTCCTGATGTTTTTGTCAGGATGCATTAGTTGTGTGACATAGTCTGTGTCGAGTTGTATACAACCGTGTGTTCTGTGTGGGTCTTACAACAGTGTCTACTTGCGATCGTTAACAGTAAACCTATGGGTCATCAGAGGAGTTCCATCTCATGTGTGATGAAGCGTGACACATTTCTCTAAACGAATGAATATTTATGCGATGTACTCCATTTCCCTGTCGTATCTTGGGTGTAAAATCGATAATTCGGTTTCATAACTAAGTTAGCGATAGGTGTTTGTGAGACACTGCAATCCCCGTGTATACATCTGCTTGACAGATATGCTGTTTACAGAGTTATTGGTGGCATGACTTGTAATTTCACATGTCGGACGCTGCTGATATGCATTTGTCTGTTTCCTTGTAAGAGGTATCCTCCGTTACTAACGATCATTTTATATAGGACTGATGTAGGCGTAGTATAATTTCTGAACCGTGAACGGATGTGGACAATGGACACTATACATCTCTGGGAAGCTATAGTGTACTCGTATCACACAGAGATACTGGTGTACGGAAGTAGGTTTTCTCGTTTTACAGTTTGTTACCACAGTTTATCGTAGAGAAACATGAAAGAAGGATGTATGTCATACGCTGGAAATATATTTCTTACATTGTAATATTAACAGCGCTGCATTCCAAACGACTCATAGGACGGGCACTCAAGCGATCTAACATTATAGTCTGTATTAAGTGCAGAACCGTGTTGCGTTAGGAGTGTTTGTGTTTATGCTCTCTCTTACCAATACCCTCCTGGTACTGATCCCAGACACTATAACAATACTTTAACATGGATAGCGTAGTTGATTTACGTAAAATGCTTCGAACTCCATCTGTCTGGAGCTCCATCATGCATAAAAATCACCCGTTTCTTGTTCTTCTTAACCGTCTGCTATTACATCACAACACTTTCAAATATGTTACTATCCATCTGTAAGGAGTGCTAACCTCCTTGACATAGGCGCATCTGGAGAAATCTTTCGCACTTGGATGGATGAGAACTTGGCAAGTTCCATTCATTTATGAGATGTGGAATGTAGCAGTCTACTTCTGGTCGGCTGCAGATTAAAACGGTAACGGTGCTGCAGGGCAGCATTTTTCTAACCGATACATGCCATAAGTAAAAGTACTGTTCAAATGGTTCAAATGGCTCTGAACACTATGGACTTAACATCTGAGGTCATCAGTCCCCTAGCCTAAGAACTACTTAAACCTAACTAACCTAAGGACATCACACACATCCATGCCTGAGACAGGATTCGAACCTGCGACCGTAGCAGCCGCGTGGTTCCGGACTGAAGCGCCTACTTATGGCATGTATAGGTTAGAAAAATGCACCGACGATGACTGATATCAGTCGAAATCGATTTGCAACAAGATAAATAAATTGTTCCCGCAACTGTATGCTACATTCTTTATAATTTTACATCATTTTGATCCTGCTAGCAAACAGCAAAGCTCAGTCCGGAAATCTCCTTCATCACCAACCCCCAAAAAATCAAAAGTGGTTGCTTCTACTGGGAAAGTTATGATCATCATCTCATTCTTAGATATTCATGGAATGGTTCATCAACATGTTGTACCTACACACACATCAGTAACTCAGCAATACCACAGGGATGTCCTGAAAACATTGCAAGTCCATATCAGGCGCAAAAGACCACATTCCAGTGAAGCAGGCTGAATGCTGTACCACAATAATACGCGGCCGCATATTGCGAATGTTGTTGCTGAATATCTTGCAAAAAAGTGCATCCCTCACCCTGCCTATAGTCCGGATTTAGCCCCATGTGACTTGTTTCTGTTTCCTAACATGAAGAAACGCCCTCGTGGGAGGCATAATTGATCATCAGAAGCAGTGGTGAAGGCTGTGGAAGTGATTTTGAAGGACCTCTCAAAAATGGTCTCCAGCATGTATTTGAAGACTTGCAGAAGCGCTGGGACAAGTGCATCGTATTCATGGGAGACTACTTTGAGAAGGACCATCAAAATTATGAGGATGAGTAAAGGCATGTAGTCAAAAAAATTATCATCATTCATTATTGAATAGCCCTCGTATAAAGAAGCGTATTTATCACGATTTCGAAAAGTTCCTGAGCGATTTACTTCAAATTTTTAAATGGCACTCCAACTAATACCTGGATGGACATTGGTAGATAGCCTACATATTTTTCTAATATATGTAATACGCACATATATATGTAACGTATAAAGGGGGAGCATTGTCACCAGAAATCTCGAAAAGTTCTTGACCGATTTACTTCCAGTTTTTACACGATATGCTAATGAACATTCGGACAGATATGGGTTGTATGTAATTTTGTTATATATATATATATATATATATATATATATATATATATATATATATATATATATATATAACAAAATTACATACAACCCATATATAACCTATGAATAAGAAACGTCGTACCAAAACGCTCGAAAACATCTTGACGGAGTTGCTTCAGATTTTTACACGATACTCAACTGGACATTCATATGGAAATGGACGTAGAGAGGGTGGAGGAGGAGACGGACAGAGAGAAGGGGGCGGGGATGGGAAGACAGGTAGAGAAGGGGGAGGGGGAGGAATTCAGAATATATATGCAATTCCCACATACTTTAAGCAGTTACAAAGTATTGCCAGGCTCGCTAATGAAATAAAAAAAAGAATAAATCTAATATTAATATATGAAAGGCAAATATCAGTACATAGAATATAAATACCAATAAGATCAACAACAACAACCTATGAAGTAATAGTAATTAAGTTTACAACCTGTGGTTTCTTCGGCAATATTTTTTCTTGGCCACCTTAGATCAAAATGAATGTTATCACAGAAAATTAAAAGAAATATCCAACTCCATATATTTCATGAGAGCACTTTAAAAAGGTATTATTTACTTCTTACACAGTGTTGTGGCATTATCCACATGCTGGACTTCACGACCATCTGAAGGCCATGCAGGCCACCAGTGAAATACAGCAGCTTGCAGCTGGGTGCTACAATAACTCTGGCACTGTGTTCTGCAACACGTTGGTTTACTGCAGCAGTTGGTTGGCACAGTGTTGCACTTCCACAGCCATCTCTGTAACGTCACAACACACCTGTTCTCAGAGGCCCCCCTTCAGCCATTACCAGCACTTGTTCTCGAACTTCCATCTTCTTCCAGTGCTGTGACTATTTCCTCACCAGTCGTCAGTCTGACGTGTGGTCAAGCTGTGAGAACCTCATCGAGCTGCATCATCAGCTGGGTGAAGCTAATGGTCTATGAGTCATCGGCGAGACCTGATGGTTGTGGGTCTCAAACTGGTTCCAACGACTGGAGGCATCTACCTCAGACTTATCGCCTGACACTACAGCTGATTCCAAGTGTTTGCGTTCAATGCATGGGCCCTGCATGGCCCCGCCTGCTGCTTGGACCTAGTATTGTGTACACCACTCAGCAGTCTCACAACGCTGTTGCTAGGGGAACACCTGTCTCCCGTCGGCAAAGCCTCACACAACTGTCATTCCAATGTTCACATCCGCTGCACGGTTCTTGAACACAGACATCGATCTCTTATAGGTAAGCCACGAATAATAAAGAATGTTACCATAGAGTCAGCATTCGTGACACCGCACTCGCTGTGGCACTGGAAGGTCACCAGCCACAGATCCTGCATGAACCATATCGGGGTGAAATGCCTGTCCTAGCTGCTATTGGTTTCCTTGTCTCTTTCTCCACCATTACAACAGTGTAAAATTGGCTGTCATTGGCAACTAATTCTGCCATATGCTTCGCAGAGGTTTGCAGAGAACAGATGCAGATGTAAGACATTAGGGTTGGGGTTGGGTTGTTTGGGGAAGGAGACCAGACAGCGAGGTCATCGGTCTCATCGGATTAGGGAAGGGTGGGGAAGAAAGTCGGCCGTGCCCTTTCAAAGGAACCATCCCGGCATTTGCCTGGAGCGATTTAGGGAAATCACGGGAAACCTAAATCAGGATGGCCGGACGCGGTATTGAACCGTCGTCCTCCCGAATGCGAGTCCAGCGTCTAACCACTGCGCCACCTCGCTCGGTCTAAGACATTAGGGATGCTTCTATGAGTCCTCCAGCACAGTGTATTCTCAGGCTTATGACTCTAAGCTTAATGTTATTTGTGCTACTTGGCCTATACTAAAATTACGAAAACAGAAAATGACTGGAGAGGAAACCACGAGAAATAGTTTCAAATTAACAAATTGTAAGAGTTTCTAGGAGTCCTATATTCTAGTATCGACTACAGCAATCTGTACCTTGTTTTCAAAATCCTTGAATACTTCCGTTTAACCTATGTGAGTTTTCGGAGTAGATATACACTTCAAGTGGGGAAACAGATTAGACAGTACCTAATGCTGACCAAATTGGCTCATGAACTCAGTAGACCTTTGGTGCTCGTGACAGCAACAACCCACCTGCAAAGAGTGCAGAGACGCTCTTTCAAGAACACCAATCTGATTTCTTGACATGATCTGGAATGTGTCAGTTGGTTTATAATTGTAACATTCTTTGTCAGTGAGAGACAAGGAAATATGGTGATTATTTGCACCACTCTCTTTGACATTAGTTTTGTTTTATCTATATGTGTATCCCTCTCTCTCTCTCTCTCTCTCTCTCTTTCTCCCATTCTCTCTGTCCATCTGTCTGTTCCTCTATCTCTCCTCCTCTCTCTCTCTCTCTCTCTCTCTCTTTCCGCATCTCACATACAACACACACACACACACACACACACACACACACACACACACACATGACAGCATTATTTATTCATATATTCTTCTGGAGAGTAAGAGAGTTGTCATTAGCATAATGTGGTGTTGTTTTCACCATCATTTGGACTACAGTCCTGCTTAGTGTCGTCGCCATGTCTTGTTCGATAGCATGGCAAAGAATTAACGCAATCGAATTGATTTTCTAAAGTCCGTTATCAGATGCAAACATAATTAGCTAATGGGACGACAAATTGATCGGCGACTCCACGCCCTATTTCCCGAACCGCACTAGCAACGAAATTAATACACTAAATGACGACAGCACAAAGAGTTCAGTCCAGCATCTACACTAACTGAATTACATCGACAGATGGACTAGCGTGTAAATGAAACAAAGAGGTTCGTAGAACTATTTTTACTCATTTCCTATTTGATACTGTACTGCTGTGATGTGGAGTTATTCATTTCCTTTTTCGTCAGTCATTTGTACATTGTCATAACACCTACATTCAGATACATATTGCAGTTGAGAAGATATCGCGCAGTCCACCAGTAAAATACTCCACATCTCATCCCGATTCATGGATGGTACGCCAAAACAAGTTTGCCAATATGTAATGGCTTTATATCAGAACTTTCAGCGTCAAAGTGATTTTAGCTCTATCAATTATGGTACTACTAATTATCTTTCATCTGAGTTAATATGAAAAATCTATAAGCCTCGTCCGTAAATTGTTTCGTAAAGTTCCTACTACTGAGGTACGCCCATAAAACAATCTAAACGGTAAAATCAGAGATCTACGATTGTGCTAGTATGAAATCTTATGTAAATTGAATGTGGAGGGGGGAAAGGGAAAGGAAGGGTAAGGAACTGGTTATATCAGTTGCATCGTAACTTTATCGGGAAACAGCGGCGACGAGTGAAAATGTGTGCTGGATCAGGACTCAAACCCATGATCTCTGGGATTTTTGGCAGTTGCGTTAGCCACTCCGCCATCAGACACAACGTTTATCACGAAGTTATGGAGTATCTTGGCATGCTTCCCAGCTGACTCAATTCCCACCTAGAGCCACCTATCCGTAGTCTCCATCCATGTTCTCCATGCCTGCTATCTTTAGATTCCCACTGGAGTCGAAAAATATTGTGCACTCGCACTGAAGATGGTGGATTCATTGGCCCTCGATGTGAAGCAGATGCATGGGTATGTTGATTCTGCATGATGCCTGTTCTTTCTGATATGTCTGAAAGAACAGGCATCATGCAGAGGCTCTCCCCCCTCTGAGCACTATGGGACTTAACATCCTAGGTCATCAGCCCCCTAGAACTTAGAACTAGTGAAACCTAACTAACCTAAGGACATCACACACATCCATGCCCGAGGCAGGATTCGAACCTGCGACCGTAGCAGTCGCGCGGTTCCGGACTGCGCGCCTAGAACCGCGAGAACCCCGGGATCATGCAGAATCCAACGCACGAACTACTTCTGCATGCTGCTCAGCCACCTTACATTCCCACCTAGCGCCACCTGTCCACAGTCCCTGTCCATATCCTCCATGCTCGCTGATTTTGGATTCCTGCTGGAGGTCGAACGATACTGTCCATCCGAATTGAAGGTTTGGATTCGTTGCCCACCTAGACGAATCAGTTACATGAGTGCCTGGGGTCGGTACTTTCGGACATGTCCGAAAGAACAGACGCCACACATTCATATAAGTGCGAAATCTGTTGTCCCATTGGAAAGGTAGCAGCTGTAGTTAACCAGGTGCAGTACATCAGCTCGTCGGTATGATAGGATGTCACGTACTGTGACGATTTGTTTGCGTCCCAGACCACCAAACGCAGCAGTGATGGCAGGCGGTCAGTCCGCTCCTGGACAAACTTCGTTTTGCGGGCATTATGGAGCAGCTCCTGCAGTTCCATTGCCCATACAATGTCAGCAACCTATTTGTAGCTCGCTAGGGCCCAAAACTTACACATAGTACCAGGGCAGACGATCTTGTGGTCAATCGCCTTGCAGAGTAGACTTCTCCTTAATTCATTTGTTGTCAGCAATTGAAAACGTTAAGAGTAAATATTGCGCGGTTACCCCTTGGGCGGTGGTTCTACAATTTTAATGTGCCAGACATGCAGGAAAAGCTTGTTCCTTCATTGGATGGTTCTAATTCTCTTTAATTATGATATTGTGCCACCAAGTGCCTCTCGTACCATATACTGAGGTTACAGGTGGAATTGGTGCAAGGCAATTGATATAAACCCCAGACTTTTAAAGGAAACAATATGCGTAACGGATAACTATCCTTGCACACCAAAGCAACGCATACGGGGGGGAGGGGGCGGGGGAGCAGTAACTGCATGCTATAAGCGTGCCTCAGCTAGGGATATAGCTTACGTCTGAATCTGATAAGAATAACACCTATGACAATTAGTATCATTGAACATATTTTATGGGGGCAGTAACTGTCTTTCATTGCTTATTGTTGGTTATTGAATAGATATGGTTAGGAAGGGGGGTATCATTTTCGGTTACAACTTCATAATTTTGACTTCGATAGATCTGACATTTATTTTTTAAACAAAACTCTCGTTCATTTGATTCTACACACATTTGACTGTACACACAAATATAAATGAACTATGCAAATGGTCTCTTATGTCATACTACTGTGGGCCACACTATGTGGAGTTTGGTGGGATGAACATTCTGCTCTTTTTCTACCCAACCTGAACATCTCATACAAAATGTGGATTCCTCCCATTTATATCGGCTATTTTCGAAGACAGAGCAAATTGGAGCATAAACGCATGTTCAGACCACTAAAGTATCGTTACTTGTTGTGAAAATCCTGTACAACATTGAGACATAGGCTATATTTCCTCTAACTACTCTCTCGCCAGATAAAAAGAACCTGTTGTTATCATCTTAATATCTTTTATGTCCTGCATCACAGAACTAGAACATTAAACTTATTTTTGGCTCATGATAGAGTGCTAAGTGCATGCTCTACCTTTGTCACAGGATACCTCCTCACTTCGAACTCTCTTAAAATAGCCAGATGCCTTCACACCTACGACATCCCAGAAGGTAGCAGCACAGAGGAGTTGTAAACATCAGACTTATATTACATACGACAATGTAGCTGATTTTATTGCGATGGTCATCTCTCCCAATGCAGATGTGAGACTGAAATTCCATTAAAATATCTAGCTGCAACAAAAATACGCCTGATTACTGCACCATCTAGCCAATCACATCCCTAGTACGCCCTCGCTCCCACCCACCTCGTGACACCTCATGAGTATCCAACTGATTGACTAATTAACTAAACTGATCATGAAAGTCCCTTTGCATGATGAGTAATTTTTTCCTGCAGTCGGATTACAATCGGCAGGTAACCTTTATAGACACTTCTGTGACGTCTCTGGGGGCTTTAGACCATGTAGTCACTTCCTCCGATGCCAAAATGGGTGGTAACTGTCATCAAATAGCTGAAGATATCCAGCACTAATTACTTTCTCCCTTTGAGTTGCCTTGTCATACCAGTGGAAGAAAGTCACTTAGAATTCTGATATACTGCTCCAGAACTAATCCTACTGAGATCTGTCAGTCTATGGGGGCAGCAAGATGCTCCACCCTCCTCTCCACTGCCACGATGCCCCCATCCCCATGCCTACTGCTGCCACCAGGAAGCACGCGAATAGCCATCAATGCCATTTCGTCGCAAACCTCCACTTTGCACACATGTCGGGGCTGTACCACCCGCTGCCAACAAGACACTGCTCACCATAACATACTCGCAAAAGTTGTTCTGTCCTCAGAAGGACTGGGCAAATACTAAGATGTTAAATAATATGCTTGCCCTCGTCCCATGTGCAAACCAAAACGTTTTGAAACGTGTTTTCGAAATATGCGAAAAGGTTGATCTATTGAACATCATCAATTACCTGTCTGCTGACCACCCTCTCCTAAACGGGTATGAGCCTGCAGATTTGGGTTTCTTTATAATTCTACCCTGTAGAAGCGTCCTTTTTGGCTCCCGCCAAATTAGTGGGTGGATTCTTCGAGAATTCAAATGGGAATCCTTGGAAGGAATGCGATGTTCTTTACGAGAAACACTATTGAGGAAAGATATTTGAAGCTGACTGCAGAGGATTCTACTGCCGCAGCATACATTTCTTGTAAGGACCACAAAGATAAGATATGAAAAATTATCGCCCATACAGGGACACAAAGATAGTCTTTTTTTTTCATCGCTCTGTTTGAGAGTGGACTAGGAAAGAAAATGACTAGTAACGGTACAGGCTTCCCTACAGCACGCGCCATATGATGTCAGGCTACATATGGATATAGATGTGGATGTAAATTTAATCTACTTACTAAGATGTCAGACCATGAATCTATAGGCACCCAACACTCACTGAAAAATGTTATCTCTTATTTATCGAAAAAACAAAAGATGGAACATCTACTGCTGATTGTCTCTTCGTAAAAACCTTTATATTAGCCCAAAACTTTCTCATCAGTCACTTCGCAAGACGTATGTGAGAGGTAGTAATATTTTTGTCCACAATACTTACAAGAAACGGTATAGATCTCATCTCTCAACTCCCCTTGCATCAGAGTATCGCTTCACTGCGACATTCTCATGTATCCTCCAATCTTCAACATATAGCATTTGAATCCATCTGATTTCGACGAGTAAGAGACGCCTCCCACCAAATCACAGACTCCTGCTAATTCTCTCGAAATCCCATCACGTTCCGACAACACTGTTTCGTTAGAATGCTGTCTAGCCTTCGACCAGTCGATGATTAAAGTGCTATCACAACGAGAGAAATAGAACACTAACGTACAGGAGGAAATTCACAACCACACAGGGTATGAATGGACTGCACAAAGAAATTCAAAAGCATAACGCCTACAATTTATCGATGTCTATTGACTGTCTACAAATGTCCCGCTGTACGTATCCTTATCTCCTCTTCTCGTATTGCTATGATTACTACGCTAGAAACACGGCAGCGCAATGGTGACAGAGTCTTCATTGACAGTGCTCTCTCTCTATCTGTCTCCTCGTTTTTTTACATCAAACGGAGTGAAACTACCAACAATAAAAACTTGATGTAACTCTTCAGGCTTTCCCGGCGCGATCTTGACATGTGGAATAATCGAGTCTACTGCCGGATGTTTGTGTCGCTCTGGCACAATATTTCGGCCACGTAACTCGTTGCCTTCTTCAGGTCCTACCTGAGACTGCCGTATTGCTGCTGCTGCTGCTGCTGCCGGACAGGGACAGATGATTCCCTGTGGGTCGGTGGAGTCTAAGTCGGAAGGCTATTCCTCCAAACTGACGGAGCGTGTGATGTGTCCTGACTTCGTGTTTGATGTCCTGTCAGTCTGCTGAGACGGTGTTCTGGACGTGCTGGCAACTCAGTGGTCGCGAAGCACATGGGGCCATCTGGTCGCGTTAAGACGCTGCACCCGGTGGCCCAGTGCTCGAAGGAGCGGATTTTCGGACTGCGCATGCTTCTCGTAAAAGAGCAGTGCAGCCTGACGAAACCTGTCTCGAACAGTAGGGATGTTGGAGACTCGGTTAAGGTCGTCCAACGGGAAGACCCGAGGAAGGTGCAACGCCAGACGTAGAATCCGGTTCTTAAGTCGCTGGAGTCGGTCGACGTGGGTCGCTGCAGCATTGCCCCAAACCACAGCGGCGTAGTCGATGAGCGTAAGAGTGTAAGATAAAGCGGAACACCCAGTTCTGGCGGGAGCGCAGGTGTCGAATTTAGGAAGCGGTAGAGTTGAGTCATTCTTCCCCTGACCTTTTTGACGATGTCGTCGATATGGTGTCTCCATGTGAGTCCTCTATCCAGCGTCACACCCAGGTACTTGGCTGTATTGCCCCAAGGTACGGCGGTTCCCCTGATGGTGATCTGTGGTAGGTCAGCTGGGATATGCTTCTTGATCATGAGGAGGGCTTGCGTCTTAGCCCCATTGAAGCTGAGGCGTCACCTCCTGGCCCACTGACTAAGTGTGTCAGCTGCTGCCTGCATGCGTCATTGGAGCAGAGCTGCATTCATGCTGTGCGTGTACATCGCCGTATCATCCGTGTAAAGGGTGAGGTGGACCCTGTGCACTCGCGGCATGTCTGCGGTATAGAGAATGTACAGTATAGGGCCGAGGACGGAGACTTGGGGAACTCCAGCCCTGATCCGGTGGTGCGTCAACAGGTCTTCCGTGCGTACATGAAAGCTTCTGTTGGCGAGGTAAGATTTTAAGAGACGGACATGCGGCAGGGGCACACCGAGGTCCAGGAGCTTGAAGAGAAGCCCCTCATGCCATACAGAATCGAACACCCGTGAAACATCCAGGAAGATGGCTCCGAAATACTCCCGTCGTTCAATGGCATCAAGGGCCTCTTCAATGAGTCGAAGCAGTTGGTGCGTTGTTGCGTGCCCAGGGCGAAAACCACATTGTTCGTCCGGTAGGAGACGTTCTTCCCTGATGTGATGCAGGAGGCTGCACAGATACAGCCTTTCAAAGACTTTGCTGACTGCTGGTAGCAAACTGATGGGCCTGTAGATGCTCGGGAGACGAGGGTCCTTCCCAGGCTTCCGGATGGGGACGACCTCGGCGTGTTTACATTCCTGAGGATAGCAGCCAGTGCGGAGGATGCTGTTGAAAAGGCGAGCCAGGTGTTCAGTGCTGTCGGTGGCATCCATCACAGCATTTCATTCGTAAGCTGGTCAGGGCCTCCCTCCTTGCGTTTGTTGAGCCACCGAAGTTGATCGGAGACTTCATCAGCATCCACCTCTTCGATACGTTCGTCACCCATAGGGGCAGCGAGGAACACTGGGAGACGTTGAGCAACGAGGCGAACGTGATCCAGATCCATGGGGTCCATGATGGGCTGGAAATTTTGTTCAAAAACGTGATCAATGGCGTTGGCTTTGTCCACTGGGCTGCTGACGACGTTTCGACCAACTTGTAACGGCGGAATCTTTTGATGCCGGCGGAGGAAGAGCTGTGTGGCTTTCCAGGCGGTACCATCGTCAACCCGAAGAGTGGCCAGGTGGTTGGACCATTCCTGATGGCGGTGGTTTGCAATGGCAACTTTAATGTCCCTCCTCATCCTGTTGAGAGCCCTCTTCGTCGCTGTGTTGCACGTCAGCTGCCATTCACGAAAGAGGCGGTTTTTGGCAGTTATCGCCTCCATGAGGTGTGGTGGTAGTTGCCGGGATCGGTCAGGTAGGTCAGATCGCGGCCGCGGTGTGGCCCGGAGCACCACTTGTAGAGCACAGTCTTGGAGGAATCAGGCACAGCCATCAACCCCAACATCATCTGCGTCAGGTGTGTCACGGAGACCCTCTTCCAACAGCTCATGATACCGGTTCCAGTTGGTGTTCCTGGTCTGGATTCCTCTCCACTTCACTGGCTGGGCATCGACCTAAATGTCAAATATAACTGGGACGTGGTCCGAAGATAAGGCATTTCGGGTGCTGGTGGATATAACATAGGGCACTCTCTTGGCCACCGCAATGTCGAGCACATCCGGAGGTCCACCATTGTTGGGTAAGTGGGTGGGTTCATGAGGTCCGAGGATGATGGCGTTCCACCGCTGGGATGCTCAGAGAAGTTTGTGTCCGTGGTTGTTGGTGAGACGGGAATGCCATTTGGTGTGCTTTGCGTTAAAGTCACCACCAGCAAAGACCTCTCCAGGTAACGCCAGCAATGCTTCAACATCCTGGAGGAGTAACTGTCGGCCAGGCGGACAGTAGACAGCAACAAACGTGATGCGCCAGTGCGAAGTGTCGACAGCTACAGCAGTGGCCTCCATCGCTTGTAGCGGCGGAGGTGGAACTTGATGGTGCACCAGTGAAGTCTGGATGTAGACCGCTGTGCCACCGCCATGATTTGGTCTGTTGGTGCGGTAACACACATAATTGGACACCAGGCTTGAGAAAAGTCTCGGAAAACAGGCAAACGTCGATGGCCTCAACCCGCAGCAGCTGTCGAAATTCGCCATCTTGGGTGCGGATGTGCTAGGCATTCCACACGCAGACTGTGACGCCTTGTTGACTACGGGCCATGCTGGGAGGCCAGTGGTCTGGTGGAGATTGCCTGAATGGCTGCACTGACTGCGACAATGCGTTGCTGCGGGATATCTTTGAGAAGCTCACGAAGTTCCTGCAGGACGAGCCTCATTTCAGCCATGCTGGAATCGGCCGCCTGGGATGGTACAGTTGCAGCTCATGAGTGTTGAGCCAGGCTTGCCACGACGTCAGCCTGTTGTCCCTGTTGGGAGTGGTCGTGTTGGCCCTGGTCTTCACCCCGCTGCTGTTCAGAGCGCCGTGCTGGTAGTCGTGCTGCGGCCCGTGGACAGCGGTGCATGTCGGTGTTGGTAGCTGTTGCAACAGTGGCCGGCTTCGTCACAGGTGTGGAGGCCTGCGGGGAGGAGTCAGAGGTAGTAGCAGCAGCAAAACTGATGCCAGGTCTGACTGGTGCAGGCCACTTTACGGAGCCAGGTCGGTGACCACGGGTCCGTGCTGCAGCCTGTTGGAAGCTGGAACAGCCGCGGTAGGAGGCCACATGTTCCCCACCACATCCAGCGCATTTGGGCGGTCCATCTGTCCGCTGCCGTGTGCAGTCTCGATTGGCGTGCTCCCCTGCACACTTAACACAGCGTGGTTGTGCCATTGTGGTTCGCCCCTCTTCGAGCGCAGTTTTTCGGTAGTGACAGGTGTCGCCGCGATCTTCGTGACCTACCATAGCCCGCGGTTGTGTGGGATATCACAGGTGACCACAAGGACCAGCAGAGTCTCCTTTCGGGTTCGTCAAGAGGGTAGGCAGGTTGTCGACCTGAGACCAAATCCATAGCCCAAATTCTCCAGTTGCCGTTGGACATGATCCAGGCTGTAGTTTCGAGGGAGCCCTCGAAAGACGATCTTGAGTGTCTTGTCCGTTACAGAGGGGTAAGTGTAGAACGGCTTCTCTTGTTCCCCGAACGTAGCCATAACCTTTCTGTAATCTTCTGACGTTTTTAAGGTGACCTTACATAGGTTGGCGCCAGCCGGCTTGATAATGACGTTATCTTGGCCGACAAGGCGAAGGAGCAACCTGTAGAGGCCGTCGTAGTCCTCCTTGTGTTGGGCCACAATGGGCAGCGGTTTGGGTTCTCTCTTCTGAGCAGGCATCTCCACACCGTCAGCGAGCTCCTCATAGGCGTTCGTCGTCGGAACGCTGAGAAGAGTTGAGCCTTCCTGGCTGGCCGTTTGACGAGTTGAAAGCCTTCGTCATCGACGACGTCATCTGCCTGTTTCGCCTTTTTGCCCTTAGCAAGGGCACGGGTGGTTCCTGTGGCAGTGGTCGCTCGCCTTTTCGTTGTCCTGGCGGGAACGTCATTGCTTGCCATCGACTCGTCGTCCGAATCGGGCAGCGGAACTTGCAGTGCGACCGAAACGTATTCCATTTTCGAATCCATATTCGTTGCCACTGTCATCGTAGGTGGGGGGCCGGATGGGGCCGCCGACAAAGCGGGCTTTGCCGGACGGCGATCCGCCACACCCTTCGCTGTACAGACATCCTCTCGCTCCAACATCTCAACACTAACACGTGCGTGCGTACTGCCGTATTCGAGGATCTTGTCCAGTATTTATGCCCAGAGGCCGCTGGGTGCTCTCTCTGCCGTCCGCGCCCGCCTGGCGCTGCCTTTAATGTGCTGTGTCTTCCCCGGTGCTCTCTCGGACGTCCGCACCCGACTTGGTGCAGCACCAGGGAAGAGACAACAGCTTACAAGCAGCGCCAGACGGGCGCGGACCGCAAATGGAGCGCCCGACGCGAGACAGGCCTCAGACAGCTGCCACAACTGCAGATGGTGGACGAGGCGGGCGCGGACGTCCGTGGGAGCACCAGGGTAGTGCCAACACCTCACCAGCACCGTCAAGCGGGCGCGGACCACGAACGGAACGCCAAACGCGATTCTGGCCCCAGATAGCTGCCACGACCACAGATGGTGGACGAGCCGGGATCGTACGTCCGGGGGAGCACCAGGGAAGGGCCAAAACCTCAGGAGCAGCACCAGGCGGGCGCGGACCGCGAACAGAACGCCCGACACAGGACGGGCCTCAGACAGCTGCCACAGACGGCGACCAAGTCGGGCGTGGACGTCCGAGAGAGCACCGGGGAAGAGACAACACATTACAGGCAGCGCCAGGTGGGCGCGGACGGCAGAGAGAGCACCCAGCGCCCTCTGGGCATAAATACTGGAAAAGATCCTCCAATACGGCAGTCTCAGGTAGCACCTGAAGATTGCAACGAGTTACGTGGCCGAAATATTGTGCCAGAGGGACACAAACATCCGGCAGTAGACCCGATTATTCCACATGTCAAGATCTCGCCAGGAAAGCCTGAAGAGTTACATCAGAAGACTCTACAGGGAGGAGATGTACCTTGACATCAAGAAGCTGGATAAGCTTCGACAGAGAAAGGGCAGGATGCTGAGTTCTCTGTTTCCTTCTGAGATGCTGAGAGGGGGATGTAGTTCCTGTCTTCGCCAGGTTCAAGCATCATTTCAACACCAGAATGGCGAACAGAATCAAACACAGTGCCAGCCTCGCGCTGGTAAGAGAAAGAGTGCGTGACATGCGCCACCGCCTAGATGTCACGTCCAGGGAGTAGCTGTATCTCCACCTTTCCATAGCAGCTACCCTGACCCGAGAAGACTGGGACCAGGTTGATGGTGCCTCCTGATCCTTGGCTCAATTCACCATGAGCAAATCAACAGCATGTCAACAGGCCAAGTTTGAGCGCCTTAACAAGAAGGTACAACAGGATGGGGACCCATGGACAGTGGTCAACCTGAGCGACATGCAGCTCAATGAGGCCACCTCAAAAGCACTCAGCAAGGGCCTCAACTTTGTAGTGGCTCCCAGAAGCATACCTGTTGCAGCCTTCTTCAGTTCAGTTGAGCAGGTCGCCAACACGCTACCTTCCAACATGTCTGAAGAGATCTGCAGGGAGATCTGCAGGGCACTCACCAGGACGAAGCCCCCCAAATCCAACATCTCAAGCGAGGACGGGGTGGCACTCAGGCAGCTACGGGAGGATGGCAGCTTTGTAGTTCTGCCATCTGGTAAGGGTAACTCCACGGTCATCTTAAACAAGTTGGAGTATGATAGGAAGATGCAACAACTTCTGGAAGACACTGCTTACAAACCACTAGATGGCGACCCCACTGACAAGGTGGACAAGAAGACCCGGAAGTTGCTGAAGGAGACAGGTCTACTTGAACAGGTCATCAAGAAGCTTCACCCCAAAGCACCTTTACCACCCAGACTCTATGGACTCCCCAAGGTCCACAAGGAGGGGGTCCCTCTTCGACCTATTGTCAGTAACATCAGTGCAGTGACGTACCTCACTGCGCAGTACCTGAAGAAGATGTTGGCACCATATGTGGGCAAATGTGCACACCACATTCGGAATTTGGAGGACTTCTTACAATGGCTAAGGCAGCTACACACCGTGGACTCTGACATCATGGTCAGTTTCGATGTGGTGTCGTTCTTCACACGAGTGCCACTCACCAATTCACTCAATATCATTGGAGAGAAGTTTGATGGTGCCCTTCCCGACCTGTTCAAGCATGTACTGACCTCAACATATTTTCTTTATGGGGGTCAATTTTATGAGCAAATGGAAGGAGTGGTAATTGGCAGCCCTTTATCACCAGGGGTAGCCAACCTTTGCATGGAAAGGTACGAAGAGGAGGCACTTGCATCAGCCACTTACCAACCCAAGTGTCTTCTTAGGTATGTCGATGACACTTTTGTCATTTGGCCCCATGGCAGGGAGAAGCTAGATGACTTTTTGGAACATCTAAATTCACGCCAACAAAGTATAAAATTTACTATGGAGTTAGAGAAGGATGGACAGCTCCCATTCTTGGATGTCCTGTTCAAGAGGAAGGCACATGGCACTCTGGGGCACAGTGTGTATCGTAAGCCTACCCACACTGACTTATACCTTCAAGCCAGTAGCTGCCACCACCCGGCACAGAAGAATGGAGTCTTGAAAACATTAGTTCACAGGGCTCGGGCTCTGTCAGATACGGAAAGTCTGGCTTCAGAGATAGAACATCTACAGCTGGTGTCCAGCAGAAATGGATACTCCTCCACAGACATCCATAGGGTTCTGGAGCTTATCAGGGCCCAAAGAAACGAACCAAGAAACTCCTCAAGAAGTAGTAACACCGCAGGAGAAGCGCCAGGCGGGCGCGGACCGCGAACGCAACTCCCGACGCAAGGACGGGCCTCTGACAGCCGCCACGACCGCAGATGATGGACGCGCCGAGCACGGACGACTGTCAGAGCACCAGGGAAGTGCCAACACCTCAGGAGCAGCGCCAGGCGGGCGCGGACCGCGAACGGAACGCCCGACAAACGACGGGCCTCAGAGAGCTGCCACAGATGGAGACCAAGTCGGGCGCGAACGTCCGAGGGAGCACCAGGGAAGGGCCAACAGCTTACAAGCAGCGCCAGGCGCGCGCGGACCGCGAACGGAGCGCCCGACGCGCGACGGGCCTCAGACAGCTGCCACAACTGCAGATGGTGGACGAGGCGGGCGCGAACGTCAGTGGGAGCACCAGGGAAGTGCCAACACCTCAGGAGCAGCGTCAAGCGGGCGCCGACCATGAACGGAACGCCCGACACAGGACGGGCCTCAGACAGCTGCCACAGACGGTGACCAAGTCGGGCGCGGACGTCCGAGAGAGCACTGGGGAAGAGACAACACATTACAGGCAGCGTCAGGTGGGCGCGGACGGCAGAGAGAGCACCCAGCGCCCTCTGGGCATAAATACTGGACAAGATCCTCCAATATGGCAGTCTCAGGTAGTACCTGAAGAAGGCAACGAGTTACGTGGCCGAAATATTGTGCCAGAGCGACACAAACATCCGGCAGTAGACCCGATTATTCCACATGTCAATAAAAACTTCGCTTGTGTCACTTGGTAGAGTACTTGATAAGATTTTATTACGTCTCTCCCTTCCAATATATCGAAAACAAATACCGTCTTTGTGTTGGCACAGAGCATATGAAATGATCCCATGAAATGTACACCACGTATTGACTTATTGGAACTGATGGCCAGTTATCGAAATCGCTTCCACAAACATGGATTCTGTGTTGTTGTTTGATAGGTAGTGGCTTTTTTTTTTTTTTTTTTTTTTTTTTTTTTTTTTTTTTTTTTTTGCTGTAGCATAGCCAAGTAATCTATGATGCTGATGTTTGGTTTTGTGGGGCGCTGACCTGCATGGTCATCAGCACCCATACAAAGTCCCAATTTTCAATTTTTACACAGTCCAATTTTTTTACACAGTCCACTCTAGCCACTGTCACGAGTGATTATGATGATGATAATGATGAAATGATGAGGACAACACAAACACCCAGTCCCCATGCAGAGAAAATCCCCATCCCTGCCATGAGTCGAACCCCGGATCTCATGATCCAGAGGCAGCAACGCTAGCCACTAGACCACGAGCTGCAGACCCAAGCAGTGTATGGCATCTTATGGTGTAAGGCAAGCTGCTCCCACAACACACAGGACGGTTGAAATAGCAGACAGAGGCAGTGTTTCTTGTTGATAAAAATGTGGAAGATATCGCAACATATGGAAACTGGAAGATTTTGCACAATGTGAAGCATTTCCAAATAGCTGTCCAAAGGTGATGACCTATGCATCTAATCTCATCTTCCACTATGATGAGGTCTCGGTGTTCCGTTTTCGAAGAAACCGAGAGCCCTGATTCCTCATATTGGTGGTGCAAATTGCACCCAGGTATATAATCGGTGTCCTATGTGGCGGTCACCCAGCTCTCCAAATCTTGGGATGCTGTGGCTTTGGAGCGTGTGAGACCTCTACCAGACAGTCTTTGCATAGTTTACCTGAAGAAGTAGAATAAATGCGAGAGATGACAGTTTATAACACAATGCATCGGCGGAGGCTAGCAAGTGCAGCACTGCTCTCTACCTGTTGGGGGCAGGCAGGCAGAGCTGTACACAGCGAGGCTACTAGTATAAAGATACATGTGTATTTTATTTACATGGGATGTATTACTTCAATGTTCTTCCTACATGAGACCAGATAGGTGATCTCACATTCAGATAGTCCCAGCATACCCAGAACGTTTGAAAGCACACTGCTGTTGACTGTTCAGTTCTTCATCCATGACAGAGATTCGGGTATTTCGCCATTCTTCCAGTGGGGCCAGTCTTACAAAGAAATGCGTTTAACAACTTGTAGGAAGCGTCCTATTCTTAAGTCTTGTGTCCATCTGTGACTGAGTTCTGAAGACCAGAAACAGTATATCACTACCAGCAAATCGATCTCTTTGTGTACGATCTGCAACAAGTTAGAGCATACCTTGGAAACTGGTATCTCTACCTATGGGGGGGAGGGAGGGGGAGGAGAGGGATGGAGGAGGGAATAGAGGAGGGGAGGTGAAACTGGTCCTAAACTGCATAGTCTGCGTTCACACATCGAGGTAAACACATGTGGAGCTGCCACCACTATCTCGTGATGACATCTTTTGGGTTTTTTTGCAGTAGTTGTGTTATTACAATGATTTTTCTCAATTCCCAGTGCATTTGTCGCGTTATGACTGTTGTTTATGAGTGGTGGTTTTTTCTTGTCAGTTTCGATGTGTAATTAGAGCAGTGAAGCATTTTCCATCAGTTGTGGTAGCGTGTATTGGCCTTCCTACACTTTAGTGATAGTTTGCAGCCACATCCCTTCTTACCAATGTATCTGTGTACAAGTTCCTCAGCAGCTAATTTACTTGTAGATTGGTAGGAGGCAACACTTGTGGCAGCAACTGTAGGATAGCTCCTCTCCAATTTCGAGTGCTATTGTGGATGAGGGCACAGAGCAAAGTGAACATATACACACATGCCATCAGAAAGAGGAATGCCGGCCGCAGTAGCCGAGCGGTTCTAGACGCTTTAGTCTGGAATCGCGCGACTGCTACAGTCGCAGGTTCGAATCCTGCCTCGGGCATGAATGTGTGTGCTGTCCTTAGGTTAGTTAGGTTTAAGTAGTTCTAAGTTCTAGGGGACTGATGACCTCAGATGTTAAGTCCCATAGTGCTCAGAACCATTTGAACCAAAGAGGAATGAAACACATTTCAAGGTCCTCATTTGAGCCCCATACACCAAGATAAGCACCCCTGATTCATTCAGTGAGAGTCAGTGGAACAGGACGAAGTTGTCACCTTGACTATGGATTGACCAGCCATTTAAAGAGAACACACACAATCAACTCCAGCGAGGGCAGTAGTACTATGAGTTGCCAAATGCATCCTGAGTCTGTCCTGGTACATCACCATTATTTACTGAACAGTATTATCACCTCCTTCCACTCGACGTGTAGAAGGTTATGGACACAGTCCTCAACTGTATGCTTAAAGGTAACAGACTGAGTTACTTAACACTTCCCTGTCCAACATCTCTTCAATTGAACACATATCCCACCAAAAATAAAGTCAGCGCCTTCCTCTCCAGCCTCGTTCCCACCAATTTTAAGTAGCTGCATTTATTTAAATTTCAAGCAGCAAGGTGGCAGGTTTTGCCACCAACATTTAGGCAGTTCTTTCAGCAGGATTATACACACACAAATAAATGTACACAATTCTCAAGGTAGTATCTTACATCCTTCCTCTCCAGCAGCTCAGAGTAGACTAAGACTCTTTATTGCCAATTCAATAGTGGGGGAGGGCAGGGTGAGTGGGGTAGGAGTGGAGGCAGGTAAAGAGATGAAGTGGGGGAGGGGGGAAGAGTGGGGGTGGTAATACCATCAGTGCTATGAACTGATGATGAGCACCCAGGGAGAGCCATCATCTTGAATAAATTTGGAAACAATGCACACTGCATTAAAATGAACATTGTCCCCCTACTTTCCTCAACTAAAAAAATGATTTACTTATTAACACTTAATGACACTGAACTTGTTGCTGTTGTGGTCTTCAGTCCAGAGACTGGTTTGATGCAGCTCTCCATGCTAATCTATCCTGTGCAAGCTTCTTCATCTCCCAGTACCTACTGCAACCTACATCCTTCTGAAACTGTTTAGTGTATTCATCTCTTGGTCTCCCTCTACAATTTTTACCCTCCGCACTGCCCTCCAATACTAAATTGGTGATCCCTTGATGCCTCAGAATATGTCCTACCAATCGATCCCTTCTTCTAGTTAAGTTGTGCCACATATTTCTCTTCTCGCCAATTATATTCAGTACCTCCTCATTAGTTATGTAATCTACACATCTAATTTTCAGCATTCTTCTGTAGCACCACATTTCGAAAGCTTCTATTCTCTTTTTGTCCAAACTATTTATCGTCCACGTTTCACTTCCATACATGGCTACACTCCATACAAATACTTTCAGAAACGACTTCCTGACACTTAAATCTATACTCATTGTTAACAAATTTCTGTTTTTCAGAAACGCTTTCCTTGCCATTGCCAGTCTACATTTTATACCCTCTCTACTTCGACCATCATCAGTTATTTTGCTCCCCAAATAGCAATACTCATTTACTACTTTGAGCATCTCATTTCCTAATCTAATTCCCGCAGTATCATCCGATTTAATTCGACTACATTCCATTATCCTCGTTTTGCTTTTGTTGATGTTCATCTTATATCCTCCTTTCAAGACACTGTCCATTCCATTCAGCTGCTCTTCCAGGTCCTTTGCTGCCTATGACACTGAACTTATTATTTGGAAAATAAAGTTAGTATCCAAACAGTGTTTCAGCATTATAGCACCAACCATATTCTAGCATTAAAATGCTTCAGTTCGCTTGTGCATACAGCGTTTGTAAGCATTTTACACACACTTTCCTTGCAGTAGCACACTAGTTAACGTTTTACTAGCGCAGATACGACGCCTTTTCCTTTTCTGCTATGCTGAACCAGGTTTCCTCATGTTTGTGTTGCTCCTCCTACTGCTACTGAGTCTGTACCTCTACTCCTCTACCCATTAGAAACAACTTCAATCTCTCTAACAATACAACATACATTATTACCAATGTCCTGATAACGTTTTCCATGATATGTAAGTTTTAAACTCCTTGAGACACACTGTGCTGTGTGTCTGTTTACTAGTGTTTATTTTGTAAATAGAAGTTTAATGCACAGACGTTAAAAATTAGAATGCAGCAAGAAGCCATGTGCTTCTTTTGTGCACAACACTATACTTTTCGTATATATGTTCATAGGTGTCCAGTCCTCTGTTAGTGCCTTTGGAGAAACTCATTTTTTACATATACCTGTATCTTCATGTATGTTGTCATCAGTTCCCTTTGTTTGTGTAGTATTAGAACTAAGCAGTGAGGCTTCCTTGGAACGCAAATCGTAGTACACACTTGTCGTATAAAACCAAGCAAACTTGAACTCAATACCTCTGTGATGGTTGGGAAGACGTTCAGTACGAATCTCGCGTTTACGTTTATGTGAAACTCCCACTAATATCAGCTTCAAGTCGATTAAGTTTCTGGCGAGTGGAACTCCAGTTATCAATGATTTAAGTTTCTCCCTGAGTTTTTCATGCGAGTAACAAGTGTTTAAGAACACCTAAGAGATGATTAGACTGCGTGAACGAACTATGAGACTGCTTTCCTGCATACACCTCAAATGTGTTCAAATAGAAATTTGTGTATTCTACTGTAGCAATCAACTTTTATTCCAAATTTCTTTGGATTTTTATGGAAGTACTACTTAAACAAGCAGCGCTCCAGGAATGGAATGAGTTATTCGTCAGTCATCAGGAATTCTGTAGGATAATATGATTTCTTGTGGTTTTTTTCCTGTAAGGGCCATAAATTCACAAATAGCAAACAGATATGAAACTTCCTGGCAGGTTAAAACTGTGTGCCGCACCGAGACTCGAACTCGGGACCTTTGCCTTTCGCAGGCAAGTGCTCTACCAACTGGGCTACCCAAGCACGACTCACGCCCCGTCCTCACACCTTTGCTTCTGCCAGTACCTCGACTCCTACCTTCCAAACTTTACAGAAGCTCTCCTGTGTAGGAGGTAAAGTTTGTAAGGTAGGAGACGAGATACTGGCAGAAGTAAAGCTGTGAGGAGGGGGCGAGAGTCGTGCTTCGGTAGCTCAGTTGGTGGAGCATTTGCCCGCAAAAGGCAAAGGTCCCGAGTTCGAGTCTCGGTCCGGCACACAGTTTTAACCTGCCAGGAAGTTTCATATCAGCGCACACTCCGTTGCACAGTGAAAATCTCATTCTGGAAGCAAACAAATATTTTCGTTTTATAGGAACATACTTAATATGTAAATACCGAGTGGCACTACTATTTTACATGTCAGTTGTATTAATCGTCCCATAACGTATTTTCTTGTACTTTACAACGTCTTATTCTTATTTTACACAATATAACATATCATACTGGTTGCTATGGCTATATTCTGCTTTTACGCTAAAGTAGTTTCAGAGTTGAGTACTGCTTTTGCACATCTCAGCACTTTGTCATGCCAGCTCCAGGTAACTGTGTCATAATAATGTTGTGTTTTGTAGCTGGGTTCATTTGGTTAATTAATTGCTTGTTTCATTTGGTTTTCCCGTTCAGGTCAGAAAAAAGGAACCATTTTAACAACAAAAGTGTCGGTAATAGTTAAATAAATACGATCGGCGTTTAGTAAATAATGCTACCCATTCTTTCCCGAAAGCAGGCTGGTTTTATTCAAGATTCCAGTACATCATATTGTTCCCCACTCTTTCGGCTACAAAACCCTATTTTTCACGCGAATCTCTTTTCTGAGAGAGCCTGGTACCACTCCACTGGTCGACATCAGAGCCAACCTCTTGTCTGCCAAAAGAAACTCAATGACAGCTTTGCTCTTGGAATGCATCCCCATTGCAGATGCCACTTTGAAAGCTATGTTAGCTAGCCACGTGTCAGAACTTCATGAAACAATAGCGGCAAATGTGGGGATATTCCGCGATGTCCCACAACAAATTCCGCGTTTTTTCAACTGATATTGGCCGAGAAAAAATGTGTTGCTTCACTTATCCAACGTCCTTTCTGTCTTGTTCACTTTTTCAATCTCATCATGTTTAAAAGGCTCTGGACAACATAGCCTGTAGTTTTTACTAGTATTTTGGCATTTAATAACTCAAAAACTTTGATAGATATTGGAGTGAAACTTAAACAAATAATCAGTATATGTGACATCTACATTGTAAAAATTAATAAACTGTGAATACATAGCGAAGTAAAAATTGATTTTTATCTTACATACTGAATTATGTGTAATTTTTATTTTAGGTGCACTGTATTTCCACACTATTCAAATAAAACATCAAAACAAATCTTACTCTTTTAATTATCAACTTGTTAAAATAGTAAGCCAGGAATATTTACCAATTTGTTGTTTTTTGTATTTTTTAAAGAAAATATGTTTTAAAATCAATTTTTTCTCCTAATAATTTAAGAATTTGTGATATGCTCCTGCTTAAATTGCATTGTTGAATAATGTGGTTCACTGTGTAAGCAGGCACTACCTTATTATTCATAAAAATTTTGATTTTGTAGCTTTAATATTTGATAGATAATAATAATTTAAGTATGAATGTCGAAGCGTTTCAGAGGTGGACAGTTGATTAGTTGCTGGTAGGTTCGAAAAACATGTGGTATAGAGATGCTTCAGGAATTAGAATGTGAATTCCTGGAGAGAATGCAATATTCTTTTTGAAGAACATTACTGAGAAAATTTAGAGAATCGGTATTTGAAGCCGACCACAAAGATAAGATGTGAGAAATTAAGGCTCATGCAGGGGCTTATAGGCAATCATTTTTCCTTCGCTCTATTTGCAAGTGGAACAGGAAAGAAGATAACCAGTAACAGTACAGTGTACACTCCGCCATACAGTATGTGGTGGCTTGCAGAGTATGTGTGTAGATGAAGAAAAAAGTTGATTGTGGGAAACTGAAACTAACGATTTGCATTTCATTTTCTTCTCAATAATAACATATCAAAGCATTCCAGCTCCATAATCTTCTTGATTCTGAGTGTCCTTTTCATCTTCTCTAGTTTCCTTCCCTTTCTTTATTCTGGCCTCCTTCCTGATGCTTTCAGTAGCATTTTTAGCTCCAGTGCCACGTTGCCTGTCTACTCATTGCAGCCTACATTTCATGTTGTCCTCACTTTTGAAGCCTAGTCTACTCATGGTTTTTAATGGCTTCTATCACACCAACCGGAAAAGCTGACATACCAATAAAAACAGTTTTTGCAAGTGTTCCCAAATGTAGCTATTGAAGCTTGGATTTGGATGCTGTATTTTGCCACATAAGCATCTTTCCAGGAGTTTCTAATCTGAAAGATCTTCATGTACTGGCTATAGTTCTACCATAACAGTTTCTGGCATGGCTTGTGCATGTGTATGCTTCTGTCCGTTGGGTTCAAGCCTATCATACTCACCACATGAAGTGTCTCCTTTTGGGCAGAGGCCACATCGTGGATGCTCATCAGTGGATATTCTGTGAAATAGACTTGCACAAATAGGTTTTCTCGCCTCACTGATATTTTCTCTGTTTCTCCTAATTGCTGGACTATAATATTCTGTGAAGTTTTCTGTTTCTGATTCAATGAGCCTGCCTTGTCCACAACTGCTTGGCCATGAGAGAGTTTTCTTCCTGTCATGTCCTTGCAGAGTTTCGTAATTCTTATCTCCATCCTCTTCTGTACATGTCCTATCCATTCCTTTTCTTTTTTAAATTTGCATTTCACCATATGGTTTTAAAAGCCATAACGCTATTTAAGCCCTTAGAGTCACTGTAACCAAGGAAGTGAGTGTATTACACATCACATTGTAAGGATACAAGGGGGATCTACCTGTGGATTAATGTTGACTCTCGGTAGCTGCACCATTGGTCCTGTAGCCGAAAATGTTGTAATAGAGTTGTATTTATTAATAAATAAAAAAAGAAATCTAGTAGTGCTTTTCATATGTTCACATAAAATAGCTTTGTATATTTATTTACAGAGTTTGATTTCCATTGCTAAAGACCAGGCCTGATTACAGATCGAACATGTTTCTGCAGGTCGCCTTGTACTTACATTTGACAGATAATTTTAAATTATATTCTGCAAACAGGATGAGAATTATAAATTAACTGGCACACAAAATAATTTTTCATGAAGCAGATCAACAACTTGTCTACACAGCACACAGAATGATGATAACAGTCTGTTAAGGCATGGTGACATGTTTACAAATTTTACTTGTTAAGTCTTTCACTGATTATAAAAATCACTGCTCATATCCTCGAATAATCTCGAAGGCTAGTTCAAACAACAACACTGAAGCACACAGTATAGAGAATACCGAAATCTCAGAGCAAGTTGCGTATTGACCAAAACATAACTCCAAGAAAAACAAGAAACATAATTATGGAATTGTGCATGTTCTGTCCTTATACAGGCGCATGTTAGAATATTATGTGATTTTGCTTCTTTGACTGTTATTTGAAATTTCCCCAGGTCAAATTAATCCTTTTGAAGTAGATGTAATAATGACTGTCAGACTTTGTTTATTAAATTACCGATCTATTTATTAAATTACCGATAAACACAACCAATGTATGTTTACACTATCGGTATTCCTGACTTTGAGCCATGGCATCCATATTTACTATTAAAATTTGAATATTAAGAATTATACAATTCTTAATTTGTCTGTTGTATATTTGTTATTGATGTCGTTGGATTCAGAAAATTTAGCCCATCAGCAATAGGATAACATAGTCCAAAAAATTATACTGGTTTGGTAACAATGTAACCTGAAAGTTTGGGATGGTTGAAATATTTAATTAATTATATCTCCTGAATTTCTTAGGTGTGACCTAAACTAAACATCTCTTGCAAATGAGCTAAAATTGTTGTGCAGTTTAGAAATAATTGACTTTTCTGAATCTATTTATTCGCTCACTAAATTTTTATGGATGCATTCTGGACTGAAAACACTGAAATACAATAACTTTTGAAACACACAATTTCCAGCAAAACTAATTAATACACAACTTTCAGAACAGTGAAACACAAAATCAGAAGAAATAGGTTACACCCAGGATATTAATTTACATTAGTTTGTAAATTCATGTAATGTATGATTAGATAACTGATTCCATCAACCAAATGTTTGGGAAGGATGACAACAACAAGAAAAGAAAACTACTATAGATCCTACCTGTTGTAATCAGTAACGTAACAGATGAAGTAGGCTGGTGGGGGCCAAACCTGCTTTGTCACAACACTCCCCTCCCCAAGAAATAACACAGGTGACTTTTACGAAATATGAATCTGGATAATTCAATGGTAAAAAACTTACATATGTACCATGTAAAGTCCTTTTCTGTACTGTTATATTTCACAGTCCAAGTCCTTGGTGGCAGCAGTATTAACTCATGATCACATGAAGTAAATATAAAATAAACCCTTATCAGTCCCTTATGAAGAAAATCATAAAATTCACAAAAGTTAACTTACAGCTACCAATGCAACTACAAGTACTGATATAAATATTTTATTAGCTTTTTGTAATGATAATCATAAAAACTATGGTGTGGTTTAGAGGCTCTCCCTATTTTACCCTCAGGACTCAAACTTTCCTTTAATTCAGATTTTAGTCTCAAATCATCCTCTGCACATTGTCAGTAAGCTCAGTTTTGTGTCACATATTTTGTAAACATTTACATTGTTTTCACAGTTTCTGTGTAGATATAAGATAGAGATTTTCAATTATTATAATCATTTGTGAAGAAGGAAAAAAAAATCATTTCACCTTCTTTTGGGTTCTACAAATAAAATACAAAACTTTTCATGATATTATTTAATAGATTCTTACAGAATATTCATATCTAGCATTATACAAACACAAGACCAAATCCCTTCACCAAAATTTATCATCCTAACATTTGGATAGTACCAGTTCAAAGAGATATGGTAGTAATGGTACAAGAGAAGAGCAATGTCTCGTCTTTTCTCAATGAACCGAAAGGTATAGATATGGTAATGTTAGAGAGGGTTAGCCCAAGCTCCCTCTCATCAACAAAAGAAGAAAGAAAGGTTAGATTCAGTGATATGCCAACAGAGTAAGTACTTAAAGGCGGAGGGCTTTAAAAAATAACTCAGGAACATGCAACTGCAACCACTCACCAATATAATTTTTGATACGGACTGGCAGAAACGGGCGGTTGTCGTGCCCCTACAGTAGCATAAGAAACTTTATCACTGAAACTTTTTATTATACTCATTTGTTGATGATTTGTTGTTGTTGTTGTGGTCTTCAGTCCAGAGACTGGTGTGATGCAGCTCTCCATGCTACTCTATCCTGTGTAAGCTTCTTCATCTCCCAGTACCTACTGCAACCTACATCCTTCTGAATCTGTTTAGCGTATTCATCTCTTGGTCTCCCTCTACGATTTTTACCCTCCACGCTGCCCTCCAATACTAAATTGGTGATCCCTTGGTGCCTCAGAACATGTCCTACCAACCTATCCCTTCTTCTAGTTAAGTTGTGCCACAAACTTCTCTTCTCCCCAATCCTATTCAATACCTCCTCATTAGTTATATGATCTACCCATCTAATCTTCAGCGTTCTTCTGTAGCACCACATTTCGAAAGCTTCTATTCTCTTCTTGCCCAAACTAGTAATCGTCCATGTTTCACTTCCATACATGGCTACACTCCATACAAATACTTTCAGAAATAACTTCCTGACACTTAAATCAATACTAGATGTTAACAAATTTCTCTTCTTCAGAAACGCTTTCCTTGCCATTGCCAGTCTACATTTTATATCCTCTCTACTTCGACCATCATCAGATATTTTGCTCCCCAAATAGCAAAACTCCTTTACTACTTTAAGTGTCTCATTTCCTAATCTAATTCCCTCAGCATCACCCGACTTAATTCAACTACATTCCATTATCCTCGTTTTGCTTTTGTTGATGTTCATCTTATACCCTCCTTTCATGACACTGTCCATTCCGTTCAACTGCTTTTCCAAGTCGTTTGCTGTCTCTGACAGAATTACAATGTCATCGGCGAACCTCAAAGTTTTTATTTCTTCTCCATGGACTTTAATACCTACTCCGAATTTTTTTTTGTTTCCTTTACTGCTTGCTCAATATACAGATTGAATAACATCGGGGAGAGACTACAACCCTGTCTCACTCCCTTCCCAACCACTGCTTCCCTTTGATGACCCTGCCATCTGGTTTCTGTACAAATTGTAAATAGCCTTTCGCTCCCTGTATTTTACCCCTGCCACCTTCAGAATTTGAAAGACAGTGTTCCAGTCAACATTGTCAAAAGCTTTCTCTAAGTCTACAAATGCTAGAAACGTAGGTTTGCCTTTCCTTAATCTAGCTTCTAAGATAAGTCGTAGGGTCAGTATTGCCTCAAGTGTTTTTTTTATTCACTATTCTCCTGATAATGATGAACACAAAATTTATTTAAATTCTCTCATAATGCAAAATAATTATAAGTAATATATAAGCAAATAGAATCAAAACTAAGCATGACAATAATAAAACCAAAATGAGACAGTTCTCTCATTTAAGAAATAGAAGATATTTTTATATAAATTGAACAAAATGTGAGAATTTTTTAGGCAGACCTAGCTCTACTCTCAATATTAAAAAATCATGGATACTTAAATATTTAAATTGATCACTGATTTTAAGTAAATGTCATGCAAAACTTGTATTTGTGAATCACATTATAAGTGAGTGGAAAAACAATCTATAACTTTGTTTGAAAGCATTTTATAACAAAAATGAGATGTATAGAATATTTATGCCCATTTTTCTTTTTATGATATTGTTCATAAGGTATTATTGTCTTCTGCCATCATTTTACTTCTTCATAACTTTTCAAGAATTAAAATTTCCTATAATGTAACAATCGACACTGCACTGTTAAAAAGGATTCATTTTTTTTCATCTGCTTCTCATTGAACTTGTATAGCCAAGATGAATTTGCAGATGAATAAGGATGATCCAGCAAGAGCAGTACTTGGGAAATGGGAAATCCACACTGATCTTTTGATGATGGCCATTTGAAAGCATTAGCAGGACAGTTATATCTTGCAGCTCATGAGAGATGCTTATTATCTATCCCACCCAACACTGATTGTCATATACACAAGAAATGAAGTGGCTCACTACAGTGTCTTCTAACATATACTGTGGTCTCTGCATTTCACACACAATAACTGGCTGCATTTCGTGGAGAACAATTCTTGCAACGTATATGCCACTCCAGGATGCAAACCAGTAGTGACTTGATTGAATTCCTACCACAGGATTCATAGCTGGCCACTCTTCTCTCTTTTTTTTAAACGGAGTTCCCTTAATGTACTTTCATTTACAATTAAGAGTTTCATGTTTGTTACTAATGTTAATATGGTGTGTACAAATCCAATAGCATCTTTTATGGCATAGCATCAACAGCTTCATGCTGGAGGTTAAATGTTGTTGCAAGACGTTTACAGAGAACTCCAACCCTATCACATGCACTTTTTCCATGACATCATGCAGAAAATATACATTTTTCTTAAATTCTGTAAAACTGAGTCGACCAAGCTCATAAAACTGAAAGCGGTTTTTAAAATGAGATGCTGCACCATCAGTCACACACGTTTAGGAAATGCATGGCCTGTACATGCTACATCATCATTTATCATGCTGACAGCGTAGCATGCATGTGCACTGTCTTGAATGAGATCATCACTAACAATAGCGAAACAGGGTTATGTTCCAAGGAATTTAGTAACACATGTGAATATTGGATACCTGTGATGTGCACCAGTGGTAACTTTGAATTTCGTTCTACAAAGCAACAGACCAGTTCTCTGCAAAATCGAAATGAAGAACTAATGTGTCAATATTCTGGGATGTGGATGATTTTACTTCCACTATGGCCTGTCTCTGAATCCCTGAGATGTGGATAAGCTATTTTCTTTTCATGACCCAACGTCTAACCCCTGTAATGAACTTCTCTTGCTCTACTGTCTTGTTCACCAACTCTTGTCCCTCCCACAATACATAAGTTATGTCTTTTGCAGTATCCTGAAGGGGTAATGCTTCAACAGCTATTACTTCAGTACCAGGACACATTGCACACTCCTGAAACCAAGATTTATCTTGTGGCTATTGACATATACACAAAAACATCAGGCCCATATCTGTGTACTCCTTTCCTGTGGCACTGCTTATTGCAAAACAAACAATTTTCAAATTAGTGCAGTAAATACATGTGTATACTTCCTTCACTGTTTGACACTTTGGATGTAAGGAGTTGAATTTTATGAGAACAATTTTCAAATTCAGGTTCTCCTTTTTCATTTGGAGATATGCTTCTCTTATTGATCTTGTCATGTATCTTTTTACCTTTTTAACTTTTTCACCATTTTGACTAACAGAGATAACATCAGCATTGTTAGGACTTTGCAATCTTTGTCATCACTTATTTAATATTCTAGAACAACATTAAGCACATCATCTTGCAGTGGATGCCCCAATCAGGGCATGCCCAAACACCTTCCTCGTTCTTTATTTTATGAGCTTTTGAAGTCAAATAATGTGATGAAGTGTTTATGTATTTCTGTTTATGATGCTTACAGTAGCTACCTGGTATCAATGTCAGTAACTGTACCTCTCAGTATAGGTGGCTGCTGAAATAGCAGTAGTTCGGTTCGGAAATTACACATAACATATTGTGCACATATTACTATCTTCAGGTTAAGCACCATTTGCATCTACATTATACACTTCACAAAGTTTTGAAGATGTTGCTTGTGTAAAGCTTCTTTCAATTCTGCCGCTTTTATTTGTGCATACTGTTATTTTCTTGTGCTTCTTATCTTTCCTGGCCGTTTAAGAGGGGAAATGCTAACATTCAATGCATCAACAACTTCACATCTAGGAACATAAACATCTGCACTCTTTTTCAGTTTCACATTCGGGTGATGGTGATCCTTCGGGTGCATTGTCATTGAATTTCTTCTTGTAGTGAGTGTAGCAATTCCTGCACAACGGATGTGATGCTGATACCATTATTTGAGGACCATGTTATTTCTGCAATATCTCCAGCACTTTCTAACAGCTATGAAGTGTCATTGGCTTTTCTTAAATGTCTTTTTCATAATCCATACACTTCACTCTTTCTCTGCTGTATTTCCTCACTGACAATGTATCTATAAAAAAGTTCAAACTAAACAGAAAACTCGATGCAGAATAGTTTACATTTAAGTTCTCACATGTTTGTTATAAACAGAAGAGCTATGGAAGCAGTGTTGCCAAAATGTGTATTTTACACTAGAAATTCAGTGATGTGAAATATGCATGATGTTGAAAAGTTTTTAACGCTTTGTACAGAGAAATATTTCCCACTCTGTTTGCACTGACTACTAACATACTAAACAAATAATATTTTCTGTAATTCTCAAAAGTTTCCGGATGGAGGTTTTCGAGTAAATAATTCGTAAAACTCGTAAAAATGAAATTTTTTACATTTTTAGCAATAAACATTTACATAATACAAAACACAGAATTCTGTGACTTTCCAAATTAGAAAAACAAATAATTTTAAGTGGAAAAATAAACTTAAATTTCGGATTTTCGTCTTAAATTTGGAAGTTAAAGGAAGGTCATAAGTGGGCAGGTGTCAACTAAATTTCAGCACACTCAGTGGGAGCTTTAATGTAGAACATCAACCAGGTCTCCAGTACTTTTGGTTTGTTAGTTACACTTTTTGTTCTCTACTGCTTTAAGACTTATTTAGAAAATATATATTTTTCAAAGGACTATACCATTTACAAAAATTAAGAGGTAACGAAAATACTTTAATTCTTAATACTTATGATATAGAAATCCAATATATATTTTTTCCAGAGAAATTCATGACCACAAGTTGACATGACCTGTAGAATTTGAGATGAAATCGTCCACTATTATTTCTTCCTTTTATGTGTATTACTTCCATATCAAATTGTTGCAAATACGTGGCCCACCTTGTCAAACTGTTCTGCTTCAACGTACCCTGCTGCAAGAAACGCAAAACTTTGTGATCAGAATAAACAATTGTTTTGTATGCTAATAAGTATCCTAGAAATTTCTGCAAGCCAGATATAATAGCTAATACTTCTAGTTTTGAAACTGCATAATTTTTCACATAAGAATGCAACTTTTGACTGGCAAAGGCCATTGGCTCATGTTCAGTTCGGTTTTCTGTTTTGACAAGCTGAAAGTTTTCTATCCCAACTCACAATATCTAGCATCAGTATTAGAGCAGAATGACACAGAAAAGTCTGGATGATACAATCTTTTACTATTAACCAATCCATCCTTCAATTTTTGGAAAGCGTCCATGTACTCACCAGTCCCGTTCCAAACTACATTTTTCAAAATAAATTCCCTAAACACAGGTAAGTAATGACTAATCACTTATAAGCTTTTGGTAGAAACCGAACAAGTGCAACATGGCTTTCAATTCTTTTTTCATCCTAGAAGTTGGAAAATTTTCTTTAGCCTTTAATTTCTTTCTGTATGGATTCCCTTTTTACTTATTATATGTCCCAAAAAAAGTTTCCTTTTTAAACAATTCTGATTTGGTGTAACTTAATTCCATGCCCCCTTTCTGAACAGCCAGTAAAATTTCATTGTTAAACTACAATGCTCAAATCAGCTTGAATTTGCAATAAGTACAGCATCTACATACACATTTATTTTATTTGGTAATTCATTACCCAAAATCTCTTCTATAGCTCTAATGAATACACAAACTGATACATTCAATCCAAAAGGCAACACACAATAATGATAACACTTACCTTCATGTAGAAAATCAGTACATCAGGATCACTTAGCCAAACTATTGTTCCAGTACCCACAGGTGACATCAAAAGAAGTTAACAATTTAGCACCATATAATTTTTGTAGAATTTCGTCTATATTAGCAGCCCTATCAGTTTCTCGTGATACAAATTCATTTAGTCTTCTGGCATTCAATACTTATCTCACACCACCATTCTACTACTAAAGGGTTATTATACCTCTTATCTGATCCTTCTGTAATGCACTATGAAATCATTTCTTCTGTTTCACTTTTGACCACCTCTTTTCTTGAAAATGGGATTACATAAGGTTTCTTAAAATAGCGTGCACAATCTTTAAATTTTAATTTTGCTGAAAGTTCCCTAATAATCCAGATTTTTCAGAATAGTCTTTATTATTCTGCATTAATATTTTAGCCAAATCATCCTTTTGTTCTACAGCTACACCACTAGTACATTCTATTTTTTCCCTGATGAGTTCCATAGTCTATTCCTTCTCTCGTTGATTATTTCTATATCCTCAGCAAGATATATTAAAGGAAAATCTTCTTCCACATAACTCACATCATCCAGGTTACTGAGAATATTTGTTAACTTTTTCACAACTAATGAAAGATGAAACACCTGACACTGTGTGATCACTTGCACCAACGTTTTGATTCACCTTACTTTTAATTTCAGTAAATTCTGAAATCATGTAAACTCTTGACATATTGTCCTTAATTATAGAAATACATTTTTTCTGCTTTTTTTCCAAATTTAGAATTGAATGCTCACTGTTTCTTTTATCTGTTCTATGTTTTCAAATCATCTTTGTTTTTCACACAAGTTTTATTATCCTCATAAACTTTCTGACAATTAGCGCTTACTGCTTTCAACCCATCCTTACATATTTTACAACATTTTCCTTGTGAACTTTACAATGACTGGCTACTTTGTCCAATTTAGAATCTATTTCTGTACTAGCCTCACTCTACTGGCTCCCACAACTAATTTCTACTTCAGCACTTCTTTGGTCAAATTTTGTTAAATATTGTTTCACAACCCCCTGTTCTATCTTCGTATCACAAATATCCCCTTTATTTTATCCATGTTTGAATTCAATTCTCCTTTTAGTCATTCATATTTGTATTTAAATTACTAAGCATAGCTATTACTTCTGCCATGCTATTATCCATACCATCATTTTATTCTGTTTCAACTCTACCAAGCAATAAGTGGCCACTGAAAGGTTCTTATTTAACACTACAGAGTTGTATCTGATCATAGTCACTTTCAACATTACTCACATTTTTATCATTAGTTGATGAAGCCCTTGTCAGTTCTTCTCGAATTTCAATATTTGTTTCATTATCATCAAGACTTCTTTCATTATCTTGCTCAGTATCATTTAAAATTTCTATCTTAATGAAAAATTAGGTACAACAACTACTCTATTACCACAGTTACCTTTATCACCAACAACAACAACTTTCTTACCACTAACAGTTTTTTCCTTACCAGTCATTTTTATAGAATTAAATTGGAACACTGAATCAAAAAAGTTCCTGAAATAGTTTTTAAATACCACAACCTGATACGTTTAGTGATGCCACCTTCGCATCCATTTGCTACAATCACAGTCTAACACAAAAGTTGCGACACTTCGCCTTGATTTTGTTGCCACGTGGCCAGTAAGTAAAATTGTTGAGTTTGGAGCAATCATGAAAGCGAAAGCGAACAGTAGTTGTTTATTTTGGTTTGTACAATGGTTTTTACAAATGAGAGCATCTGTAGCGCAATAAATTACACCAACATCAAGAACAGAATACTAAATTTTATACAATCATGCAGTATTCTTAATCATGAACAACATTGATTCAGAAAGGGCAAGTCTACCAAAACAGAAATAGCTGAATTCGTAACACTGGTGACTAAAGCACTTGATGTACAGAAGAAAGTCTATGGTATGTTCATGGACCAATCTAAAGCATTTGATTGTGTACGTCATGACATCCTATTAGAAAAGCTTCATCTTTATGGTATAACGTGGAAAGCAATAGACATCATTAAATCGTTTTTGGAAAATAGAAATCAGTTTGTAGAAATAAAGCAAAAAGTGAAAAATAATATTACAAGTGTCTTTTCAAATTATGAAATTGTTAAATATGAAGTTCTCCAAGGATCTGTCCTTAGTCTACTACTTTTCATTTTGTATGTCAATTATATGACCAAATCAGTATCCGATAGTGTAGTCATGTATGCAGATGACACTTCAGTCGTTATTACCGGTTCTACAACAAATGACCTGCAAGAGAAAGCTTCGCTAAATAAGAAAAGTGGAAACAATTATTTCAGGGAAAACAATCCCTTTATAAATGGAACCAAAACAACATATATACAGATACATGCAAACAAACAACACACTTTGAACAACACCACAGTCAGGCTCAGAGGCCTAGGACTAAAGGAGACAGATGGCTATAAATTTCTAGGTGTAACAGTGGATAGGTATATAACATGGGATAATCACGTAAATAACATGTGCCGCAAAATAGGTTCAAGCATATTTCTGATGATAAAAATGTCAAAGATAGTAAACAGACACACTCTACAAACAATTTACTATGGACTAGTCCATTCACACCTCTCATGTGGCATCCTGGAATGGGGAAATACTGCAAATGTGCACACACAAAGGGTATTAAGATTACAAAAGTGAGCCATATGATGCGTCACAAAAGTATCACCTGGAGAACCCTGCAGAAATAAATTCAGGGAGCTAAAAATTTTAACAGTAGCATCAATATATACATACGAAACAATTATCTACTTAAAAACAAACTGCACTGCATTGCTAAATGGAGAATATCATGAACATAATACAAGAATAAAAAACGACTATCATAATGAAGGAAGCCGGCTAAAATTAACAGACAAAGAACCTGTAAATGCTGGGCGCATACTGTAGAACAGTTTACCACAATGTATAAAGATGGTAGAAGGTATGTGTCTTTTTAAAAGAAAATTAAGAAGACATCTGATCAATATTTGCCCTTACAGTGTTAATATCTTGAAATAAAAAATTAAATAGTGTGTATGTATACATTTTTATAATGTATTTTAGTAACATTTTATGTGAATATTCTATAAAATATATGTACATGTACTACCTTTTTGTAAGTAGCTATGTATATGCAAGATTTATGTAAAAATGAAAGTGTCCAATCTCATTGTAAGAAATGATCACCGGACAAATGAAGAATAAAGAATAAAATAGACACCTCATCCGTCTTCTTTTAGATTTCCTAAGGACCCCGAGAGGTATATACTGTCATGTTACTAAACTGTATCGTCAGTATTTGCTTGCAAACTAGATGTGTATTTAAGATTAATGTTTCATTTTAGGAGCATTAAATGACTAGGGAATAGCAGACAAGAAGATCTTATGAGAAAAGACCCTGTTTAACTTTATAATAATGTTAATTTTTGATCACTACAATTCGAACAAAACTAGTTCATGAATGCAGACAATAATAAACTCCTGTGGAATGCACTAACCCAAGCTGTTTGACATCCCAAATAAGACACCTCAACTGACGATGAAGAGGAAACCGCCACAAAGGTTCGACAATCGCTCTAAAGCTGTAAAACTGTCCTATGGAACAGAAGCAGCCAGTTCAGCTCTCCGTATATCACTGCCAGATTCATCTAAATCGTCAACACAGACCTTCTCAGACGATGACGTCGTTAGATTAAGTGCAGTTATTCGTGTCTTGCAAAAGCATGTGAGGTGTCAGAATGTGCAGAGCTCTAGACTTTGTGCAAATGTATTATGGGACAAGGAAAGTGCCTATCATTTAAAGTACAGGCAGCAACAGGAACTGCATCAGAAGGATTAAGTAAAGAAGGACAAACATATTTTGATGACTATAGGATACCGATTTTTTAAAACCGGTGCCCTTGACTTGTTGTTAAGCCAGATTAGCATGCCATTGTAGGAGAAACATGCTGCAAGATGGAAAGACAAAATAAGATTCTTGCTCTAAATTTATTATATTACAGCACTTGTGCATTGTCAGAATGTTTTACACTTCCATCAGCGTGTAAATTACAGAGGAATGTGGAAGGCAAACAAATAAAATGTGTGATAAGTGACAATATATTTCACCTTTTAAACCAGAAGTTACAGCATTTCTCAGATACTTATAAACTAGTGAATATGTCATTGGATAAAATGTCTCTAATGGCAAATTTAACATATGACAGCATTTCTGGCAGTGTTATTGACTTTGAATACTTTTGCAGAGCATGCAGAGCATATTTCTCCCACTATTTGTCAGTTGGTTGTCCACTTAAAATAATGCAAAGATGAAGGTCGTATTTGTGGCAACAGGTGACAATGAGTAAAACACAGTAGGCCTATGGGATTACAAATGAGGTGTTGATCCCTTTTGCACATAGAGGTACATGTCTGTGCTTCTTACATGTGAATCTGTATGTTCATATTCTTCTGATAAGCTGCAGTTCTATCCAACGTCACAAGTGTTTCTTCACGAATCTGTTGTAGTTGCCACTGAATTCATGATTTTACCCCTACTTGTACATATTTTAGAATCATGTTTAGAACCATCTCTGTCTTCTGATATTACACACCCTCTTGAAGGCAAAAAAATAATTCAAATATTTCTTAAATCACTTGGGAAAGGAATGTAAATCAAACATTATCGCCTACTTACAAAGCATCTGACATTCTCCTTTCTCGCCACTTGGAGCACTAGTGTCATTCCAGCTGTCAAATGGTAACAACCTTTACAGCAGTGAGTGTCGCGACTGTTATGTTAGACTGTGGTACTGTCTCGTATTGTATGTTACATCCCCAGCTAGAGCTTGCCAAACTTGGTATTGGTCCAGTTTTCAAGATGGCTGCCCTCTCAGCTGCTCCAGTATCCAGCATTCCTTCTTCTAAAGACCGGTCTGGTTATTCATAATTCCCATGGTCCTCTTCTGTTGTTCCGTTCTGCAGTCCACCTCCAATTATTTTTCAAAACAACCACAGCTAGGAAATTTTTTTACCAGCCATTGTACATTTTACTCAGTCACATTCTAGTTCTCTACATAAGTGTACACTCCACTAACAGTCACTTGAATATTTTATAAGTTCCTGTGTAAAGGGCCTTAACAAAGCGTTCCTTACATGTTAAGTCATTAATGAAAACTTTCACTAATGATACACTAAAACTCACTTTGTTACATTATGTTCTCAGAACTCGCTTGTACATAAACACTATATCAACTCTGATATTGTTCCTTGAATGAGGCACCAGATGGAAGTGTACAAGGAGGACCACCTGGAGATTAATATTGCCTCTCACTAGCTGCACCACTGGTCTTTTACCTGATATGTTTGTGAAAGGAATGTGTCTCTTAACAAATAATAAAAGAAGCCTAGTACTACCTTTCAAACATCCACACGAAATCACTTTGCATATTTATTTATGGAGTTTGATTCTCATTGCTAAAGACCAGGGCTCATTACAGATCATACATGTTTATGTAGATCTCCTAGTACTCACATATGATGGATAACTTTAAACTATGTCCCACCAACAGTATGAGAATCATGAACAGATCAATAAATTGTCTATAAGACTCACAGAATGATGATGGTAGTTCGTTAAGGCTCAGTGGTATTTTTATAAATGTTAATTGAAAAGTCTATCACTGATTCTAATAATCAGTGCTCATACCCTTGCATAATCCTGAAGGCTAGTTCAAACAACCACAATAGAGCAGATAGTGTAGAGAATATTGAAATCGCAGAGCAGGTTTCATACTGACCAAGACTTAACTCGAAGAAAACTGAGGAGCGTAATTACGAAATTGCACACGTTTCATCCTTATATAGATGCACACTAGAATATTATGTGATTTTCGTTATTTGATCATTATCCGAAATTTCCCTATGTCAAATTATTCCTTTTCCAATAGATGTAATAATTACTATCAGGCTTTGTTTATCAAATTACCAATATGACCAGCAGCTATTAAAATGTACAGAACCAATTTATGTTTACATTATAGGAATTCCTGACTTTTACCTTTGGCATCCATGTTCTTCTTGTTGTTTTGGTCTTCAGTCTGGAGACTGGTTTGATGCAACTCTCCATGATACTCTGTCCTGTGCAAGCTTCTTCATCTCCGAGTAACTACTGCAACCTACATCCTTCTGAATCTGTTTAGTGTATTCATCTATTGGTCTCCTTCTACGATTTATACCCTCCACACTGCCCTCCAATACTAACTCGGTGATCCCTTGATGCCTCATAATGTGTCCTACCAATTGGTCCCTTCTTTTAGTCAGGTTGTGCCATAATTTCTTCTTCTCCCCAATTCTATTCAGTGCCTCATCATTAGTTACATGATCTTCCCATCTAACGTTCAGCATTCTTCTGTAGCACGACATTTCGAAAGCTTCTATTCTTTTCTTGCCGAAACTATTTATCGTCCATGTTTCACTTACATACATGGCTACACTCTATACAAATACTTTCAGAAAAGACTTGCTGACACTCAAATCTATTCTTGATGTTAACAATTTTCTCTTCTTGAGAAACGCTTTCCTTGCCATTGCCAGTCTACCTTTTACATCCTCTCTACTTCGACTATCATCAGTTATTCTGCTTCCCAAATAGCAAAACTCATTTACTACTTTAAGTGCCTCATTTCCCAATCTAATTCCCTCAGCATCTTCTGATTCAATTTGATCAAGTTCCATTATCCTCGTTTTGCTTTTGTTGATGTTCATCTTACATCCTTCTTTCGAGACACTGTCCATTCCGGCCAACTGCACTACCAGGTCCTTTGCTGTCTCTGACAGAATTACAATGTAATCGGCGGACCTCAGAGTTTTTATTTCTTATCCATGGATTTTAATACCACCACAAATTTTTCTTTTGTTTCCTTTACTGTTTGCTCAATATACAGATTGAATAACATTGGGGAGAGGCTACAACCCTGTCTCACTCCCTTCCCAACCACTGCTTCCCTTTCATGCCCCTCGACTCTTATAACTGCCATCTGGTTCCTGTGCAATTTGAAATAGCCGTTCGCTCTCTATATTTTACCCCTGCCACCATTAGAATTTGAAAGAGAGTATTCCAGTCAACATTGTCAAAAGCTTTCTCTAAGTCTACAAATGCTAGAAACGTAGGTTTGCCTTTCCTTAATCTTTCTTCTAAGATAAGTCGTAAGGTCAGTATTGCCTCACGTGTTCCAACATTTCTACGGAATCCAAACTGATCTTCCCCGAGGTCGGCTTCTACCAGTTTTTTCCATTCTTCTGTAAAGAATTCGCGCTAGTTTTTTGCAGCTGTGACTTATTAAACTGATAGTCCGGTAATTTTCACACCTGTCAACACCTACTTTCTTTGGGATTGGAATTATTATATTCTTCTTGAAGTCTGAGAGTATTTCGGCTGTCTCATACAGCTTGCTGATAATATGGTAGAGTTTAGTCAGGGCTTGCTCTCCGAAGGCTACCAGTAGTTCTAAGGGAATGTTGTCTACTTCTGGGTCCTTGTTTCGACTTGTGTCTTTCAGTGCTCTGTCAAATTCCTCATGCAGTATCACATCACCCATTTCATCTTCATCTACATTCTCTTCCATTTCTATAATATTGTCCTCAAGTACATCGCCCTTGTATAGACCCTCTATATACTCTTTCCAGCTTTCTGCTTTCCCTTCTTTGGTTAGGACTGGGTTTCCATCTAAGCTCTTGATATTCATACAAGTGGTTCTCTTTTCTCCAAAGGTCTCTTTAATTTTCCTATAGGCAGTATCTATCTTACCCCTAGTGGGATAAGCCTCTACATCCTTACATTTGTCCTCTAGCCATCCCTGCTTAGCCATTTTGCACTTCCTGCTGATCTAATTTTTTAGTCGTTTTTTATTCCTTTTTGCCTGCTTCATTTACTGCATTTTTATATTGTCTCCTTTTATCAATTAAATTCAATATCTCTTCTGTTACCCAAGGATTTCTACTCGCCCCCATTTTCTTATATACTTTATCCTCTGCTGCCTTCACTATTTCATCTCTCAACTCTACCCATTCTTCTCCTACTGTATTTCTTTCCCCATTCTTGTCAATCGTTCCCTAATGCTGTCTCTGAAACCCTCTACAACCTCTGGTTCTTTCAGTTTATCTAGGTCCCATCTCCTTACATTCCCACCTTTTTGCAGTTTCTGCAGTTTTAATAGACAGATCATAACCATCAGATTGTGGTCAGAGTCCACATCTGCCCCTGGAAATGTCTTACAGTTTAAAACCTGGTTCCTAAATATCTGTCTTACCATTATATAATCTATCTGAAAACTTCCAGTGTCTCCAGGCCTCTTTCACGTATACAACCTTCTTTCATGATTCTCAAACCAAGTCTTAGTTTTGATTAAGTTATTCTCTGTGCAAAATTCTACCAGGCAGCTTCATCTTTCATTCCTTACCCTACTCCAAATTCAGCTACTACTTTTCCTTGTCTTCCTTTTCTTACTATCGAATCCCAGTCTCCCACGACTATTAAATTTTCGTCTCCCTTCACTATATGAATAATTTCTTTTATCTCATCAAACTTTTCAATCTCTTCGTCATCTGCAGAGCTAGTTGGCATATAAACTTGTACTACTGTGGTAGGCGTGAACTTCGTGTCTATCTTGGTTACAATAATGCGTTCACTATACTGTTTGTAGTAGCTTACCTGCGCTCCTATTTTTTTATTCATTATTAAACCTTCTCCTGCATTACCTCTATTCGATTCTGTATTGGTAACTCTGTACTCACGTGGCCACAAGTCTTGTTTCTCCTGCCACTGAGCTTCACTAATTCCCACTACACCTAACTTTAACCTACACATTTCCGTTTTTAAATTTTCTAGCTTACCTAACCGATTAAAGGATATGACGTTCCACGCTCCGATCCATAGAACGCCAGTTTTGTTTCTCCTGGTAACAACGTCCTCCTGAGTATTCCCCGTCCAGAGATCCGAATGGGTGACTATTTTACATCCGGAATATTTTACTAAAAGAAAAACATCATCATTTAACCATAAGATAAAGCTGCATTCCCTCGGAAAAAATTACAGCTATAGTTTCCCCTTGGTTTCAGCCATTTGCAGCACCAGCACAGCAAAGCCTTTTCAGTTAATGTTACAAGGCCAGATCAGGCAATCATCCAGACTGTTACCCCTACAACTACTGAAAAGGCTGCTGCCCCTCTTCAGGAACCACACGTTTGTGTGGCCTCTCAACAGATACCCTCTGTTGTGGTTGCACCTACAGTGCAGCTATTTGTATCGCTGAGGCACGTAAGCCTCCCCACCAATTGCAAGGTCCAAGATTTATGGGGTGTTGGCATGCATATTGATTATTAATTTTAGATGCTAAGTATTACACAATTTTAATATGCTATTGCATATTTGTTGTTGGAGCTGGGTTCCGAAAATTTAGCCCATCAATAGTACACAACCATATTCCAGAAATTTATAGTGGTTTGGTCACAATATAAGCTCAGACCTTTGAATGGTTGCAATCTTTTGTTGACTAGATCTCCTGAATTAATTAGGTCAGAGCTAAAATGAGCCTGTCTTGAAAATGAGCAAAAATTGCTCTACAGTGTAGGTATGATCTACTTTTCTGAGTATATTTACAGGCTCACCAATTTTTTATGGCTTTCTAGACCTAAAACTTTGAAATACAATAATTTTCAAAATACATCATTTTCAGCAAAACTTATTAACATAAAACATTCAGAACAATGAAGTACACTATCTGTATAAACAGGTTTCCCAGGGGAAATTAATTTACATTAGTATGTTATTCATGTAATGTGTACTCAGATAACTGATTCTATCAACGAAAGTTGTGGAGAGAATAACAGCAAGAAATGAAAAATACTAGTATAGATCTTAGCTATTAGAAGTGCAAAAGGCAAAGTAGGATAGCGTAGACCATACCTGCTTTGTCACAACGTCTAGCAATTGACCTACTGAAAGGAGAGACTGCCCCCTTGCTTTCCATGCCAAACCTTCGAAGTTTTTGTCACGTTTGTGTTCATTTACTGAATTGGCACAATCTTGGCAGTGTTTTAGAAGACATTCATAGACCCGCACCGAGCCTGTATCTACAGAGGCAACTGTGACAACTCCATTCAGCGATGTAAGGCCACTCTTCTGCCAGGAACCGTCCAATGCAGCAACACTGTTAGTAGATTGACAAATACCTATAGTTTCTTTCGCTGCCCTTTGCATAGAGGCTTCACTGACTTCTGTTGGAACATTGTGCAAATGTTTATAATGCCTTTGACAGGTGGTGGGAGATCTATCATAGCACAGAATATCCAGACTGATTTCCTTCCCTTCCCAATACGCCTCAAGGCATAAGCAAGGTGCATATTCACTTCAATATATTTTGTGCATGTTACAAGGGATGTCATTGTACATTTCGTTACTTTATATACGTCACATTTCTCTACAATTTTGCAGGATAGACCTCTTCCCTTACTTTATGTCTTCAGCAAATATAAGGGATTTTCAGTGTTACAGTATCTACACTCAGCGACAAACAAAAGCACTTCTGAAAGCTTGCACTTATTAATTAAAATGTAGCCATTATTATCGCTGTTTACAAAACCAATATCTTGTTCATTTGCTTTAAGAAGTTTCAACTACCTGGCGAACTTTTAGGGCTGACATCACTTCACTTTGGCCTAACAATTTCTGCATTTTATAACATTCCCAAACATACACTTGTATTATTTTATTACCATAAAATTTATGTATACAATTAAACCGCTTGATTTTTGTCATTTTAAAACATTCAATGGTTGAAATACACAGTCACAATAACAAAATTACAAAATGAATGCACACAGAAACATAATTAATCTCAAGTAATCAACTTGTATCGACAGAAAGATTGACTGCAATAAATCTGTGCTCATAGTACAGTCGATGTATTCTTCAAGCATATTACACAAACGAGTTGCTATGGACACAGCGGCGGTTTTGTGTTTGACAGTACTTTGACAGTTAGGAATTCTCATGGTACACCTGCTTTATAAAATGCTTTAAACACCATAACGATGAAGTTCTATACATAAAGTATCTATTTTTAGAATCAGGAACAATTATAGAATTCTATTAAATAAAAAAATTGCCATTTTTGGACCCTCATGATGTCCAGATCCCCTCAAGCACAGATAATCAACTCACAGATTCAACATCTTTATCGTCAGCAAGTAATTCTGCAGAGATTTTCAAGCATTTTGCGCCAAGGGAAAAGAAACTCCTTGTTGGCTTCCTAAAAATTAAGAGAAGAAACAATGGCAAGCAAGAAATATTCATAAATAATTGCATTTGCTTACACGAAGATGAATAAATATTTTATTCAGTCTTTTGTAAGCTACATCTTGCATAAGAAAATATTCATACATCCAGTCATGCACGATAATGACAGATTAACCTGAAACAATAATACCAACAATGACTCTGATTGCACTAGTCTAGACATGTAGACAATAAAATAAAACCAATGTTTTTTATATTCTATTTTAACGGTAAAATGCGCGCATGCAAAGGGATCAGTTCCAGTCTACAAGCTCTCTAGTTGCCCACCAAATCCCATAAGTGTCAGGAGTGAAACGAATCTCGTGCGATCTCTAATTGAGAACATGATTTCTTTCATATGGTTAAATATGATGCGCCCTTCCTGAACAGATTTCCTGGTCTTTACTTAATATCTTCATTTCTAATTTTTAAAAATGAAGAAGATGTAAGAAAGAAAAGTATTCATTAACATTATTTAGGCTGATAAAATGTTTTTTAATTAAAATTTCACCAGAAGCACTGAAAACTGTTACTTGAAAAGAATAGCACATGCACAATTTTGCGATCTACAGAAAGCTCAAAATAATTTCTTCACTTTTTGGACATGTTTTCAAGTTACAGTTCCAAAATTACGTTAGTACAGTTGCTTCTTCTATTACTACTTCGAAATTCTTTCTTAAGGTGACTAGACTGTTTCTTGCAATTGAAGAAGTTGAGAAATGGCTCAAATGGCTCTGAGCACTATAGGACTCAACATCTATGGTCATCAGTCCCCTAGAACTTAGAACTACTTAAACATAACTAACCTAAGGACATCACACAACACCCAATCATCACGAGGCAGAGAAAATCCCTGACCCCACTGGGAATCGAACCCGGGATCCTGGGCGCGGGAAGCGAGAACGCTACCGAACGACCACGAGCTGCGGACGAAGAAGTTGAGACATACTCTCTATATCAGCAGTAGAGGACTGCAGTAGTCTGGAAACTAGGTTAATACCTTCCAAAATTTTATTTTGAAATATGAGAGTCCGGCCAAAATCAAAATTATCCATATTTTTATGAAATTAGAAGCTTCTACCCTCTCAGACTACTTCTTATTCTTTAAAATTATGCAAAATTTGTATGAAATTCTGTTTGATTTATAACTATGAATGTATTCTCGAAAATCATTTAGTTGGGCACAGTTTCTTCAGAGTCAATATAACATGTGTGTCAGTTCCAACAGTTTCATTTACTTGTTGCCATCAAACCACAGAAGCACTAGGAAATTGTATTGTGTCAAAAATCTGTTTGTGTTGCACTGTATTAATGAGGGAATCATTTAGTACCAAATAATAATTATGTGTTTAACAACACATAAGCCAGCTGTTCGAAGAGATTTCGGGATTGCAGCCAGTTCTCATAAACTTCACTCCAGGATATTCCAGTGAGACACCTGCCACTCATGTTCAGGTGAGCCATCAAAGACTGACGAAGACGTACATAGTGAGACAACCTATGTGTCATCCCACTCTGTACTGTTGCTCAATTTATTCTAGGCAACGAACTCCAGATGGCGGCCATAGATATCACAATGTCACAGTGACGGCATGGCGGGATGATGAAGTTTTGGGTGAAATAAGTCAATTGGGCTATCTTCACTAACCTAACCCCATCCCCCTTTCCCTCCCCACCTGCACTCCCCTCCCCCATCTGGACATTGCATTGGTGGGAGAAGTACACAGTCTGTGCTGGGCTGTTGGATAAGTCTTTATTTTGTAAGCATTGTTCCCCTCCTGTCCCCACTGGCGAAAAAAGGACTCTGTGGTGGGCTGCCAGATAGGATGGATGTAAGCATGCATTGTTTATCTAAGCAACTTGAGTTGTCATAGGCAATAGCTCCATCGATTGTGTTCACCTGACCTAGTTCACAACACCGCCACCAGAGGGTGCTGTCGTCCTTCCTTCTCTCCCCGCCCATGACATAATCCAAGATAGCAGTCTGGGGAAAAATGGCGAGAAAAGGATTCAGTCTGTGTCTAGCTGCTGGACTGGGAAGGCAGATGAAATTGCTTACTGTGTTCAATGGATGAGATGTCTGTGCTGCAGGAGGAGTATATTAGCATCTGAGGACTGCGCCGATAGCAGTGATATTTGGTGAAGACAATTACACTTCATGAAATAATGAAAATGTGGCTACTTTATGCTTGGCAACTCATACTGATGAATGCATAAGCTGTAACAATACATCATTTGATAAAAGTCTAGTCAGTCAGTCTTCACCCTAGAGTCTCCACACTCTGTTGGAAGAGAGGCAACCTGCCGGCTTACAGCACAGCCAGGTAATGTGCCAGCTTATGACACAGCCATGTGGTAGCCACAGGGATGCATGCTAAGCACTTCTTGTCATGTCGGAAATACTCGTGGCCCTCATCCTCCTCCTCTTTCCCGTCCCCAGCACACAGATACCTTTGTCATTGAACATGAACTGCTTCAGGAGTTATTACATCTGATGTTGTGGAATATTGCCACATACATAATTTGAAGATATCACAGCGACTAAATATACAAGCTGGAATTTTCGATGAATTTTCAGTGTCCTACAGCTGCTGATCTGGAGATGCTCTAAAGCCACAATGGTGGATGAGGGACAGCATCTAACCAGAGGAGGGTGATCTGCTTGGACATGTCTCTGAACACTCGAACAAAGAAGACATCATATTACTCTCAGATGTCATGGAACTTTCAATAGACTCCTTACCTCCATCTTGTTCGGACCAGTCTATAGAGGCTCCTATGCCCCACACAAAGAATGTCTTGTGAATGGAGCACTATGTTTGGCTCTTATTGAATTTACCCACCAAACTGCTGTTGCTGCCGGTGTGGCAGCACTGTCCAGACAGACAAATTGCAAGGCTATTTCGTACAGACTGAAAAAAATACAGTAGTCATATTGCACTGACTGTTAAACCCTGCGAAAGTGGTCTACAGATCATGAAATACAGAAATTATCACCAAAGACACTTCCTGAATTACACTGGTAAAGTTACTAAAATTGATCTCACTACCAACTGCGATGCATATTATTAGAGTTTATCGATGGTGTCCATCCACTGGTATGCTGTTGATTACCACATAATGATCAACTGAACGCGTCCATGACTACATAATTAGGAATCAATCGAAATGGAACACCAAGCCATCAGCTATCCTCTCACTGTGAGTGGTGAGTTTAAATGTATAGGTCCTCAATCGCCTTTGGACAGCTGCTTGGAAACGCTCCACAATGCCCCAAACCCTTTCAGTTTCCATATGTTATGACTGTCTTTACTTAAAATCATCCTGTGTGTGTGTGTGTGTGTGCGTGTGTGTGTCTGTGTGTGTGTGTCTGTGTATCATGGGAGAAGCAGTAAATTTACACCATGCAATGTCCAGCTTTCAGCCAGAGTCAATGGATCGAAACATCCTAATGTCAGTTTAGAACCTGACACAGACCTCGAATGCATGGTGAAAAAAACAAAATGTATGGCGGTGTACAAAGGTGTGCCATACAATGCTTGAATGTGTTACAACATAAAATCCAACATATCAGACAACAACACAGGGAGCCTCTCTTGTGAGTTGGATATGGGTATTTGTTGGATATGTTGATATGGTCCTTCTACAGTACAGGTGATGACACTTTACACTGGCCTGTGGAAGTGACTTCAATCACTGAGTTGTACAATACCTGTTTATTTAATGGGGTTGGCACACATGCTCAATGGCAGCATGCAGATGGTATCTGTTTTTGATATGTATATGGGAAGAGATGGACGTGGTAAATTCTTATCAAATTCTCTGTTGGATAAAGTTAGCAGAGTTTTTAGTTAGCTCCTGTTGATAGGGAGAATGTTTGGGTGACAGACGTGAATGGATCCTGACAGATACAGATCTGCTTTAGACAGCAGTACCTGTATGCAACTTGGAGAAGTCCTGCACTGCAGTAGCAAAATCCTTGCCTTTCTCTCAGTTCCCATACTGTAATTTTATACCACAACCTTGTGTTCAGGAAAAAGCTTCGTTTGGCGCTGGCCTTGTACTCTGTACACAGTTGGCGGCGCTATAAAATCTTGTTCCCACTTCCACCCAGTGGTCCTGTCGTTCTGACTTGGCTTACCCCATTTCTACATGGGTCGCAGAAGGTGGTGTGGGGCGGCTGGTGGAATTTTTATGGTGGTATAAAATTTTGTAAAGTGTAGAAACACTTCCCGGCCGATGCACCATATGTGGGGCGGCGGGTGGTTATTAATGTTGTTATTCAATAAAAATGTTTTGTATGGGGAAAAGATGCAATTCCCGGACGATGCACCATATGTGGGGCGGCGGGTGGAATTAACTGTTATATAAGTGTTCCTATTATTTATGCTGTTGTTTGCCGTTCTCAACACTGGACCTCTAACTACAATATTGGCAACCAGAAAGTGATTAGCAAAATGTGAAGCCTGTAATTAGATTTCCTAGTGCCCACTTCATCTGAGAAATACACTTATAGCTACAGCTTATAGCTCTGAGGAATTAGGAGATTGTCTGGGATTTATAATCAAAAACGATCGTGAAAAAAAAAAACTTTCTCTATATTCTGAAAGTCACAGATGAAAAAAAAAAAAGAATCCACACAATCTGACTAACAGAGCAGTTCAGAGTTTAATGCGCTGATGCCACTATAACTGTCCAAATTAAATATTTAAATGAATGCTCGCCATAATTTGATGATAATGTTCATCAAACGCCACGCTAAATAATGGTAGAATGTTTGTCCCGCAGTGGCACGTGAAAATACGACAATACGCAAACTGAAGCTAGATAATGAAAATCATCCCAGAATTGACACTTCACTCGAAAATGATTTCATGGTTACACGTATCCCGAGTAACTTAATACGGCATCCGAGGCTGTTTGTAGCAATGATACCGACGCGACGCGACTCCCGACACAGATGGCATACTGTTCAGCGTCTGGAGAGAACTGGGGCCTTCCTTCCTCGGGCAGCGTTCTTATATATAAAGCCGCGATGCGGACGGCTAAGGGAACGCCTGATCAAATCGGCTCTCCCGACTAGCCGCTGGGCTAGTAATGCACCACATTAAGTTATTGAATAAATCATAGCTTCTTTTGCTGATGGCCGATGAAGCTCTCAATTTAAATGTGCATTCAACACACACGTAAGTAATCATAATAAAAGTTTGACGTGGCTAAGTTAAATATTTTGGGCGAGAGAATTAATTTAATTACACTGCACGCAGTAGACGAGCTCTGAACTTGCCCTTTGGAGATACGCTATCGCTATAGTTTTATAGTTATTCAAATGAAACTTCTCACCTCTTTATGGTTATAGCGGATCTCCATTCTACTTAAATATAAACATCCTAGCCTTATTTATTAGCCTACTTAATCTATCTTGCTTCCTTAATTTTTAAGACAAAAACCAGAAAATTATGAATTTCAACTAAAATCTTAATTTGTGAGATCCAAAGTACTGTTTCTATTAAATTATTATGGAAAAGGAATCTAAATATAAATTTTTAAGTCTCTAGCTCTTTTCTGTTGCGCCAATGATTTTTACAGAAAAACGTCCAAATTTCGAAAATGGTTAAAGTTATCGAACTGATATGCAACACATATTAATTTAGTATTACTCCTGACATGCTAGAACCGTTTTAGGTTATTTACTTGATTTTAAAAGTATTGCGCAACATTTATGACGTCAGAGCTAGTTACAGCGGACTGGCTGGCACACAATGGAAAGACTGATGTGAATTTACTACGGCGTGAGTAGGCTGCTTCCCTACAGTGGTAGATATAGTTCTCTCCAATTTCTGCTCAGTTCCAACTTAAATTGAATCGATCACATGCCCAAAGCTGCAGGGATGGCAGGGCAGAGACTAAGGAACAGGCACAGGACACATAGTGACTGTCTAAAATCATGCTGGAGTTTTACTGTAGCAAATAGGTTCGAAAAGAGGTGACTCATTTCAAGATATGAGAGTGCGACGAATATGACTCACTAGTGGCTGTAATCATTAAAAGATATCACGCAGGTACGTGGTTCAGTGGAAAGACTTGATTCCAAATGACAGACAGCATTTCTACGAAAGTGTAACAGTATAGACCTGAAAAGCTGGTGTACATTTCTTATGACCTCAATCTGTCACTGTATTTTTAAGGTATTTGTCACATAGCACACCACCTACAGTATGTGATTATTCTCAATCAACGATCGCCCATAACCCAGTGGATATATTGCAGAACATCTGACATGGCATTGAGATAGAATGTGTTACAAATACTGGAGAAATATATAGCAGCAGCATGAGGAAGTTGCAAATACCAGCTTCATATCACGTTCCTTACCCAAATCACTTCCTAAATTCATTGATTTTATTACTAGCTTACACCACAGGCGACGTGCACTCGCACTTTCGATCTAACAGACCACACCACAGCGATAACCATCTATATTCAATATCGCGGTGTTTGTGTAGAAGACCACTTCTTTACGAAGCAATACTATATCTCAATTTATAAAGTCAGTATAGTTTTTAACATGGACATTTGCGTGCGCCGGTAGAACCAAACCCTCTTGTGATAGTAACATCGTCGTTGCTATCATGCTTTTAACATCTGGTGGCTTGTACAACGATTATGTCTCTGTTCCTGAGACACTCTGGAACCACTCACAAGAAAAAAACAAATGAGACATGTCCATCCAGCGAGGATTTTCGCATCAGTACTGTTTGGCGTCACCAGCATTCAGTTATTGGCGAATTATTGTACTTAGTGGTAGACGATGCATGATAGATTCATTGTGATCAGCGGGCTTATAAAGTATGTGTGTGCTACATGTGCAAAGAAAATGTCCTGTCATAAGGAAGGTATGGATTTGACGTGGAAAACTGCAATAGCCAATAGGGAGTGAAAGATTCTTTTACATGGAAAATTAAGTCCAATCATAAGAATGGTACAGATATTTCCATTTCCACAGCCACAACCATCAGGAGAGGGTATTTCTGATACTTTGCTCACTGTTGAATGTAGTAGATTGACGCTGCAATCTTAATATGGTGGATATGGACACATTAATTAGATTAGGTAAGTGAAAAGAAATTGTGAGAGGCTTAAGCTTTTTGAAAATTCTTTTATAAATAAAGATATTCAAAAAGCCAACAGGAGGGCATATCTGCCAGTCCATCTCAGCATAGATGATCCAGCAAGTAGGCACTTTATGGCACAGAGCAAGAGCTCAGTCATGAATCAGCCTGAGGATTAGTGGCACTCAATAGTGCTTGTAATAGAAGTGAGAGCTGTTCAACAATTATATTACTATTAGATGAGGAGACCTGCCAATCATCATACACAAAGAAGGCCATGAAAGTACTGCAAAGCCCTCCCCTACCAGCTCCTCCATTTCTAATGGTAGTAAAATATTCACAAACATGATCTACAGAAGAAAATGTTGAGAGAACAACAGTTATAACAGCTGCAGAAAAAGTAGTAAACTCTGAAGGAAAAAGAGGCAATTGTCACAGCATGCACATCTGCACTCATACCAATGACATTAATAGAAGACAGAGGAACACTACAAACACTACATGAAATCAAAGTTTGTCTACTTAAAGAATGCAGTATTATAGTAGCTTCTTCAACAGTAACAATTGATGAATCATTACAAATTGGCAGATTTCTCAAGCTAAAGTAATAACTTCAGTATACAAAGAAAAGTGTTGCAGAGAATGTAGAAAACTATTGACCAACTTTGCTCTTGTCTTCCATTTCTAGAAGGATGGGACCTATACTTAATCACCAAAACAAATTAATCTTGTTTGAAAAAGAAGTGGTCTGCTATAGCACAGTTTGTGTAAGTTGTTCTCAAAATAATAAAGGAAGGTGATCAAAATGGCATTGTCTTGGCTTTGTCAAAGACATATGGCATTTTGGGCCACATAACTTTATTACACAAATTAGAGATACTGTGAACAAGATGTGCAGCAAAGAAGTGATTAAAGTCATACTTGGAAAACCACATGAAATGATTATTAAGTTTCACGTTCTATAAAAAGATTACTATTGGTCCTCTCTGCCTGCCACACCCCCTCCCCTCCCCCATGTATGTATCGTTCACCACCCAAACTTCAACTAAGAAAAAATTAGTGTAAGATTATTTATATCAAAGATTAATATCTTCGATAATAATTTCATGTTAGGTTATCATTGTTGACAGCTGTTAGCAACTGTATATTAAAATATTTATATAAACTCTCAGTCATAAGTTGCAATTTGTAAGTTTCATTGCTTGACTAGTTTCAGATAAACCTAAGTAGTTCAGCTTAAGAGGCATTTGTTGATCAGGCAATATTACTGATGACAGGTTTTGTATTAATGATTTAAAAAGAATGTAAGATAAGGATTTCAAAATTACATCGTAAGAGTTTGCACTTTTTGCTGAGTCACAGAGCATTCTTGCAGTCATAGGATAAAATTAGAGACTGAAATGCCCCTGCACTGTCTTTGACCAGCCTGCCCTGCAGCACCATTACCGATTTAGTGTGCAGCTGACCAGAAATCTCGTGAATAAATGACCTAGTAGATAGTGTCGGAAGTTACATGCGGCTTTTCACGGATAATGCTGTAGTATACAGAGAAGCTGCAGCATTAGAAAATTGCAGCGAAATGCAGGAAGATCTGCAGTGGATAGGCACTTGGTGCCGGGAGTGGCAACTGACCCTTAACATGGACAAATGTAATGTATTGCGAATACATAGAAAGAACGATCCTTTATTGTATGATTATATGATAGCGGGACAAACACTGGTACCAGTTACTTCTGTAAAATATCTGGGAGTATGCGTACAGAATGATTTGAAGTGGAACGATCATATAAAACTGCTTGTTGGTAAGGCCGGTGCCAGGTTGAGATTCATTGGGAGAGTCAGTAAATGTAGTCCATCAACAAAGGAGGTGGCTTGCAAAACACTCGTTCGACCTGTACTTGAGTATTGTTCATCAGTGTGGGGTCCGTTCCAGGTCAGGTTGACAGCGGGGATAGAGAAGATCCAAAGAAGAGCGGCGCATTTCGTCACAGGGTTATTTGGTAAGCGTGATAGCGTTACGGAGATGTTTAGCAAACTCAAGTGGCAGACTCTGCAAGAGAGGCGCTCTGCATCGCGGTGTAGCTTGCTGTCCAGGTTTCGAGAGGGTGCGTTTCTGGGTGAAGTATCGAATATATTACTTCCCACTACTTATACCTCCCGAGGAGATCACAAATGTAAAATTACAGAGATCCGAGCGCGCATGGAGGCTTCCCAGCAGTCGTTCTTCCCGCGAACCATACGTGACTGGAACAGGAAAGGGAGGTAATGACAATGGCATGTAAAGTGCCCTTCGCCACACACTGTTTGGTGGCTTGTGGAGTATAAATGTAGATGTAGATGTAGAATGAATGGAGCTAGCTGAGTCCTCGTCCATCCAAGTACACAAGATTTCTCCAGATGCACCAATGTTGAGAACGTTAGCACCCCTTATCGGTGTATAGTAACAGACTTGAAAGTGTTGTGATGTAATAGCAGACGGTTAAGAAGAGTAAGAAACAGGTGACTTTTTTACATGATTTAGCTCCAGACAGATGGAGTTTGGAGCATTTTACGTAAATCAACTACGCTATAAACTCTAAAGTATTGTTCTAGAGCCTAGGATCAGTAGAAGGTATTGGTAAGAGAGAACATAAACACACACACACTCCTGAGGCTACAACGTTCCACAATAAAAACAGGCTATAATGTTAGATCACTTGAGTTTCCGACCTGTCAGTCGTGTGGAATACAGCGCTGTTAATATCCCAATGTAAGAAATATATTTCCAGCACATGAGATACATCTTTCTTGTTGGTTTCTCTATGATAAACTATGGTATTGAACCGTAAAATGGGAAAACTGCTTCCTTAAAACAGTGGCTCTGTGTGATGCATGCACAATATAGATTTCCAGAGATGTATAGCGTCCACTGTCCACATCCGATCACAGTTCAGAAATTATACTATGCCCATATCAGTCATATACAATATGATCGTTAGTAATGGAGAATACCTCTTACAAGTCTTGTATGTATATGATGATCTTTAGACAACTTTTGCGGAGTTTAACTGCTGGTGCAATATGGTGATGTATAGAAAACAGTTTTTGCTGCTTAAAGTTTCGTCTGCAGAAAAAAAAGGGCCGACAGTGCTCCCACACAGGCAGCAGCAGCAGCTTGACAGGTAAATTCAGTGATGGACAGGTTGTCCCATTAGGATTGCTAGGAAGAATGCACCCTGTGCTATTCTGGGAAGCATTGCAACATCTCTCTTGCCACTGGACCCACACCGCAGCAATGAATCATCACGCAGGCAACGGTGCCTAGGTGAACACGTGTTTTGACAGGTATTTCTCGGATGTCACTTTATGAAAGAGATGCCGCCGCCTCATCCTTGTGGGACCTAAACTGACACCTACGCATAATTTGGCAGCTGACGGCCACGTCGTCACTTTGCCAGGACCGCCAGTGCATGCGACTCCTGGGGACGTGTGCAGAGTCGGCAGCGTCGGCGTCGGGCGTCGAGTGGCGGCATGTGTTTTTTATTAGCGATCTTTTGTTTAAACTATATTCCATCGATTTCACCAACCAATAGGATGCTGCGAATTAAAAAAAAAACTGCCCCATACATGTGAAGAATATCGATTTAATTAATTTGTATAAATATTTTATATCAATGGGGTGTTAGCGGTAAAGTAGTTAAGGGGAGGGTGTGTATGAGTGGGTGACATGGAGCAGAACAGCAGGTTAAGTGCCGAACACTAGGTTAATTTGCATAATTTTTATGTAAAATGCAGTTTAGTACTTTAAGAGGGTGGGTAACAAAGAAGAATGCGCCAGAAATGGCGTTCAAAAGGATGTGAAATTCTAAAAGTGTACCAGAAAATAGGAGGACATAACTAATTACTTAATTTGGTATTAAAGGCACTACAATAGTTTAACGAAATGGGGGTGATATGGAAAATCACTTAACAGAATAGGTTAAGCGCCGACAAAGGGCCAAAGACACCCTGAGTACAGTGCCGAACATTAGGCTATGCAACATCTTTGCTCCATGTAATTACTTCTTACAACACCTACAACTTTCCAAACAGCAAAGAATGATGAGCAAGAGAAATCCAACCCCCACAAACTGATTTGTTTATAAAAAAAAACAATATACCCTTGAATTTTCTGTTATGAGACACTTTCTGTCCACCACCAGACCGCCATCTTGAATTACGTCATGGAAGGGTCGACAACCCTCTGGTGGCAGTACTATGTACTAGGTCAGCTGGGCTCCGGACCTTGTGGTGAACACACTTGATGGCAGTACTGCCTCTAATTGTTTAAATAAAGACTGAAAACAGGCTGCATCCTTTTCTGGCCAATTCCTACAAAGAGGTAGCGGTCAGATGACTTAGCGGAGGTAGCCAAAGTGTCCTTTTTTCCCGCCATTTTCTTAGGTTAGTGGAGGTAGCCATAGTGTGTTGCATTATCCTGATGGAATTTGAACTTTCCACCATTGTCTGGGGAGCAGCGGGGAGGGGGGAGGGGAAGGGGTTTACCAGTGGGTGAGAGATTAATTAATTGATCAATTTAATTAAGTAGCCAGTTAGATTGATAAGGGTGAGAGGGACTATTCCAATAACTCAGACCTGAAAGTGTACCTGTAGCAGCAATGGGTGAGATTTCCTGAGGGGAGAGGGGAGTGGGAGAGGGCAGGGGAGCAATAGATTAAGTGCCTGTCAATCAAAAGGAAGGGTCCTTTTAGCAGAACAATAGGGTAAGTACATGTCAATCGAAGGATAACAATAGGTTAAGTACCTGTCAATCAAAAGAGAACAATAGGTTTGCCCCTGAGTGCATACCTGGCCCTGATGTAGGCTACCTGCACTAATAAAATGCACTGATTTCCTTGTTGCCCCCCTATTGATGGATCCATGTTTCATCACAATAATGATCTCAGAAGTTGTCCCCTTCATTACCATAGCGATCCAAATGTTTTTGCAGATGTCCTAGTGCGTTTTTTTATGCAACTGTGTGAGTTATTTTGAGACCCGTCTTGCACAAACTTTATGAAAGCCAAGTATGTTGTGGATGATTTTGTAGGCAGAACCGTGACTAATCTGCAGACGATGTGCCACTTTGTCAATAGTTAATTGTCTGTCTAAGAAAATCATTTCATGTGAACGCTCAATGGTTTCTTCATTTGTGGCGGTAAACCGTCGTCCGGCTCCTTCATCGTGCGTAACACTTGTGCTACCATTTCGGAATTTTTCAATCCATTTGTAGACACTCCGTTGTGGCAGAACACTGTTCCCGTACTGTACCGAAAGTCTTCGATGAATTTCGGCCCCTGATACGCCTTCCGACCACAAAAAACGGCTCACTGAACGTTGCTCTTCTTTGGTGCACAAGCCATGATTAACATCACGGCAGCGATAACGAAAATAACCTAGAGGCTTGAAAATTGCAAAGATATAACAACAAATAAACAAAGCATGCGTCATCAACGTAAATCGACAGTGCTACCACAATAAACAAAAATATAACTAAACTGCGGTTAATAATTGACTTACCCTCCTAGTTACCCTTGCTCCACAACTAAATTCTGAAACCGAATTATGAGTTGTTGCTCTGATATTTCCATCATGGTTTGCGCCGTCATTCATGCGCCCACTTCATCCGATACTCTAATTGGTTTATTGGGTCCATGGTACCTTTATATCCTTCTTTTAAGGCTATTATTTCGGAACGTATTCCCGCGAAATTTCTGTTGATCTATCGCATTGTTCCTTCACGGCCTGATCAAAATTACGTGTATAAACCTTTCGCTAACCTTCCACAGTTATTTTTCATTTGATCTGATTGTTCTGTAGGTTATTGATCTAATGTTGTTTTAATTTAATCCTATTGTGGTGTTGTTTAACGTGGCATGCATCAAGGCTTCTAATTTTTGATACACAATTAAAAAAGGACCTGAAATATCAAGTGTTTGCCGAATTTCTTCGGTTGGGGTGAGTATACTTGTACTTCTGTCTCAGTGGCTGTCATGTCTGTAAGTCCGACGTTCAGCTCCACCACATTGGCGTTTTCGACACGATCCATATTGTCTACTCTGTCAATTTTTCACAACACAGTTAACAATTTTGAAAACCAATGTTATTCAATCGCCTTAGATTTGCATGGGTAAAAGTAATATAGTTAGCAACATTAAAATTCTTCCTGTACTTTCGAGAAGAAGCACATCACATTACAAGACAATCCAAGACCGCATTAGCATTTTAACTATGCGTAATACAATAGCTATCATCTTCATCTCAAAATCCATAAGAGCTGACCAGTGATTGCAATCAAAATTCCCAGAATTGTAAATTAGCTAAATTACTGATGCTATGTTATATGTCCACTGCAGAACCTCAAGATTCGTGACATCTGGTAGCAAGAGATAAAGCAAGCGTACCCTTACTTGATTTTTCTGCTGTGATGGCTGGACAACTTTTACTATTTTATAATTTTCTTCCTTCCAAATAACTACAAATGTATATTCCTTTTTTAATAGTTTCGTCTCCTTGTTTCCATTTGTATGCTTTTCTACTTATCTGATGTGGCATTGGAGTATTAGGTAGACTTTCAAAGAGATTATTGGTAATGTACATGCACTTTGTCCAGTCACACTTCGCCAGTGGCAGCGTATCTTTTCTTTCTGACAGTTAAAAAATAAGAGGAATATTTAAATCTTGATAAAATTGTGGAATGCATAAACAAAAGTTTTCATCGGGAAAGGTACGCCACAAACGTGCTGACGCCATGTAATTATGTATGTGCTACATATCTGGCATAAAGTATATGAATTCTTTTAGTTCCTGTTATTCTTGATGTTTTCATGCCATCGCTAGTGAGGTATTAGGCTCTGGTGGTTTTTTGCGGTTCGTCATTGGTTGAAGACTCATTGACTGAGAAAGACTCTCATTATTTCCACGTAAAAGTGGTAACAACTGTTTAATCAGACTTCACGAAGAAAAATCTGCAGGTTAGAGTTGTAGTTAATGACATATTTAAATGGTACGATGCGATAATCAATTAGTCTTTCTGTCTTCAAGCAATGTGAGCACAATACCCTGACACATTCATCTGTAAAATAACAATTCATAAACACATTAAAATACGTTTGTGGCATTCATGGAAATTTATATAATATAAGGATCGTCAGTTGACCTGTTCATCTTACAGCAGCCAACTTTTGGCGTTTTAATCGAACTTTTTTGTGCTTGTCTTTTGAACGAATGTCCCACGTGCATACGGAGCACTTCTTCACAACTTCAAGAGGCTCAATGTGGAGCCCATGCCTTGTGCTTACATTTCTTTGACGAAGTCTGATATTGTCTGCTGCTACTATTTCACTAAACGTTTGCCACAGGTGTGTCAGAAGTGGTCAGGAGAACTAATATAATCTATTGGAGCCAGTCGAATTATCACTCGTTGCTGAAGTTTGTGTAAAAAACGATATGTAAAACAAACATATATGCCTCAGCAAGGTCATATCCAGGATTTTTATCAAAGAGATGGTCCGATTTGTGAAAGAGAATCTTAAAAAGGCTTATGTTGTTCAGTGATTCTCAAAATGCATTTATTATTTTCTAATTTTATGTATATAACTAGCTTAGCGTCCATTGCTTTGCTCACATACTGCATGGCCTACACAGTTTTTTTTGTTTTTCTGCAATTGAATTTTTATGTTGTTCACTAACTGCATAATCTATTAAACTTTTCATGCTACTTAAGGCCATAGAAGCATGGTGTCTTCTGAATCGACTTCTGACCAAAATGGGAATCTGGTACCAGGGCTCATAAGTTTTCGTTTGTCATGCTGTTGCATTGTTGTGCTGATATCTTTCTACATATGAAAGGCAATGTCCTGACTGACTGACTGACTCATCATTGCCCAGCGCAAACCGTTAAGGATAGAAACTTGAAGTTTGGAGAAGGTGTGGATCTAATACTGTAGAAGTTGTTTAAGAAGGGATTTTCCGAATTTCCAACCATAAGGGGTGCAATAAGGGATGAAGTTTTTTAATGGCGCTATTAACGCAATTTTAAAGCTAGACCTACGAAAATTGGTATTTGGTTTCTCAGTCAGAAATAAAGAAATGTGTCTTTCAGCCTTTTTGGAAATTTAACCCTATGGGGGTGAAATAGGGGATAAAACCTTTTTTCGAAAATATGTCATTATTAAAGAACTACTTAAGCATTTTTAAAGCCACATATTAACATTGGTCTTTGACTTCTAAGTTACAAATAAAAAAAAATTACATGTTACATTGTTTTTGGGAACTGAGCCCCTAACAGGTAAAAATTGGGGATGAGACTTTTTTATAAAAATATTTTATTGTGAAAGCATTTTAAAACTGAATCTATTAAAATTTGTATTTGGCTTCTCTGTTAGAAGTAAAACATGCAGAGATGAAAAAATATGTGTTTCACTGTTTTTGGAAATTCAACCTCTGAGAGGGTGAAATACAGTCAGATTGATTCACTGCCTAGCCCAAACTGCTAAGGATAGAAACTTGAAGTTTGGAGAGGGTGTGGATCTTATACTGCAGGCATCCTTCAAGAAGGGATTGTCCGAAATTCCATTCCTAAGTGGGTGAAACAGGAAATGAAAGGTTTTTTGAAAGTATGTCACCATTAATGGAGTTTTGAAGCTTTAAGTATGAAAACTAATATTTGGTTTCTCATTTAGAACCTAAAAAATTATGGATATCAACCATTAAGGAGGTAAAATAATTGGTTAAAGGTTTTTTGAAAATAAATAATTATTAAAGAACTACTAAAGAATTTTTAAGGCTACAGTTATGACTATTGATATTCGACTATCCAGATAGAAATTTAAAAAATATATGTTTCAATGTTTCTAGAATTTCAACCCCTAAGGGAGTGCAGTAGGTGATGGAAATTTTTAATAAAACATTTCGTTAAAGCTAAATTTATGAAAATTGGTATTTCACTTCTCGAAAAATGGCTCTGAGCACTATGGGACTCAACATCTGTGGTCATAAGTCATTTCACTTCTCAGTTACAAATAAATAAATATTTGTTAGGAGATGAAAGTTGCCATGGAAATATCTTCATACTTAATCAAATGACCTGATCAACAAAAACTTTGGACTCCAGGTAGGAGGACAGCCTTTTAGTCAGAAGTACAGTAGGTTAAGATCATGCTTATATGGCCTTAATTAGCGTGACAATCATAGAAGCTGTTGCCATTTGTAAAAAAAATCGATAAATAAAAACAAAAAAATCCCTGCAGGCCATACAGTCTAGATATGTGAAGCAGCAGACGCTGATCTAGTTTTCATATAAACCTGCGTCCACTAACACATATGTCATTTATCTAACCAAGAAGAGAGATACCAGTTTTCATAGATACAGCTTTAAAATTTTTTAAGATAATGAAATATTGGCTTAAAAATATTCATCCCCTATTTCACCCACTTAGGGGTTGAATTTCCAGAAACAGTGAAACATATACTTTTTTATTTCTAACAAAGAAGCCAAAAACAAATTTTTAGATTTAGCTTTGAAAATACTTTCATAATTAAGTAATGTCATAAGACTTTTCATCACCTATTCCATCCTCCTTAGGTGTTGAATTCCCAAACACATTTAAACACTTATTTTTTATTTGTAACTGAGAAGTCAAATACTAATTTTCATAGATTCAGCTTTAAAAATATTTGAGTAGTTCTTTAATAACGATTTGTCCTCAAAAAATCATTTAATTGGATATCAGACTTCAGACACAGCAGAGACTGTGCTATAAAATGCAGAAGCAATGGGCATCCAGCAACTTCACACAAACTAAAGAATGCCCAGCATGCCAATGACTTGATAATGGGGCACAGATGAATCACGTTTAATGAACTAGAGAAGTCAACCGTTCTATCACGAGGAACCTTTCCCACCATCATCCATGAAGACTGGAAGACAAAGAACGTATGTGCCCAATTGGTGCCTCTTCCCTCACCAGGATGAGGGAACAGAAGTGGGTAGAGATATGCCAATAGTTCGTGTAACAATATAGTGCAGATCCAGCGGGGCTTTTTGAGAGATTGGTCTCTGTCGACGAGTCATAACTCTTCCACGAGATACCAGTCTATAGAGTGGATGTATACTGGGAACCCTCGTCCTAAGAGTCATGGATGGGACTATTTGTGCTGAAACAAATGGCGACTGTGTTCTGGGATTAGGAAGGGATACTGGTGCTGGATTGACTCCCTTCCAATACGACCCTCAACAGTGATCAGTAGTGCAGTTCACTGCAGCAACTCCAACGATGCATTCAACAATGGCGCCACGGAAAATAGGGCCGTGGTCCTCTGCTCCAACATGTCAATGAGCAGTCAAATCCCAACCGCAAGACAACTGCTGCTGAGTGAATTACACATCCTGCATACTCGCTGGGTCTGGTTTCTAGCGACTATGCGCTGTTCTACACAATGAAAGAGTTCATGTGTGGAAAGAAGTTCAGCAGTAATGACGAACTTCAGGCACTTGTCCACCACTGGCGCTGGGATACCCCCAAAGAATGGTTTGCTACTCAAATATCGATGCTGCCAGAACGATGTATCAAGACACTGCCGATGAATTTTTGTAATATAATCTGTATTGGTTTGTTCAGTAAATGGTTCCTGTGAACACAAAAAATTGTGGTGCTAACTGTATCTGGAAATCCCAAGTAAATTTAGGACATATCTGAAGCCCAGTCAGAATACCTACAGCACATCAGAGCATCCCAAGGTCCTCAATTCAGTCTTTAATTTAATGTAACTACCTTTCAGTTCATTAAAAGTCTTCATTTGCCTTAAGTGATCAAGTGGAGAACGACCTCTCAGCTTCGCATGTTGACACTGGTAGGGCGTGAGTACACACAGACGGCATCGTACATTTGAATAGAAGTTCTTGGCATGAGCATCAACAACCAACATAATTTTTGTATAGAGACAAGACTTTTCTTCATAACGCCATTTCTCACACCAAGATGTGTACTCTTCTAAAAGTTTGGCTTGAGAAACCCTACTCTCAAAGTAAACTTTCAGTTCAGATAGCTTATCTACAGTCTTGTGATGAGGAGTAACGGGTACCATTATTTCGCCTGAAGATATGAAATACTCGTTTCATTGAAATTTCTATAGATTTTCAGTGAGTCCATATACTGCTGGCAAATGTACTGCTCATCTGTAATGCACTTCAGGAGAGTCGTGTCGATGGCTGTCTCTTTGTTTCTTTACCTTTCTGTATACCTTGACAACAGATTGAATCACTTCTTTGCTAAGGTTGATGATTTTTCAAATATCTTGTGACTGTCGATCTCAATTTTGTCTTCAGAACGAACGTCTTAAATTTTACAGAGAATTTCATCATCAAATTGAAGAGCAGCAGACAAATTGTGTTGAGGATTCTGAAGATATATTAAAAGCTTTAATCTTTTTCTTTTGCTAACGCCTTTGTCCTCTAGTTTTCACAGGGTCGGCGTGGTTACAATCGGATTTGGCAACGTTAATGTGAAGAGGTGGCTGGATACCCTTCCTGCCGCCACCCTAAACCCCCCCGGGATGGAATCAATGCACCACAGCTGTCTGCGTCTAGTGTAAATCATGAAATAGTGCGAGTGTGTTTCAAATGTCCGCGAGTCACGTAACTGAGGCGGGACATGGGGACCAGCCCAGTATTCACCTAATGGGATGTGGAAAACCACCTAAAAACCACATCCAGGTTGGCCACTCGTTGTTAATCCGCCACGCGGATACGATCCGGGGCCAGCACTCCTACCCAGGTCCAGGAATAAGTGCATTAGTGCTCTCAGCTAACCTGGTGGGTTATATTGAAAGCTTCAATATAAAGCTGAAAACATGTTCAGTAACTGGTAAAGCCACTTCAGAGCTTCTATTTTCCAATGCAGCTAAAATTTTCGATGCAGTACTTAAAAATTTTCTACCCAAAACAGAAAGTTCCTAAAGGCTTCAAACTATTTGCAGAAAGTAATTTAATAAAAACGGTAATTGAAGACTGACACTCAATAAATCTGGTGTCACAGATATCTAACAATATTGGCTGTTGGATATTTAATATATTTTATTCCAAAATATTTACTTTCTGAATATTGTGCCTGAAAAATTGGGTGACTTCTTTTACAATACCAAGACGATTTTTATGAGTGGAACATGAAGAGAGTGACTGAGATCGAGATTCAGACAATGACTTGAACAATTAACGTACATCGGTTTTCGGTGATGCTCTGTTAGCTTAGTTTGTATACCTATATTACACCCACTCATTGTTGAAGCTCCATCACATTCCTGACCTATCTGTTTCTATGAATCAATACCTAGACAACTACATGTATTAAAAAACCTTTGCAGAAACATTCTCTGCACACACATCTGTTAATGCAAAAAAGTAACAACATCTTCCTTTAGTACAAAAAGGTTCTTTTGCATATCAAATACACAATGAAAGAGCTCCTTCCGAGACACATCAAATCTTCCATCTCTTGAATCAACTTGCCATGTTTATTCATAATATCCTTTTGGATTTCAGGACTTATGTAAGTGGCTTTTCTTGAGCTGTTTAACAGGTGTTTTTTTAGTGCTTCATCATGTGTAGCGTGATATCTTAGTTAGCACTCGAAGTTCTCCATCTTCCTTGTTGGGAATTCCTGGGGCAGTGGGGCCATTATCGTTATTTCCTTGCAGGGGTAGTTCATTGTCTCCAAAAATAACTGATTCTGCGACAGGCAGTAAAGCAGCCCGGTTTTTGTTCTTTTTCCTTCCTCCTTTTGTTATTCAAGAAGTACCGATATTCTATATTTTACCCGAAATAATATTCAGAAAATATCAGCAAAAACTACACTAGAAATATGGCAACTTTCCTTGGAATGTCCTTGGAATCTGTCGACTGCATCTTTCCCATTTCTGAAGGACTGACCTACTAATGAAGCGTTTCTCACTGAGTAGTCACTTTTTCCAAGACGTTATGGCGCAAAAGAATACAGTACTTACAAAAAGCTCCATCACTTATCTCTGAATACGCCAGCCAATCCCATTTCTGAATCCAGAAACGTTGGAATTTAAGTTTCTTATTAGAGTATTGAGTTGCAGGAAATTTAAATAATGTAGTTGGTACAGAAAGTTCTTTCAATATGTGAGAGTTATCTGGATCATTAGTCTTTGCTCGTGTAGCAGATTAGAAGATCTCCTTCACTATTGTTCCTATGTCAACTTGTGAAAAAAGTACATTTTTACTTGAGAGAAGGAACCCGATTCATTTAGCGACTCTAGATGGAGGAACACTTTTCTCGGTAGCTGCTCAATAGAGCTAGTGTTTAAAAGTAGTGGCAGTTCTTTTCGAGAGCTGGCAGATGCTTCACATTCCTTATAAGCACTGTGAAACAAAGATGTAAAGACTTCTGAGGTAAAACAAAAATATAACAAAATGCTGATTTACAAAATTCAAAGACCAGTTACATTAAATTCAATTAATCGACTGGGAAAGAAACTAAACTGGTTTAAAAGTAAAACCTCCAAGTACACTATGGCAAGGAAGAAATGAAATGTTCAAGCTGTAGGTTTGAAATCAAATTGTGATATCTATCAAAATGTAGAATTTCTTACTGTTCCAGTTAGCCTGTAGGCCTATAGATTTATCCAACAGTTTTATCAAAACATAGATTTCTAACCCCCTTCCCATATATATCGTGAAAAAGGTATTAGTTGGTATGGTCGAACAGTAAAAAAATAAACCCTTAGAGAGAGCTTCCATTAAAATCCAACTACTACTTGAGATTCTCTATGTTTTATATCATGGCGTTCGGTGCCCCACTAATTTTTGACATCACTAGATTTCGGATTTGTAGTAAAAACCTATTTTAATCTTTAAATGATACATGTATAAAAACTTACATGTAGTCCTACACATTTCAAAGATGACACCATCCAAAACTGACATGTTTGAAAGACCTTAAAAAACCTATTTTGATGATACGGCCTATTTTAACACATTTTTTCCTCAAAGAGGTTTTTTCACAAATTACTGTGTAAATTCCACAACTGACAAAGATACACTACTGGCCATTAAAATTGCTACACCAAGAAGAAATGTAGATGATAAAGGGGTATTCATTGGACAAATATATTATACTAGAACTGACATGTGATTACATTTTCAAGCAATTTGGGTGCATAGATCCTGAGAAATCAATGCCCAGAACAACCACCTCTGGTCGTAATAATGGCCTTGATATGCCTGGGCATTAAGTTATGACGAGAAAGTTGCTCGGCCACCATTGACCAGCCGTTTTCAGTTGGTGAGGGATCTGGAGAATGTGCTGGCCAGGGCAGCAGTCGAACATTTTCTGTACCCAGAAAGGCCCGTACAGGACCTGCAACATGCGGTCGTGCATTATCCTGCTGAAGTGTAGGGTTTCGCAGGGATCGAATAAAGGGTAGAGCCATGGGTCGTAACACATCTGAAACATAACGTCCACTGTTCAAAGTGCCGTCAATACGAACAAGAGGTGACCGAGACGTGTAACCCATGGCACCCCATACCATCACGCCGGGTGATACGCCAGTATGCACCCAGGTTCGTCGTTGAGTACACCATCGCAGGCACTCCTGTCTGTGATGCAGCGTCAAGGGTAACCGCAGCCATGGTCTCCGAGCTAATAGTCCATGCTGCTGCAAACGTCGTCGAACTGTTCGTGCAGATGGTTGTTGTCTTGCAAACGTCCCCATCTGTTGACTCAGGGATCGAGACGTGGCTGCACGATCCGTTACCGCCATGCGGATAAGATGCCTGTCATCTCGACTGCTAGTGATGCGAGGCCATTGGGATCCAGCACGGCGTTCCGTATTACCCTCCTGAACCCACCGATTCCATATTCTGCTAACAGTTATTGGATCTCGACTAACGCGAGCAGCAATGTCGCGATACGATAAACCGCAATCGCGATAGGCTACATTCCGACCTTTATCAAAGTCGGAAACGTGATGGTACGCATTTCTCCTCCTTACACGAGGCATCACAACAACGTTTCACCAGGCAACGCCGGTCAACTGCTGTTTGTGTATGAGAAATTGATTGGAAAATTTTCCTCATGTCAACACCTTGTAGGTGTAGCCACCGGCGCCAACCTTGTGTGAATGCTCTGAAAAGCTAATCATTTGCATATCACAGCATCTTCTTCCTGTCGGTTAAATTCCGCGTCGGTAGCACGTCATCTTCGTGGTGTAGCATTTTTAATGGCCAGTAGTGTATTTTTCTTTCAGTTTTAACTGAGTGTCATCTGGGACTGTACGCTACATGTACAACATATTTTATGGATGAACACGACTGGTCAGGGGATACAGCAGGAAAGAACACATCGTGTTTAAGGCCTCAAAGTGTAAAACGAAGTACGTGCATTGTGCTATGGTGAAAATTGAGACTTCAGGTAGTTTCCAAATACACCACTGGAAAAAAGATTTATCGTACATTACGTCTGACAGACGAATAATCTACTGTCACGAGCTAACAATTAGATCAGAAATTGAATATCAACATAATAGTGTTCAAGAGTGTCCCTAGTATCTACCTGTTACCATGACAACTTAATGTTTGAATGTACTTGGCCAGATGTTTTTGATATGTTTAGTTTGTTCCTGTTCAAACGACACGGCACAACTGCATTGACTAGTGTTGACAGCTGGAAATGTGAGTGGCAAGGCGGGAAGTTAGATCTTCTTTCGTTTCCATATTGGTGAAATTATTTTTCTTCCTGTTTTTTCGTCATGGAGTCAACTGTTGATTTTTCTGTTTACGTATTTGAATTGCAGAAACAGTGCTTAAAATTCATGATTGATACATAGTTCCAAATAAATCTAAAAATTTTACGTATTTATAGTGTAATCTGGAATCTCTTCACTTATAGTTATAAATAAAGTTAGGATTTTCATGCAAATGCATGTTTTTCTATATGGTGGTTACATTTCTCGAACTCTGGTATTGTTCATTTCATGGCTTAATAATATCAAACAACCTTAGTTTTCCATGCATGTTTCACATTTTGGCTGTATAGGGAAAAAATTAATATATTCTGCATATTTTGATTTTTTTGCACTTAATATAACGTTTTTTTCATTTTAATCCTGCATATTAATCACCTTTCTCTGGCTTTAGTGCTTAATATTACTCTACTGTGTATAGTAGAGCAAATTCTGCATTTTGCTCCCTTAAATATTGAATTTCTCGAAAGAACGATAATCTGGCTTTTTCGACAATGAGCTCGCTGTTTCCACCAGGCACAGATAAAATCTCGTTACTTAGTAGTGGTGTATTTTGAAAACCCAGTAAGAAGCAATCGTGCTCCAATCTCCCTCCACCCTCCAGGGTCCTTCTTAGACTCTGCTTTCAACCTGCATTTGAATTAAGGAAGTGTTCAGGAATGTACAAGTGCGAATTCTTTTGGACACCGTGATTATTATCGACAGCGCTCTTTGAATGAACAAATCTGATACCGTTTTTTTTTTTTTTTTTTGCAATGTAGAAAAATAATTTTCTGAATTAATGAATGTCCCAGCCGATAAACACATGTTCCCAAATGAGGATGATTTGGGTTATTATTTATTTATCATATAGCTTTCATTTGTAATTCTGTTCACCACCTTCTCCATTGTGAAGTACATCAATATTGCTACCTCGAAGTTCTACCAGTCTCCAAATAACATTAAACTGCATATATATTTAAACTGCATACATATTTTAACTTGAAAAGGTTGAAAAATCAGCCAACCAGTTGCAAGTAAAGGTTTATTAGTACTTGACCATGGTTTTGATATTTGTAAAAATATGTTCTTCAGAAGTAGTGGCCTTGTTATGTCACATGATTGCACAATAGATTAGAGGAAGCCGAGTGACTCTTGTCATAAACAAAATTGATAAAATAAGAATTATTGCAAGCCATGGCTTTGGATAGCGCCAGATTATATATATCATGCTTCAGAATGAAGTAGTGGTCAGAAATAAATCTGTGCCAGCAAGTAACATCGATCAGTGGACATAGAAGGCAGTGATACGTTTCAGTGTATTTTATCTTTATGTATGTACTTCTTCGCGCTATTGCTCCAGTGCTTGCTCTCGATATGTTTTGGAGCTAACTCGCCATGTCTGTAACTTATGCTTTGGTGTAAAAATAGTAAGTTATCTTTCGAATGTGGAGTTTATTGTTTCTCACCATCAGTTCCTTTCAGTTAAGGTAGATAGTGGTGACCCCGCCGAAGAACTAGAATCATGATTAATAATTACGACTGCACTACAATCAAGTCGGAGTTACAGCAGCAACCTCAAAGTGCAGCAACGCAGGGCACCACAGCAGAGGTAAGCTCTTCAAATGGAGCTTCATTCTCTACAGTTCAAGGCAGGAACTTCAGAAATGTTAAACTTTCCACCTTCTGGACGATACGACTGCACCTATGGTTCAGGCAGCTAGACAAAATTTTTGCAACATGGCGCCCTGACTTCACTCGACAGCTTTTATTGTGGGATGACACATTTGGATGAGGCACAGATCATACAAGCAGAGGACTTGTTAAGCTGACAGAGTTATGAGATTTTAAAAGTGGGTTTTATTAATGAGTATCCTTTAAGCCCAGAGAGCAGACTGAAACTGTTACAGGAGACACCTACTGGTGACATGTAACTGAAACAAATGTTGGCACGACTAGGATCACTACCTGGCAATGATTTGTTGCCTGAGGATTTCTTTCGTTTATTAAGGCTTAGGCAGCTACCACCAACAATCAGCAAAGCTTTAGCTGCACACACCGAATTGCCACTGCCAATCTTGGACTAAATAGCCGAGACGATGGCGAAATATGCAGAGTGTAATGGTTGTTATACTGTCAAACAGACCCACATAGCTGAAGTTCCCGGACCAAGCATTACCAGTAAAGCTGGGAAAGGCGCCCTCAACTCAGGTTTAGAGCCAGCCATGCCACTAAGAAAAGTGGAACAGCTGCCAGAGTGTGTGAGGGAACTACAGTCCAATGGTGGCGGCTCTTAAACACTAGTAAATAGCCACTCTGGAAACAAAAGTAAGCACAGATAAACGAAAACCATCAGTTCAAACTTCGTGGTGTTGGTTCCATTGACAGACTTTACAGCATAAGACTCCACAGACCTTAGACACATATGGAGCACGAATAACATTATGGCTGATTATTTATCACTTAGCTGCACTAGTATCAAGGCAGTCTGCTGGTAGAAAATATCGTTGATCAAAACGGAGACTCTGAATTGGCTCAGTTGTTGGGTAATCAGTCTCATGGTTTGGAGCCTGATAAAATAGAGGTAAAAGAGCTGGGGCTTACAGTGATACATCACAGGGTAGATTACATCCTCACATTCCACTGAGACACAGGAAAGAGGTTTTCTGCGCCTTCCAGGGCTTGAATTAAACTGATGGCAAAATACGTCATACAGCCCGGAATAAGGTAGGATTCCCGCCTCTGGGCTCAGTGTTGTTTACAGTGCAGAAGAGTAGGATTGGCAGCCACGTACACGCACCTATGGGAACGTATGCTGAACCTACAGCTCGTTTTATGCACCTACATATTGACTTGGTGGGACCTCTTCCGTATACAGAAAATAGCTACGTGTTGATGATGGTGGATCAGTTTACACTTGACCGGAAACATTCCCTGTTTCAAATATTTTGGCAAACACTGTTGCCACAACATTACTGGCAGGCTGGTTTTCTCGCTATGGAGTACAGCAAGTGATCACGTCTGAGTGCTGAACAAATTTGAGGCTTGTCTATTTCAAGAGCTACTACAGATATGCGACTACAGTCACATTCAAGAAACTAGGTACCATCCAGCAAGCAATGGGTTAATTGAAAGATTTCACGAATCTCTGAAGGCTGTGTTACTGGTGCACAACTCTAAGTGGATAGAAACTTTGCCTCTGGTGTTACTAGCCCTTCAATCAGCGGTGAAGGAAGATCTAAGTTGTTCACCAACAGCGTTGGCGTTTGCCGAGCAAGTACGCCTACTTGCTGATCTACTGACCAACAAACCTACAATCCTACCATCTGAGAAGCACAGTCCGATTTTGGTTGACGATTAAAAGCATATCGCGAATCAACATGCATCCTCCACAACATCGTGACAACAAAGCACTTTTCGTACACAAGGATCTGGCCACATCAATGCACATCTGGCTATGGGATGACATTGTACGGCCCCCTGTCCGCCTGTCGTGATAGAATGGAATAAAAAAGTATGAAACAGTCTCCATAGAGAGGCTGAAACCCAATCACCTTGAGACATAGGATAACGGGACTTCAAGGGCGGCTGCTACAAACCATGACATTTGGGGGCCACACAGACTTCAGGCTATGGACCACGCCGTACCGCCTACAGACCCTCCACCTATTGCTCCAATGATCACATGGGCCGGAAGAACTGTTCGCCACCAGTATCCTGAAATATCTGGGGCACCAAACTTCAAAAAGGTGGGCAGGTGTAGCGGCAAGTGATGTCGATCGCTGGACATAGATGACAGTGATATGTTTCAGTGTGTTTTATCTTTCTGTGTGTACGTTTTATCTTTCTGTATGTACGTCTGTCTGCTATTATTCTGGTGCTCGCTCTCGATATGTTTTGGTGCCAACTCGTTGTGTTTGTAGTTTGTGCTTTAGCGTAAATGTATTAAGTTATCTTGCAAGTGTGGAACTTATTCCTTCTCACCATCAGTTCTATTCACTTAAGGTAGATAGCTAAAGATCTTAGTCTGTAGGTGACATTTAGCAACAGAAGTTGTGACTGATGATTATTGGTTTTGTCATTTCTGTTGCTGTGCCCGTTGTTGTTCTTTCGTTGTTATTCTCGTAGTAATCACAGTGGAAGCTCTGTAACAAATGTGTCTGAATGCCAAACACAGAATCGCAATTTGGGCGGGGAGGTCTTCGTGCAAGGTCTTACTGTAGCTATATTACAGCATGTTAAGCAATATTTCAACGACGAATTGGAGCTGATACCCAGGCAGATTATGCAAATCAATTGATTGCTTTTGCAAAAGATTTTAAATGGGTCGAAATTAATGCTCAGCTAATGGCACCATCTGTTTGTGCACCATTCGGATTTTTCATGCAAAACATTCAAAAAACACGTTTTTCTGGGAGGTTTCTGAAATGTGCCAATTTTATGGTTTAAACTTGTAGGAATTAGTTCAAAATTTGCACAAGGTAGATAAATGGATGAAGTGAAAACAACATTTTTTTTACCCCGTAATCCTTATCTGTTGCCGACCTATGACGGTTTTAAAGTCGAACTACTTGTAGCACATCAAATTCGTTCCTACGTGAACTGAATGCATGAAAACGTTTTAAAGTGAATCAAATAAATAAAAAATGCATTCTTACAATAAAACTGAAAACTCGCTGTCAAAAGCCTAGCTTCAATCGGATTTTACGTGCAAAAAACACATTTTTGTGAGTTTTTTGCGTGTGCCACTTCTATGTTTGAAACTTGTGCGAATCGGTTACAATTTTGTAAGAAAGTGGACAAATACATGTAATTAATAGTCATTCTGTTGTTATGTTAAAGCTTCATTCGTTGCTATGATATAAACGATGTTCTTCGAAAGGCAATAAAAAAAATCTGTACAAGTTCAATCGCCACCCAAGTCAATAAAAATCTACATCGGTCGCCAAGCTATGGCGGTCTAATGTCCAAATTATGATGGAGTATAACTTGGGAACCAGAATGAAAAAAAAGGAACTGGCTTTTCGACTTATCTGGCAGCTTCAAAGACATTTAAATCAAAACATCTTGACATATTCGCGCTTTTTTACGAGATAACCTGACTTTCCCAGTCTAATGAACTCTTTTAGTTACAAGGTGTTGGCACACCAGCACCTTGCAGTTTATAGGCTAATGTCACTGATCCTACGCCCAAAATCCATAAGATTTGCCAGCCATAGTGAAAAATATATATCATCATATGGCTGAAGAGCATACATTTAATAGATAAAAAAGTGTTTCTGGGGGGGTTCTGGGAATGCACTTACTGCTGGGGTGATGCTAAAAAAATTTTCTGATTCCTGGTTGGAGGAACTGATTTTTTTTCCCCCGAGAGGACCATAGTTTCTCCTCCAGCCCCACGCCCTGATACATGTATGATGAATGATGTACGAACAAATACACATATATCTATATGCTTCGAGAGAGTGGGATGCATCTAGAATAGGAATAGGAAGTATCCAAGAGTGGGGATGCATCTACAATAGGAAGTAAGGCAGAGTGGAGATTCATTGATCCAAAATCTTAATGACACATTGTGTCATACTGACGCCATGACAGATGTCATATTGGATGACATGATGGCATGTGTCATGTTATACGATATCATGTCATGCATCATGTTACTTTACTTCAGATAATGCATTATACTACATGACAATGGTTTCTAACACTAAGAAGTAAAAAGGCGCGAATATGCCAAGACATTCAGATTTAAATATCTATGAAGCTGCCAGATAAGTCGAAAATCTAGTTCCCTTCTTTTACGTCGCAATCTCTGCCTAGGACATTAGGATTTTTTGGTGGTTGGTTTGGGGTACAAAGGGACCGAACTTCAGGGTCATCAGCCCTATAATCTATTTTGTGCTGTGATTGGAGCATTTTGCATTCTGGTAGCTACGTGCACAGTTTTAAAAGCGACATTTCATAAATGTTTTGCAATATTAAATCTAGTAGCATCACTTACATCTGTTGATAAAATTTGAGGGCTATAATTACGAATTTAACTACAGGGATTACCGTGAATGTTTTATAAGGTAACCAGCATTGTCTGCCATGACAACAGAATCCTCTCACGTTATTTATCTCCCTTCGAAACTCTTCCGAAATTTCGCCTCAAGAGCTGTATAAAATTCCATCATCCATTATGTAGGAACTGCATTTATAGATTCATAACCGAATACAGCCCGTTTCACTGTCAGGGATGGTTCTACACGATAAGTTGTTACAGACGTCTAGTTACTACTTTTCAGATTGCTTTGCGAGTAGATTGATGTACGGTACGTCATGATGAAAAGTTGTGTGCGTTTGTTCCAGATGAGGCCAGGGAGACCAAGATATTCTGCAGCGCCGCCACCAACCAAGCGACTGTTGTTGGCAGGCAAAGTGTTTTACACTGCGTGCAGACTGTTCGGAGTCGCGCCTTTCACAATCGACTTCAGGACTGCCTCACTGAGAAGGAAAGCAGTCGACTGCATCATCACTGCTTGCGCTTGCACGCTGCAGCTCGCTTGTGCCTCTTTCAATACCTATGTGACTTTGCAAATTATGACAGAATATAACATAGCTAACATACTGACATCTGCAAATGTTGTACAGTGTCACATTTTATGTTTACTTTCCATGTGTTCTGGGGTCTCTAGCGTAAGGGGATTCAACAGAATACTACAGATCATATCTTGGTTTGACGGTACAGTAATCGCCTGTTCTGGTTCAACCATAAGGGCAGCGAGTAAGGTTATCAAGGTACAGTTATTTTCAGTTTTTCTCTGGAACACTGGAATGATTATAAACACTCTTGCAGAAGATATTTCATCAAGTCTCAAGCTACAAGGGTATTTATTCATGACCAGTATCACAGTCAACCTGCTGATGCTTTTCAGGTTTGTAAACCTGCAACTAATTCTAAGAAACAAGCTTTTTTTATTTAACAACTGTCTGTTGAAAATACACATCAGCATGGTGCACAACAGAAAACGAACTGTGTGTTCAGGATTACCTAATGGATTCTCCCCTTTCACTAAGTCGTCCATAAGGTCCTTAAGGCGCCTGTATGAAGCACTCTGCACGTTATCGACTCTGATTACCTCAGTTCACGGTACATTTATCCTGCTGCTGCTGACCGCTAACTCCATAATAGTAACTCAGCACTTCTACGTACTAATCACAAAGGATAATTTTTTCGGTCTTAAAGATGACATTGTACAAAGACAGATGTTCATGAGTCTGATGCTGCCGGTCATCTTACTGTCGCTCACCGTGCTGCCGCCACACTGGGTGGCTGCCGAGGCGACGCGCACGCCACGGCTGGTGCAGCGGCTGCTGCTGGAAACACGCAGTGCGGGCGCCGCCGACCAGAGGGAGCTGCGCCTGCTGGCGCTGCAGGCTGCGTCCGCACGGCCCGCAGCCACGCTGTACGGCGTCATCACGCTGCGCCTGCCCCTGTTCGCCGCCTGCCTGTCCGTGGCCGTCACCTACACGACAGTGCTGCTCACTCTCAGGTATTCTGGTGCCGCCACCCTGTGCAAACGTTACACTGAATAACTGGTATAGCCCGGTCCACACGCAACGATCTGTCTGCGCAGACATCGGCGCAGATGTCTGTACATGCAAAAGATCGCTGCAAATGTGGTGTGTTCACACGACACAAACCCCAGTCTACTACTCTCCCGCCATCTGTCGGTGTAGAAAAGAAATATCAGTGGCAAGCGACTACGCTCCCTGTAAACGTCAAAAATTTAATTCAGTTATTTTGAATTATAGAAATGGAGAAAGTTCTGTTGTGGTCTGTGTTCGCAACTTGTGTTGGAAAAAACATTCAGACCAACCGCAGGAAACAGAGAAAGCGGTCAAAATTGTGTAGACAGTGGCTGATAAAGCGAAAGCAGTTTTCTCACGTAAATTTACTGCGAGAGTTGCTGGGCGAACCTAACGACTGGCGAAATTATTTGCGGATGGATGTCGACACTTGTAACCCCTCATATTATGAGAAAAAATACGTGTATGAGAAGGACAATTTCTCCTCACGAACGGCTTGCCAAGCAGATCAAAATACCATAACGTTGGCTGGTATACTTGATCTACTCCTACTACAGATCTTCTAGATTTCTGAACTTTGGATAACTCTTTTCTGTAAACAGTTCGCAACGATTTTTTTTAAATATATATCACTGTTTCTCTGTTGGCCGAGGCGTCAACTGCCCGCAATTTTTCAATTAGAACATTGTATGCTGCTGTCTCGGGCACTATATTCTTTACTTTAAATCTTCCACAAAAATGGGTGGTTTCTATATATTTCAATGAATTCACTTACAAGCTCTCGAGAACACTAAAGAGTATCAGCCATTTTAATGCCCTGTGCGCACAAATACAAACACTAGACTGAGCAAACAGCTGTTTCGCGCCAGATTTGCGGCGATCTCCTGTCCACACGTTCCAACTTGTCTGCGCAGATGTGGTTTGAACCCACAGATTTGAGAGGTTTCGCTCAAACCTCCAACTCCAACTTCCAGGTTTGCACACACCTCAGGTTGGTGCAAATCTTCTGTCCACACGCAACGATCTGTCTGCTCAGATGTGATGTGCGCAGACATTTGCGCAGACAGATCGTTGCGTGTGGACGGGCCTTATGACTTTATTGAAATCAAAGATCGATTGCGAGCACTCGAACTACTGTATATTTAATCGACTGCTTCAGACGGCATGTTCTGATGGTTCCATATCAATCATTTCCCTTGCATTTACTTCAGCAGCTTTGTTTTTGTGATTCACTTTTAGTATTTGGAACGCCTTTCAGCAGTACCACCATTTACTGTAATATGTATTTTCCTTGAAGAATGAGATTTACCAAGATCGCTAGTAATTCTTTTTATTACTATTACCGGTTTCAGCATAACTAGGCTATTATCATCACATGATAAATCAAAAGTTGTAATAGTAATAAAAAGAATCGCTAGCGATCTTGGCAAACTCGATTCTTCAAAAATAATATAACCTTCAGATCAGCCCAGCAGCAGACGCAGTGCCAAACATACATCTATTGTAAGTTAGAACTACCTCTTATTCGCAGAGGCGTAACAGATTTTGTGGGGGACAGACTCAGTAAACTAATCTACTTTTCGAGGTGTTCTTTGAAACGCATTCTGGATCAATTGGCGTATCACAGTGGATACACAACGTCGAAATGCATCGAAACAGGTAATTCGTAGTATCCAAAAATAAAAATTAAAACATCAATACAAATGCGTCAATGACTTACAAAACACTGTCCCCTGGAAACTCGAATTCCAGATATACAATCTATAATTAAAAAGCAGAATGAGATTTTTACTCTGCAGTGGAGTGTGTGCTGATATGAAACTTCCTGGCAGATTAAAACTGTGTGCTGGACCGAAACTCGAACTCTGGACCTTTGACTTTCGAGGGCAATTGCTTTACCAACTTTCTTTTTTGTTTCATTTTGTTCGGTATTGTTCATTTCGATTGGTCTGGGTGGACGCCACATGACCTACTCAATTTGATGGTTGATTCCTTCACTCAGTTTTTTTTTTATTACAGAGGACCACTGGCTCTCTGGACGAACACGCTGAGCTACCGGGCTGGCGACAACTGAGCTACCCATGCACGAGTCACGACCCGTCCTCACACCTCTACTTCCAACAGTACCCCATCTTGTACCTTCCAAACTCCTTTCTTCCAGGAGAGCTAGTTCTGAAAGTTTTGCAGGAGAGCTTCTGTGAAGTTTGGAAGATAGGAGACGAGGTACTGCTGGAAGTAGAGCTGTGAGGACGGATCGTGACTCATGCTTGCGTAGCTCAGTTGGTAGAGCACTTTCCCACGAAAGGCAAAGGTCCCGAGTTCGAGTCTCAGCCTGGCACACAGTGTTAATCTGCAAGGAAGTTTTGTAATTAAAAAGCAATATATAGATTGTTAGATAAACAGATAGATATTCCTGAAAACAACAACCTCCTATGTAGTCCCCACCCACAGATCCAAATCGTGGGACTATTTCACCTGTCGAATACTCTGCCTGACAGAAAAAGTGAGGCATCCAGAAGATACAGTCAGATGTCAATCCAACTTCACAAATGTACAGATCACTGAGAGATATGTAAATGATTAGAGTTACAGTTCTCTATGAGAGATAGAACAGTCACCAGAGTGCATTAGGTTGTTACCAGGCTTTGTAGGTTATGTAAGCACATAAAAGCTTCAGATGTTCAGCATTCACTGAGGATGATGCGTAGATGCCATGTACTTGCATGAAACACCATTACCATCATCTGACAGACTGTGTGTCTCCATTTGGCTGGCTAATCTAATAGCACAGTACCTCAATTCGTGTAGGACCCAGATGTGTCAGTGGCCCAATGTTGGACTGCACCAAAACGTGAGGGCAGGCAAAGTGGTCATCAACATTCCAGTCCACCACAACTCACTGTCATAAGGGAGGATCGCCATATTTTGCACCAAGCACATCATAACCACTTCACATTTGCGCCTCCCATACGAGAACTAGTAATGGACGCCATTGGTCAGAGTTTGCAGCAGCCTTACTTCAGAACTACTATCCATGCATAGGCTGCCATTAACACCTCAACGCAAACAGCTGTGTTTGTAGTAGTGCTGTTACCAGGAAACAAGGACTGCTGATGAATGGCTTCACATTGTGTTCATGATGAATCACAGTTCTGCTGTACCCTGGATGATCGTTGCCAGCGAGTATTGTGGCGACCTTCGGAGAGGTCTCATTCTTACAATGTTTTGGAGAGGTACAGCAGTGTTGCTCTAGGCATTATCGTATGAGCAGCCATCAATTATGGCTTCCGGTCACGAATGGTAATAACTGAGGGAGCTCTAATGGCACGGAGATACCTCACAGATATCATGTGTCCCCATGGGTTACCTATCATGGGACTGGACTCGCATTCGGGAGGACGGCGGTTCAATCCCGTCTCCGGCCATCCTGATTTAGGTTTTCCGTGATTTCCCTAAATCGTTTCAGGCAAATGCCGGGATGGTTCCTTTGAAAGGGCACTGCCGATTTCCTTCCCAATCCGTCCCTAACCCGAGCTTGCGCTCCATCTCTAATGACCTCGTTGTCGACGGGACGTTAAACACTAACCACCACCACCACCTATCATGGGAGAGTATAGTTTCGCCATTTTTCATCAGGTCATGCTTGTCCACACATGTCACGTATCTCTGTGATGTTGTGGTACTTCCATGGTCAGCAAGATCCCCAGATATGTCCCTGATAGAATATGTGAGGGACCATCTCAGACATCACCTTCAAACCAGTACTGCTATCTAGATTATGAAGGAACATTTACAATAGTTGTGGGCTTAGTTGCCTCAGTATTCGATACAACAAATTCATGACATCCCTCTCAATTATAATAATAATGTCGTGTGACAAGGGCCTCCCATCGGGTAGACCGCTCGCCTGGTGCAAGTCTTTCGATTTGACGCCACGTCGGCGACTTGCGCGTCGATGTGTATGAAATGATGATGATGAGGACAACAAAACACCCAGTCCCTGAGCGGAGAAAATCTCCGACCGAGCCGGGAATCGAACCTGGGCCCTTAGGATTGACAGTCTGTCGCCCTGACCACTCAGCTACTGGGGGCGGACATCCATCTCAACTGAATCACTGCTTGGATACAGGTCAGGCTACAATGTCATACTGATAAGTCACTCAAACAGACAAGTTCTTTGTAAATTTTACTTGGTATTGTTACCACTCAAATAACATCACTTACCCCTCATCCGATGAAGGTTCATTTCGTTTTCCCTTCCACTTTTGCGTGCTTCTTTTTTTAAGGCCATATACAACAATCAGAATTTGATTGTGACATTTTGGTCGAGAGTTTTTTTCTAGTGTGGTTTTAGCTCTTCTGTCTCCACATCAGCCCGCTTAAATCAATGTAATATAAACATGATTTGTATGCAAACATTTCTGGCAATCTCTGAGGGTCCCTAAATTCTACTTTGACCCACTGATCACACTGAAGATTGGCTCTCTGTGTCACGGGAACCTGGGTGGATGATCGTTTGATTAATAAAACACTTCATAATTCTGACTTAAGAATTACGCCTGAGATGAAGGTTGGCAGTTGTGGGTAGTTCTGAAGAGTTCTGAGTGGAGCCAGTTATTACTAATGACATGTGCATCACTTTCAGATGGTTCCATTTGAGTATATTGTATGGTGACAAAACTGATGACAACACAATGATGTAGACCAATATTTTTTATTTTGCATTGAATGACAAAAGACAAGCATTACGCAAAGTTTTTGTTTGTTTTACAATCAACTCAAATCACTTCAAACCTCCGCTGTTGACATGTAACTCTATAATAGAAATCGTGAAAAGCATAACTGAAACCATGGGGACTGTGGAATTGAGAAATTTGTTGATGTGAGCTGGCTTTTTATGCCAAAACAACGAAACATGGTGTATCACTCTGTTGTTTGTGTACCCAGTTCTGTGTACACTGATGTAATCCCTGTATTCATTGTCGATCTTGACAACAATATTATACATCTCACATAGCCATTTTCACAAGATCCTAGTGGAAGTTAATTGCCATTTACCTCTGACCTACAGGTGATATGTCAATGTGTAACTATTCTGTGTTTGACTGTGAGGAGTGCTTGTGTATCATAGTATTTTGTTTGTGTTGCTGTGCATATATGCACAAATGAAAGAAACAGACATGGTGGAATCTAGTGCCAAGTCACACTATTCATAGACTTCTCTAAAAATTTATTACATATTTTAATATCTCCAATGAAAAGATGGTTGGTTGTTTGGTTTGCAGATTGGTTCTCAGTCCCTTGAAAAGATGGAATCTCCAGAGTACTGACAACCACCCTCACTCTACAACATTCTGTACAAAGACGCTTAGAAACTATAAGGGTAGACATTAAGATTCAAAAATGTCTTAAAAATCAAGCGATGTCGATGAAACTAGCAAATGGCTTTCATCCTTTTGTATATATTCACATTTCAATATGACACATTTTATCCCAATGATGGAGGACTTGCTGGGGACCTCAATTGTACAAAGCTGCATCTTGACACAGTTCAGATAATGATCCACATCAAAAATTGCCTTGTCGTCATTTAAACAATCGGTTCTTCTTCCAAGGAAGGAGAAAGATGTCACTAGTTGCCATGTCAGGATGACACTGGAGGGTAGAATCGAAATTTTATAACTTTTTGAAGCATCATTTGTGGCTGTGTTCTGTGCAGAACGATCTACAGCGTTATCATCAAGGCAAAACATCCCCTGGATAGCTTTCCACAACAGTTCGTCTTCGCACCCTCCCATAACCTCGCCAGAAGATTTCGGTAGTATGTTGCTGTGATGGTTTTCCCCATATGAGCATAATCCGTTTGCATGACACCATGCCACTTCCGAAAACCTCATTTCGCCTTGCTTGGTGATAGTTGGGTCTTTGTAGTTTTTAGCAGTGGCAAATCTACATAAACAGTACATATATGTATAGCCTAGTTCACAGTTCAAGCGTCTGCAGTTAGTGGGCACTGCTGAAAAATCCGTCAGGAAATTTAAAAATTCGAAATGGGACTGGTAAGAAATTAAAAATGCAAGATTGCAGCGATGGGAAATTGAAAAATAATACAAGGTAGCCACAGTAGGAAATTCGAAGATATTGAAAAGGGAAATTTAAATAAAATCTAAGACACCGAAACCAGTCCTTTTGTATTTTATAGTCCCCTCTATCTTATGTTACAATCTAAGATGTTGCCAAGTTCAAAATGTTTGTGTCAAAAATTGCACCTATCTCCTCACATGTGTGCACATAACGCCATAATATCTAACCTTCACCTGCATTGCATTAAATGGTGCTATGTTCAAAGATAATCGCCTATACTTTAATTCTTAGTGGTAGTCATAAGTTCCTATGGGCCCAAATTGCTGAGGTCATCGATCCCCAGTCTTACACACTACTTAATCTAATTTAAACTAACTTACACTAAGAATAACATACACACCCATGCCTGAGGGAGGACTCGAACCTCCGATGGGAGAAGCCACTCGAACCATGGCAAGGCACCTGAGATCATGTGGTTACCCCATGCAGCTTCAGTAATTCGAAAAATTATGGAAGCTTCACCTGAATTACATTCAAAAGCTTCATGTTCAAAAAAAGATATTGCCAACACTACAGTATTTCGAAATATTGCATAAGCTTTATGAGAACTGGCGCTACTCATCACACACACACTGACACACACACACACACACACATGAATTTTATGCTACAAAATTATATTTTTGACTTGTGTCATCTATGAACAGAGGCGAGGTTCATATAAAGTGTGTAAATTAGCGTCATGTTCAAAAGCAAAAATTAAGTATTTCCCCATTTAAATTGTTCTATGAAAAACATGATGCTTGTTAAGTGTCACAATGTTACTTCAAAATTAGCTGTCTGCAAAAATAGAACAACACAAAAATGTAATGTTTATGTCAAGTGTCACAATGTCAAGGCCTAAATGAGGCAATGTATAAAAATTAACCTGACCAAGCTTATAACTACATGGACATGTGTTGGCTACAACAATATGTTAAGCAGACAAGCACACAAACAAATAGATATTCTGAATTACTGCCAGTTACTAGTAGAATGCTACTAATGTCTGATATTTAAAGAATGACTGTGGACTCTAACTTAATTGTTACAATGTAAATCCCACATTTGAATTGTGCTGTATCTGTACGCAACACGTGTAACATGCTAAGCAGTAAGTTGTCATTTCATCCTTGACGACCAAAATGAAAGTACACACAAAGACAAACCTGAACATACAGCGTTTTGTGGGGAAGAATATAACAATATATACAGTCAATGTTTATGTCAAGTGTCACAAAGTTCTATTCACATTTAAAATACTCATCACAATATGTAAACATTGCAACTTACAGCATTTACTCATCTCAAATGCATGTCAGTTGTAGAAGATTTTCATTAATTCTTCACCTCACCAAGCACTAGTGCAAGGGGAAAGAAGACAATGCTTCATGTTCAACACTATAAAATTATAATAAATGGTACTGAATATTACTTTTAATGTCATTTTGTTCTACTCGAGATTACATACAAAACAAATTATCAATCAAAGGTGCAACATTTACCAGTCAGAACTATGGTGGCAAGGCTGCCTAAAACGTCTCCAGACTGTATGTCCATAATCATCTAATAAATAAAACCAAAATCTAATCTTAATGCTCCAGAATACGAGATGTAAAAACACACAATATAGCCAAAGACAAAATAACTGCCGAACCATCATTTTAGGAGGAAAGGAAGGATTACGACTTGATCTTTATTGCATTGTAACACGTAAACTGCCTATTTTCGTAATATGCGAGGAGATTTGCATGATGCTTGTAATAAAATGTAAACTTGGCCTAAGACAATGATGAAACAAGGTTCTGCATACAGGGATAAAACATTAATACCTCTTTGCACCACAGATTTCTGCTCAAGAACAAAATTCGATATTTCCATCAAATACAATTATTTCTCAAAATACATAAGATTTCAAGCATAAAACTCACATGGCACCACCATCGTAAATTAACTCTTCTGTAACGTTAAACAAAATTAATGTGGCTCATTTGTTGGCACTTCCAATAAAACTTACTGTTTAGGGTAAACTCACGATGACTGTAATTCGGTTATTGTACCACACTTTGTGAGGCACTTTGGACCCCCAAATTAAACATTTCCACATCTAAATCGTCAGTATTATTTATGAAACTACACACAGCTCATTTATTGACACTATTGGAATTAACTGCAGATTATTCGATGAGTGTAGTACAAACTTCGTACCACATATTAAATGTATCAAATTATATAAAACTTGGTTCTATAACATAACAAAACACACTGCTCTAACTATAATTTGTACTGTAGTTCTTATAAGTAAAGATATCAGGATTAATTGTTAGCTTGTCCACTTGTGGGGCATATTATGAGAGCTGTATCAGGAGGGAAAATAGTTGATAAAAGATTTTTTTTTAAATTGAGATATTTGGTTGTACCAAACTCCTTCCACAGCTGGTTTTGAGCTTATTGTTCTTACCTGCTGTGTTTGCAAGTTATATATAGCCACAGAGTTCGCTGTTGGACAGCGATAAATTAGGTGATGTGTGACTGTGTAAAATCGCAGAATAATGCCATGAAATACATCGCAAAAGTACAGCAATAAATCTTTGTTTATTGTAAAAGTAAGTAAGACTCCATATACTAAAATGAGCAAAATGAAATGAAATAAATGTTGTGTGGCGAGGGCCTCCCAGCAGGTAGACCTGATCGCCTGGTGCAAGTCGTTTGAGGTGACGCCACTTCGTCGACTTGCTCGTCGAAGAGGATGAAATGATGACGATAGAGGCGACACAGACTCCCAGTCCCTGAGCGGAGAAAATCTCCAACCCAGCTGGAAATAAAACCTGGGCCCCCTGGCATGACAAGCTGGCGTGCTGTACACTCAGCTATGGTGGCAGACATGAGCCAAATAATGATTCATTAATAGTACGTGGTTGGCATGTAGTCACCACGTCACTGAATTTATGCTTCACAGGAGAAAGAAAAGTCTGAAATAGAAATTACTGGCACAGAAACAATCATGGTTATTGGATAGGTAAATAGGATAACAATAAACTCAATATCTACCAAAATAATGACAATTATTAGCACTTAGCTTCAAAACAATAAGAACTATGTCTTACATTGATGGATGCCAAGTTACAGAAAAACTGAAGATGAAGAAGGCTCATTACAACAATTTCTTTAAAAAATGATGAATATAATGCACCAAAGATCACATATATCACTCTAAAAAGAAACATGTAGAAGGTGTTCCATAACCCCCCCACCCCACCCCAAGAAACATCTAAAAGGTGTTCTACAAACCCCCCCCCCCCTTAAATAGCTAGGACAAAGATTACATCATCTGGAAGAGGATCATTCACATGACACAGACAAATATGACAGTATTTACATTATGATAAATACAATGGAGTATACATTATGTTGGTCAGGAAATAATTAATAATCATTTGTAATTAAGAATTCAATCCTTTGTGTAAGTACACATGCAATGTGTTTCTATCAGTCACTTAGTTAAACAAGGTGGTCACTTTGTGTCCATTTAATGGCCTATAAATAAAGTTTCTTTTTATCACCAGACATAAAAGAGTAGGCGAATTTGGATCTATGGTTGACTTTCAAGAATATTTTACAATTATGTAATGTTGATAGCACTCGTCAGTCTAGAATGGTCAACATATGTTCCCTTAACTATACACAATTTCACAGTTGGTTTGTATTGTTTATGTTTTCACCTGTTAGGATCATGGTATGTAGGAAACAAGTGGATTTCCTTCATTGGTGGTGCACTGAGTAATGTTCTATATATTGGAGTGCAGCATGTCAGGATCAGACAGCTGTTGTGAAGAGTGATGACCACAAGAGAAGGAATGGCACAGGCGACATCATTTGGCTGTGTTAAGATCCGTCTTGGTAGCCAGTCTTTGAACTGAAGGTATTCGGCCGGCTCAGTAGATAGGAACCATCAGTTTGGCTTGTCTGACACCTCGTGGTCACCCTCGTTGACTCAGCTGTTTGGCATTCATTAAATGGGCATATGGTACCACAGCATTACCGCAATGTAAGGCAAGACCCATACATAACACAGTAAAGGTCTGATAACATTTATGTAAACAGGAGTGATTACACATTAACATATTATTATATACATGATGAATCCGTATTTAATTGTGGGAGGTATTTAAGTGCATTATGATTGAAGAATGACTTTTTGTTTTTGTTTAACATTGTCACATAGATTACGAAGGATCTCATCCATGTTAGATCGGAATTTTACTAACAATCTGGTATGCACAATTTAAGTGTCTTTGCTACATTTTCTTACATGGGTTGGTTCAAAATGCAAGTCAATAACGAAAGTGTTCTGCATAAAGGCACCCACAGCCTGAGCTGACATCACAGTTAGTGGGGCATTAAGCTCACCTCTCTCCCTCCTCCTGTCAGAACACAGATGCCTGATGTTTGATGCTTGTGCAGACTTCTGTTGTGAATGTTCGTGAGAGTGTTCGAAATGAGCTGCAGCTCTCATGCAATCTAGTACGCATCATTCCTACATCACACCAGGAGTAAATCACAACTTGCTGAGCATATTACAAGGTAAGCGCTGTGCAGACACAGTGCATACGTCAATACTACAATTCGTCAACCGTAATGGTGTGTTCCAACACTGTACTACTGCAGCCGTATCGTCAGACTTCACATAACACATGTCCATCACAATTTCTGCAGCCATCATTTTCGCTATAACATCAGCTCCTTGAAATTGCATTTTAATACAACACAGTCAATCGGTACATATTTTAGTTCATGCTCTGGCAAATTCTCCCACATGGATAGCCAGGTTTTTTATTGCAATATTTCTAGGCAGGCATATTCACAAATTGATTAGATACATATCTTTTAATAAGAATAGTTTCTTTTGACTAATTTCTGTATTTAAAATCATTTCTGAAATCCCTCCAGTGAATCTGACCTGCTTGTAAAATTCATCTTCAGAAAAGTGTCACATCTACTCAGGACAGAACAATAAGATCTGTCACAGGTCAAAATTCAATCTCTGCATAGAGTGTCACCTTAACACAGAATAAAATGCGAAAAATGAGAGAAATGTAACAAAACAAACGATCAAAGTTGAGCAGAAGTTATACTCATATGCTCATGAGAAATCAAAGCACATTACACAAAGCTTGCTGAATCTCTCGTCCTAATATGCACAGAGCTTTCACATGAGTGGTGCTGATAACATTATGCGCAGATACACTTCTCTCTTGGCCTTAGGTTGAAGTAGTGATCACACGTAACTATGCTACTCTTATATCTACTATACACATACATATATATATAAACCAGTAAATATTTTCATAATCTACGCATCTTTGTGCCTGGTAAAGAGCTTCTCCCCTAGTTTGAATTTGGAACACTTGGTTTGGATTCAACTAAATAAAAATCTGTTGCTTTAGGCCTCCTCTTGCCTTGACTACTTAAAGATTACTTTCATCCCTGTAATAGTGTCCTTCCCTGTAGAGCAAAATTTCTGTAAATGCCATAAATTAATTGTTTACAAACTACCTTCGAAGTTATATTTAGAGATAAATCCAAATAAAAAATTTAAGACTCATTAGTTATGAAACTATTTCTTTAAGACCCAGTGAGAATATAATCCCTTGAGTTTGTCACTTTAAGGTAAGCTGAAAGATAGCTCCCTGGATGTGGTATTTGTAAAATCCTTAAAAGTCTGGTATACAGAAGTTGCCACTTGCAATTCCTCTTGTGCAGAAGCGATGGTTTGGGGTACATTCTTAAAAGAATGTAATCTCCTCCTTGGTAAGTCTGCATTTGGTGTAATTTCTTGTCATAGTGTAACTTACATAAGCATTCCTGTTATGTGATGGCCGTTTACAGTTTCCTACCTTTTCTTTCCAGAAACATTCTCTCTGGATACTCGTGGTAGCGGATCCATCTATTCATTTCATTCCCTCAATTTACTAATCAGATTAGCTGCAGAAGACCGTGTGTTATATAAAAGAAAAAGTTCGTCACTTGCTGCTCAAATATCTCTTTTATTTTAATATGAATTGCGATTACTTAGACCATGGGATGGGATGGAATATGTATTGTAGCAATTAGTCTTATGTGGGCGAACATTCATATGATTTGACAAGTATTTATGATACCACATTTTTTACTAGAATCGTGTACATACTTCAACGACAAATTGTGCAATTCATCACGTTACGATCAGTCATCATTGGTAGATTCCTTTACTTTATTCATTATTTGAGTCTCTAGATCATGAAATTGAATACTTTGGGCAAACATGTCACAGGTGGGCAACGTTTTTATTTTAATTAACTTAACTTTTATCCCTTTTTGGCACTTACCATGGTACACTTTTGTCTGTGCCAGACCTATTGTAGTTCTTTGAGTATCAATGTTCAAATACCATTCACCCATTGAGAAGTCCGTTGCAGAGTCCTTCTCATGTAAATTGTATAGGCCAATAACAAAATCGACAATTAGCCCACTTGTGATTAAGAACAAGCATTGTATCATTCCATTCCCTAATCTTACTTCTATTTCTCCCTGGATTCTGATGTTCCACAGTTTAATCCCTGTAGCTCCCAGAATTCGATAATTCTGGACAGTGTACATGGTACTCTTGTTACTTCTCCTATTTTCACTGGACTCACAGTTGGGAGTGCAATGGTTCAAACCATCATCCAGCCATCCTGATTTAAGTTTTCCCTGATTTCTCTGCATCACTTCAGACAAATGGGATGGTTCCTTTGAAAGGGTATAGCCGACTTCCTTCCCCATCCTTCCTTCATCTGATGGGACCAATGACCTTGCTGTTTGGTCACCTCCTTCAAATCGACCAACCAGCCTATCGCCTATTTTATTATACAAACTGGTAGACATGATAGGGTAATGTGCTCTATTTTCAAATAGCTAAGGAAGCCTAAGGATACAGGAGTTGAAAATCAGGTGAAAACTCTCCAAAAATGGCTGATATAGGTAACAGAAATGGATTTTGGTTATATGTAACCGTTTATAGCTAAAGTCAACAAAATTTATTTCATAACTTATGTCAAACAAACATGTGCATTTTGCAGTGTGTACTAGAATGGTGGTTCCTAATTTTGATTAGCGTTATTCCATAAGAAAAATTCAAGACTGGATACCTATAGGTACATTGTTTTATTACAAGAAAGTAACATTGAGCTAATTCCAATTTCATTGTAATAACGATAGACTTGCAACTATGCTGAGGCTATCATTTGCGGTTTTCAGATTTGTACATCTTCTAGCTATGTATCTCTTTATTTCTAACGGCTTCCACAGCCTTCTTCATATTTTTCTCTGCCCAAAGTTTTCTTTTCTTCTGGGGCATCTAATGAAAAGTAATAATAATTGAAATCTGTAAAGGGGTTCTATTTCCATTTGGTCAAAATAAGGTACCCTAGCACCTGTACCGATAGGAAAGATGACTGGACTACTGAAACATCTAATGAATTATATACTACCCACAGGTTCCATTAAATATGATACATCGCTAAGAAAAAAAGCTAAAATATCGAATATCTTACCATGCAGCTGTGATGCTTGCATTGTGCCCACAAAATATTACATTCAAATACAAGATATGGAGAAAAAATCAACTGTGAGCCCAGAATGCAACAGATGCACTCGGGAGTTATCAGGGCACTAAACTGGTGGAAGCTGCCACGTTTGGCAGCACTGTCCAGGGGCGAATATCCAGCTATCCAGTATTAGGGCACTATCTGAAAATAGGTCATTTACCCTACTTATCACTGCGCCCATATCAATCACAGTGTCAGTTTGTATACCTCCTACAAGAGCATGTACATTAGCATCTACAATTTCCTTGTTTCATTCACGATTCATGACACTTAAATTGATTGAAAGTCAATTGTTCCCTGATATCATCTTCATTGTAATGTAGCATCTGAACTGTTTCTTTTATATTGTTCCCAGAGTAGCCGTGGTTTAGAATTTGTAGTTACTCTTAATATATTATTTATGATGTCGTGTGGCACTGCTCACTGGTCATTTACATTGACAGTACAATTTAGTACAAAATTTCATGTAAGTTTGGATTGTTAATGTTTTGATTAGTGTTTGCATCATAACCAGAATAATGTCTCGGTAAAGCATATTAACTGGTCAGGTTTTGTTACTACCTCTGTTCAGTCAATTAGATTTGGTTGGCCATATTCTGCATGCCTAATATGGTGTGCAGGTAGCGGCATTGGCTGTGTTGTTGAATTGACATTGTCACTACTAGCACACCATTACTGAACTATGTTTTGCACAATGGATGGGAATGCTCCAAACCACTCTTGTTGCTGTGCATGTTAACTCTTACATTCTTCATAAACATGAACTGTTCCTTTGTCAGACATCGAGTAATACTGACTGCATAAACATGCTTTATGTACTTGGATGGTGGACATATTTGATCTGTTTTCTGTGTGAAAGTTTCAGTGATTAATGCAGAATATACATTTTTGTTTTCTGCGTTAGTTACAGGTAGAAGCACATTCGGTACTGTCTTTCTTACTCGGATGGCTCTTGGTGTGCACTACTGATTTGTTTTGTATCACTAACATGTGGTTCCTACAAAATTTTGCTTAACACATTTCTAGACTGATTCACTTCAGGCTTAATAATTTTATCAGAAGCGTCATATGAGCTGAAAGTCCAGCATCACTACTTAACATTTCATATTTAGTGTAAGTTTCACTATCTTCTATGGTCTTTAACTGCTTAATGTCAGAGTTTACAAACTTCCCTAAACTACTTCCTTGTAAAAATAGCTCATTTCCTGATTTCTGAACTGGGTGTGGCTGTTCAGAATCTAAATGTTCATTCACAAATTTATCCTTCCCGAAAAGCCACTCTAAATAATTTTTATCAAGATTGTGTAGGTATGCATATAATTGCAATTAAACATTAGCCTACTGTTTGGTAGTAAATTTTTCACCTTAAGGCTTAATTTATGTACAGACTCTTCAATATTTTTATAATTTTGAGATAATCGTTTCATTTTATAAGACAAATCTGTATTCACATTCTCCAAAGTAGCTACTTCAGCACTCATTTCATTTTGTCAGAGCAACAGCTCATTTTGTTGTAGTGTCAAATTTCCTATCAGTTGTGAGAGTATTATCTGTAATGTTAATTTTGATATGTCTGTAGACAAATCAGCTATTTGTGTAGAAATTTCGTTAAAAATCTCATCATATTTTGCGGAAATTTCACCCAGTAACTTAGTGGACAGTTCATCAAATTTGGGTGACAAATCAGCTGACAACTTACAAGAAATTTCTGTTCACATTTCACTACATAAGATGGACATTTCATTTTTAGTACACATTTCACTACATAAGGTAGTCATTTCAGTTTTAGTAAACATTTCACTAAGCAAGGGAGATACTTCATTATTTAAAGTGGACATATTGCTTTTAGTAGCGAATGTATCATGATGTAGTTAAGAAGATAAATGTCTGAAAATTCCTCTTAAGTGGTAAATTGTGCAGTACTTTTCCCTTGTACTCGCCTATTTGTTCAAACAGCTACAGGAATTACTATACTAGTAACTGTAGGCTTAGCCATAGCTTTGTCAGCATCGTCTTAAGCTTGCGATTCTTTTTGCTCACTGAAATTTACATAAAATATCTCTCTTTTCTACCTGGTCTTGATGATGGGACCCAGTTGTATTTTACCCCATGGTCCTTATAATTTAAGATGTCAAGATTAATTGTTAGTCTGTTCACTAACAGGACACATAGAGCTACACTGCGAGTGAAAATAGTTCATAAAAGATTTTTTAAAAGAAACTGAGGTATTTGATTGTACCAGACTCCCCCCACAGCTGGTTTTTCGCTTATTATTGTTAGTATACCGTTTGTGTTTGAAGAATCATATACAAGCATAGAGTCTGCTGTTCAACAGTGTGATAAGTTTGGTGACGAGTGACCATGTAAAATTGCTGTACAATATGATGAAATATATATCGCAATGTACAGCAATAAATCTTTGTTCATTTTAAAAGTAAAAACGACTCCAGGTTCTAAAATGAACCAAATAATGATTCATATAATAGTGCAGGGATGGCATGCTTCACACTCAAAGATAAGTCTTAAACAGAAATCACTGCCATACAAACAATCGTGATTGTTGAATAGGTAAATAGAATAACGAAAAACTAAATATCTGCAAAAATTATGACAATTATTACCATTTAGCTTAAGTACAATAATAACTATTACTTAGACTGATGGATGACAGCGACAAAAACAGTAAAGATGAAGAAGACTTATTACACTCAGTTGTTTAAGAAAATGACAAATACAGTTAATCTAAGTATCATATTTATCACTCTTACCAGAAAAATGTAGAAGGTATTCTACATAACTCACAGCATAAAATGCACTTGCTGATGAAAATATTTTGATCTATATACTTAAGTAGTCAATGCTATTCCCACATCTATATTTGTCAAAAACTTGTCCTAGTTCACTAATATCAAAATAAGTGAAACATTATAACTATACCCCATATTATGATGTCAACTTTATGTTGCACTGTAAAGTGTTTGTCGTCTTCCGTTGCTAATGCTAAATCACACTGTCACACAGCGGTAACTATGTGACTCTTTGATGTAATAGCATTCTTAACAGTATTAATAAACATTTGCACTGCTAAGAAACGCTGGTTGCTATGCTTTCAAGGTCAGACAAACATTATAGTGACACCGAGGCAGAGTATTAACTTTATCTTGCAGTACAAGTGTTTACCATCTTCTGCTGTTACAAGGTGGAGACTGCATGATAGTTCACCCCTCCATACATGAGTGTGTAAAGAAAAATTATAACCTGTCTCATACATCACCATATTACACCAAATTTTTTATCAAAAACCATGCTCCTTGTTACAGCAAAAATCTAAAAAATTTCCCCATTCATCGACATTATAATAGAATCCATTATTTAATGTCCTATAGTACAAATAATTCTAATACCATCTCATACTTAAGACAATGTTTAAACAAGTCTGTACGAGAAGGTTGATCATTTCGCACATAAATAGTACTTATCTGGCAAAGTTGGTCACAATGTCTGGGCTGTTTCCTTTGTTTCTGTGCAACCTAATGAAAAGGTTTGGTCCAGTGTCCATTCAAATGACAAGTCGCTGGAACGTTATGCTGCTGTTAACCATTTTCTTTTTATGTTTCAGTGTTCTGGAAACAGATTTTATAATTACATAAACAGCACTTCATCAAATGTACATTATGCGACTTGTCTGCACCACACAAAGATCGCAGTCAGTTTAAGAGCAACTGTACCAAAGTCTAAATATGCTAAGCCCACTGTCACGCTATCTAATTTAATTCTAACACAAATCTGAAGCACTAGGCGCAGGTTTTTGTGTTGCCTTAATAGGAATCTTGTTTTGTGTATTTACTTCAATTCTTATAGGGAATTAGCAATTTTTTAGCTCAACAGATTAAAAAATAATAGAAAGGTTTATTAAAGTTATTTGTTCACTGCCTTGTAACACATTGCACCAGTCAAAATGCAGATTCACTGTGAATACTGTTCTCAAACACTGGATGAGTTGGTTGACGTTCGTAAGCAGCTGGAAATCGCCATGACTACTGTCAAACGATTGGCAGTTGCTGCGAATCAGTGTGTTGGAAGAGCTTCTGAGAGTCGTGTACCTGTGATACTTGTACCGGAAATACCTCAAGTACTACTCTCTCCTGTGGATCATGTCTCCTCCTCAGAAAGTACAGGGTCTGTCATTACCCATCCACCTGACTGCAAGTGTCGTGTCACTGGTAGACCTACACGGTCTTTACAGGATAGATGGGGGTCAGGGAGGACTCAGTGTGCAGTACCAATCTCATAGACCAACATGTTTCAGGTGCTGTCTTTCACTGAAACTGAAACTGAGCCAGTGGGACTCAATTCACCTGTTTTGGGGAAACTTTTTTTGTCAGGTGTCAGGCATAGGTAAACGCAAAAGGGCAGGTGTCTATCAATCGTCAGCAGTTCAAACATACAGTGAATGAAGGGAAATGGCAGCAATGGATAGGAAAGGAAACCAGTTGCACTAAGCAGGTATGCCTGGGGGCCTCATTCAATATGTTGAAGAGGCTATTGCGGCAGCCATTGAGGAAACAGGGTGCAACCAACTGCAGATTATGGTGCATGTTGAACAAACAGTACCTGTCGTCAGGGGTCCTAGGTCAATCTTGGGTCATTCTAACTACTGGCAGAGATGGTTGAGAAGAGCACCCTTCGCATGGAGTTTCAACGAAGCTCACAATTTGCAGCATTGTCCACAGAACTAATCGTGGCCGTGTGGTTCTGAGTCGAGTGGAAGGACTGAATCAGAAACTTATAAGGTTGCTGTGACAAGCTAGGCTATGACTTCCCGGACTTGCGCCATAGGGTTGAGAACTGTAGGATTCCCCTAAATAACGCAGGTGTGCACTACACATCAGACGCTGCTTCTTAGGTAGCTACTTATGTGTGGGGTGCACACAAGGGTTTTTTAGAGTAGGCGACTCTCCATCCAGTCTAGACAACGACAGGTGTAGGAAACCCAAAAGTATGTGTGCAAGATCGAAAGAAATGCTTCCCAAAGATGAGTGTACTAAACTCCTAATGGTAAACTGCCGAAGCATTCGTAACAAAATGCCAGAGTTTGAAGCAGTCATGAAAAGTGGTGAAGCTCACATAATACTAGGTACAGAAAGCTGGTTGAAACTTGAAATTGATTGTAGCAAGGTTTTTGGGGAAAATTTAAGTGTTTATCTACGGGATAGGCAAATGGAAAATGGAGATGGTGTATAGTCGCAGTAGAAAAGAAACTCAAATCCACTGAGATAGAAATCGATGGTGCATGTGAGACTGTTTGGGCAAGGCTCAGTATCAGCAGTGGACATAAAATGATAATTGGGTCCTTCTATCGTCCACCAGACTCACCTCCTGGCACAACTGAAAACCTTAGAGAAAACCTCAGTTCATTTGTATCATACTGAAATCATCGGTGGAGATTTTAATCATCCAACAGTCAATTGGGAAAATTAAAGTTTCGTTAGTGGTGGCGCCATAAGACATCCTGTGAAACTTTACTAAATGCCTTCTCTGAAAACTACCTGGAACAGATAGTTAGGAACCCCACACATGATGGAAATATATTCCATCAAAAGGCAAGAAATAGGCCTGACCTCTCTGAGGTTGTCCACATCGAAATTGGTACTAGTGACCATGACATGGTTGTGGCAACAATGATTACCAAAATACATTGGACAACTAAAACCAGCAGAAAGGCATATATGTTCAGTAAACTAGATAAAAAAATCAGTAGCGCCATATCTCAATGAGAAACTTATGTGAGGCAGGAGAATGTAAAACAACTCTAGTTCAAGTTTAAAATAATAGTTGACCATGCACTGGATAGATATGTACGCAGTAGAACAGTTCATAATGACAGGGAACCTCCATGGTATACAGTCACTGTAAAAAAACTTCCAAAGAAACAGAGACTACTGCATAATAGGTTGTTGTTGTTGTTGTTGTTGTTGTGGTCCTCAGTCCTGAGACTGGTTTGATGCAGCTCTCCATGCTACTCTATCCTGTGCAAGCTTCTTCATCTCCCAGTACCTACTGCAACCTACATCCTTCTGAATCTGCTTAGTGTATTGATCTCTTGGTCTCCCTCTACGATTTTTACCCTCCACGCTGCCCTCCAATGGTAAATTTGTGATCCCTTGATGCCTCAACACATGTCCTACCAACCGATCCCTTCTTCTAGTCAAGTTGTGCCACAAACTTCTCTTCTCCCCAATCCTATTCAATACCTCCTCATTAGTTACGTGATCTACCCACTTTATCTTCAGCATTCTTCTGTAGCACCACATTTCGAAAGCTTCTATTCTCTTCTTGTCCAAACTGGTTATCGTCCATGTTTCACTTCCATACATGGCTACACTCCATACAAATACTTTCAGAAACGACTTCCTGACACTTAAATCTATACTAGATGTTAACAAATTTCTCTTCTTCAGAAACGATTTCCTTGCCATTGCCAGTCTACATTTTATATCCTCTCTACTTCGACCATCATCAGTTATTTTACTCCCTAAATAGCAAAACTCCTTTACTATTTTAAGTGTCTCATTTCCTAATCTAATCCCCTCAGCATCACCTGATTTGATTTGACTACATTCGATTATCCTCGTTTTGCTTTTGTTGATGTTCATCTTATATCCTCCTTTCAAGACACTGTCCATTCCGTTCAACTGCTCTTCCAAGTCCTTTGCTGTCTCTGACAGAATTACAATGTCATCGGCGAACCTCAAAGTTTTTACTTCTTCTCCATGAATTTTAATACCTACTCCGAATTTTTCTTTTGTTTCCTTTACTGCTTGCTCAATATACAGATTGAATAACATCGGGGAGAGGCTACATCCCTGTCTCACTCCTTTCCCAACCACTGCTTCCCTTACATGCCCCTTGACTCTTATAACTGCCATCTGGTTTCTGTACAAATTGTAAATAGCCTTCCGCTCCTTGTATTTTACCCCTGCCCCCTTCAGAATTTGAAAGAGAGTATTCCAGTTAACGTTGTCAAAAGCTTTCTCTAAGTCTACAAATGCTAGAAACGTAGGTTTGCCATTCCTTAATCTTTCTTCTAAGATAAGTGGTAAGGTTAATATTGCCTCACGTGTTCCAACATTTCTACGGAATCCAAACTGATCTTCCCCGAGGTCCGCTTCTACCAGTTTTTCCATTCGTCTGTAAAGAATTCGCGTTAGTATTTTGCAGCTGTGACTTATTAAACTGATAGTTCGGTAATTTTCACATCTGTCAACACCTGCTTTCTTTGGGATTGGAATTATTATATTCTTCTTGAAGTCTGTGGGTATTTCGCCTGTCTCATACATCTTGCTCACCAGATGGTAGAGTTTTGTCATGACTGGCTCTCCCAAGGCCATCAGTAGTTCTAATGGAATGTTGTCTACTCCCGGGGCCTTGTTTTGACTCAGGTCTTTCAGTGCTCTGTCAAACTCTTCACGCAGTATCTTATCTCCCATTTCATCTTCATCTACATCCTCTTCCATTTCCATAATATTGTCCTCAAGTATATCGCCTTTGTATAAACCCTCTATATACTCCTTCCACCTTTCTGCCTTCCCTTCTTTGCTTAGAACTGGGTTGCCATCTGAGCTCTTGATATTCATACAAGTGGTTCTCTTCTCTCCAAAGGTCTCTCTAATTTTCCTGTAGGCAGTATCTATCTTACCCCAAGTGAGACAAGCCTCTACATCCTTACATTTTCCTCTAGCCATCCCTGCTTAGCCATTTTGCACTTCCTGTCGATCTCATTTTTGAGACGTTTGTATTCCTTTTTGCCTGCTTCATTTACTGCATTTTTATATTTTCTCCTTTCATCAATTAAATTCAATATTTCTTCTGTTACCCAAGGATTTCTATTAGCCCTCGTCTTTTTACCTACTTGATCCTCTGCTGCCTTCACTACTTCATCCCTCAGAGCTACCCATTCTTCTTCTACTGTATTTCTTTCCCCCATTCCTGTCAATTGTTCCCTTATGCTCTCCCTGAAACTCTCTACAACCTCTGGTTCTTTCAGTTTATCCAGGTCCCATCTCCTTAAATTCCCACCTTTTTGCAGTTCCTTCAGTTTCAATCTGCAGTTCATAACCAACAGATTGTGGTCAGAAACCACATCTGCCCCTGGAAATGTCTTACAATTTAAAACCTGGTTCCTAAATCTCTGTCTTACCATTATATAATCTATCTGATACCTTTTAGTATCTCCAGGATTCTTCCAGGTATACAACCTTCTTTTATGATTCTTGAACCAAGTGTTAGCTATGATTAAGTTATGCTCTGTGCAAAATTCTACAAGGCGGCTTCCTCTTTCATTTCTTCCCCCCAATCCATATTCACCTACTATGTTTCCTTCTCTCCCTTTTCCTACTGACGAATTCCAGTCACCCATGACTATTAAATTTTCGTCTCCCTTCACTACCTGAATAATTGCTTTTATCTCGTCATACATTTCATCAATTTCTTCATCATCTGCAGAGCTAGTTGGCATATAAACTTGTACTACTGTAGTAGGCATGGGCTTTGTGTCTATCTTGGCCACAATAATGCGTTCACTATGCTGTTTGTAGTAGCTAACCCGCACTCCTATTTTTTATTCATTGTTAAACCTACTCCTGCATTACCCCTATTTGATTTTGTATTTATAACCCTGTAATCACCTGACCAAAAGTCTTGTTCCTCCTGCCACCGAACTTCACTAATTTCCACTATATCTAACTTTAACCTATCCATTTCCCTTTTTAAATTTTCTAATAGGTGCAAAACAAAATGTAGGGCGGTAGATAGATAGATACTGAATGAAACGCATTTGGCTGTCAACAGAGTACTGTGTGATGCCTTCAATGACTACCAAAGCAGAATATTGTCAAATGACAACGCATTTGGCTGTCAACACAGCACCGCACGATGCATTCAATGATTACCATAGCAGAATATTATTAAATGACGTTTCACAAAATCCAAAGAAATTCTGGTCATATGTGAAGACTGTTAGTGGCACCGAAGTTAGTGTCCAGTCCCTAGAAGATGAGATAGGAACTAAAATTGAGCGTAGAAAAACAAAAGCTGCAATGCTTAACTGTGTTTTGAAATGTTTCTTCATAAAGGAAAACCGAAGAGAACTGTCCCAATTTAATCCTCATATCATTGTAAAGATGAATGAAATAAAGATTAGTGTCAATGGCGTAGAGAAACAGCTGAAGTCACTAAAACTGAACAAAGCTCCTCGCCCCAATTCTATACTGAATTTGAGGCTCAGTTTGCCACTCTTCTAACTATAATCTGTAGTAGATCACTCGAACAAAACACCATGCCCAGTTCTTGGAAAAAGGCACAGGCCACGCCTGTCTACAAGAAGGGTAGCACAAGTGATCCACAAAACTACTGTCCAATGTCCTTGATATCGATTTGTTGTAGACACTAAGAACATATGTTAAGCTCAAAAATAGTGAGGTACTTTGAACAGGATGACCTCCTCAGTGCCAACCAGCATGAATTTCGAAAACATGGATCATGTGAAACCCCACTCACAACTTTTCGCACATGACGTACCAAAAACTTTGGATCAATGCAAGCAGGTAGATACAGTACTTCTTGATTTTCGAAAGTATGAAGTATGATCATATGTGGTATCAAGTGAAATTCATGACTTGCTGTTCATATTGTACATTAATAACCTTGCAGACAATATTAATAGTAAAATCAGGTTATTGCAAATGACGCCATTATTTATAATGAATTAATGTCTGAAAGAAGCTGCATAAATATTCAGTTAGTTCTTGATAAGATTTCAGTGTGGTGCAGAAATTTACAACATCCTCTAAATGTTCAGAAATGTAAAATTGTACATATTACAAAACGAAAAAATGTAGTATTCTATGATTATAATATCAACGAGTCACTGTGGAATCAGCCAACTCACTGAAGTACCTAGGTGTAACACTTTGTAGAGATATAAAATTGAATGACCACATAGGTTCAGTTGTGGGTGAAGCAAATGGTAGACTTTAGTTTATTGGTATAATACTGTCGGGGTAGTGCAATCAGTCTACAAAGGAGACTGCATACAAATCACACATGTGAATGGTTCTAGCATATTACTCAAGTGTGTGGAAACCATACCAAATAGGACTAAAAGGGTACATTGAACGTATACAGAGAAGTGCAGCACTAATGGTGATATGTTTTTTTTTAATCTGTGGGAGAGTGTCACAGAGATACTGTAGGGACTGACCTGGAAGACTCTTGAATATAGATGGAAACTATCCCGAGAAAGTCCATTAACGAAGTTTTAAGAACTAGCTTTAAATGATTATTCCAGGAACATACTACAGTGCCCTATGTGTTGCTCACATTGGGATCATCAGGATAGGATTAGAATAATTATTGCATGTACAGAGGCATTCAAACAATCATTCTTCCCATACTCCAAACATGAATGCAACATGAAGAAACCCTAATAATTGGTACAATGGGACATATCCTCTGCCATGCACCTCAGGATGGTTTGGAGAGCACAGATGTAGATGTAGGTGTCGAAGACATCATATATAGGTTACAACCACAGGTTCGAGTTCCTTCTAGAACAGGAAATAGTCCAAATTACTCTTAACACAACTTTCATAACTGAAGTGGTTTATCAGTTTTAGTTTATATATTGTTCTCTGAAAATAATGATTTGAATAAAGATTTATAGGCCTAATTATTGATTACAAAGGTTGCAGATTTTGGCAATATAAAAAATAGAAGCTTCATGTTATTTTATAAAATCGTTTTCATTATTGATAGTAACATTAGAAACATTATAAACGAAGACAGAAATTTTGCTTGCATAAGAATTAAAGGCTAAAAACATTGTTTTGAATGTAAACTTGTTTTCAGATCATTTAAGTTAATAATTGTGACTACTAATTTTTGTGTTACTTGATTGAGACAATGAAACATGTCGACATAAATAATAAAAATATACTGACAGAAAAATAGTTTTTGACAATCAGAAACATTCAGAAATATCTGCAGATGAGAAATGTGTAATTTAAGTAAGAGAATTAATCCAAGTCTGGCCAAAATTTATACACAATCGAACATTTCAGTTGTCATGCGAAAGTTTCATGCACACATGCCACAGCAAACTTATAGAAAATTGTGTCATACATCACAATCATACATCGCAATATTTCAGCAAAATTGTAACAAATTCCCCAGACATTGATTGTTACAGCAAAACTTTAACAAATTTGTACTATACAGAGATGTCATATAAAAAATTCATCAGATCGCTCCATACATTGATGTGTTACACCAAACCTGTACCAAATTGCTTCATACATTGCTGTATTACAGCAAAATAGTAACAGAGTGCCCCATACATTGCTATGTTACTGCAAAAGTCTAACAAATTACCCCATGTTACAATGAAAATGTAACATATTACTTCATATTGTAGGAAAATTTGAAATAAATTGCCCCATACATCACAAACATATAGTGGATACTATTGGGGCAATAATGGTCTGGTGTTACTGTGACTGCCATTACCTCTAATACTATTGGGTAGGGGAGGGGGGAGGCAATGATGGTCAGTTGTTTGGTGGCTACCATAATCCCAAACTGGGGACAATGATGATTAGTTGATATAGTGGCTACCACTGCGACAAATGCATAGTAATAATATCCACCTGACAGTGGATGCCAGTTACTGAAGCTTAAAACTGTTTGTAACAATAGAATCTGTCATTGTGTATATGCAATGGACACCACCTAATATGTTGTCAGGTAACGTAATAACTGCCATTATCTGACATACTATTACTGTAACATTAGAAGCTGACAGTTTATGTGCCATAAGTTGATAGTGGGGTGTTGTCTGCGGAATCTCTCTCACTTTATATTCATTTACTGGTAAGCATCAAAAGAAATTGTAACAAATTGCCTTATACATCATCATTTTACAACCAAATAGTAACCAATTTATCTATACATCACTGACATCACATGGATATGGTACTGGTCTGTACATGAATCTCATTAATCTCATTTTCCTTGTTGGAAAAGGTCTTGACTTGTGGTATTGATAAGTCTCATTTTGTTGATTAATCATTTTTCCTTGCTGGAGAAAGTCACAATTTTCTGGAACAAGTCTCAGCCTGTTTAGTCAGTGATGTATGGAGCAATTTGTTATGATTATGATGTGTGAGGCAATGTTTTTTACAATTTTTCTATAACATGTCGATGTATGGAGTAACTTGATGCAATTTTTGTTGTAAGATAGTGAAGTATATAGCCAATTTGTTACAATTTTGTAATGCTCTTTGTGAGGCTTAATTAGTAGATATGGTTACAATTTCAGTTATTTAGAAGAGACTTACTTGGCTTAAATTGTGGCATATTTTAGTACAGTCAAGATGTAATGCATGAATTTGTATATAGACTTTGTTTCCAGTGAACATCTGACCATGTGTCTTCAGCACGTCCTTTAATAAGCCTTTACTGTTTATCTTTTTTATTTAACATAGCTTTTCTCACAGAGTGTGAACTTCGCAATCATACAGTGACCCCCTCTCTCCCCACACCACCACCCCTTTGACTTCATATCTTTCTTATAGTGGTGTATATGAGTATAAATTCCCATAGTTTTCCCAGTTTGAATGATTAAAACACTATAATGCAGAATTATTCAGTTATGGAGACTCCCAGGTCTGCAATCTAATTGTCTTGTGAGGCATTCCTACAGATTCATGGATGAAAGAACACTATTTGCTACCTTCATGTATGTTAAGGTGACCATTTTAAGGAATTTTTTCTCTGGGAAATATTTGAATTGTTTCGTGGAGTGGCCGACATATGATGATGGTAATAGATAACCACCCTATTGATGCATAGTCTCTCGTTTTAGCTGACCTTACACACATGATGCCTAGGTTTCCGCTTCCCATAGTTCATCTTTGAAAAAAAGAATACGTAAATGTCAGAAAGCCTCTCAGGCAAGTTTCTAAAATAGATACACGACTTTACCTGTTAAATCTTAATTCCTTTTCACATGAATCGCCACTACATGATCGTTACAAAGCCCCTAGCATTATCCATTGTATGATTTAAGAGAAGGTAGGATTTAATAGGAGAAATTGCAAAGGGTTTGCACACATTATGGACGACAGTGAAAAGAAATGAAATGAGCAATCCTACCCATGTTTTGAAATATGAACTTGGCCAAAACAAGTCTTCACTAGGCAAACTTTCTCTTAATAAAACACACATGTTTTATTTGGCGACTCTACCCAGGGCCCATTCTGATCGCCAGTAGTAGTATCTTTCTTAATTAAATACCCCTCTTTCATTTGGGAACTCCGCTTAGATTAGATTAGATTAGTACTTGTTCCATATATCATGAATATGACACTTTGTAATGATGTGGAACATGTCAGGTTAATAAAAGGTGTCTATTCAAGATATTACATTAGACAAAATATTACATGACACTCAATAATTTTTTTGTGGAGGTTGGGAAATTACCCACTTACTATATCCAAAAATTCATCTAATGAGTAGAAGGAGTTGCCATTAAGAAATTCTTTTAATTTCCTTTTAAATCCTATATGGCTATCTGTCAGACTTTTGATGCTATTAAGTAAGTGACCAAAGACTTTTGTGGCGGCATAATTTACCCCTTCTGAGCCAAAGTTAGATTTAACCTTGGGTAGTGAAGATCACCCTTTCTCCTAGTGTTGTAGCCATGTACACTGCTATTACTTTTGAATTCGTTGCCATTAAGAAATTCTTTTATTTCCTTTTACATCCTATATGGCTATCTGTCAGACTTTTGATGCTATTATGTAAGTGACTAAAGACTTTTGTGGCAGCATAATTTACCCCCTTCTGAGCCAAAGTTAGATTTAACCTTGGGTAGTGAAGATCATCCTTTCTCCTAGTGTTGTAGCCATGTACACTGCTATTACTTTTGAATTCGTTCAGATTGTTAATAACAGATTTCATAAGTGAATATATATATATATATATATATTGTGAGGCTACAGTGAAGACCTCTAGCTCTTTAAATAAGTGTCTGCAGGATGATCTTGGATGAGCTCCAGCAATTATTCTGATTACACGCTTTTGTGCAATGAACACTCTTTTACTCAATGATGAGTTACCCCAGAATATGATGCCATACGAAAGCAGAGAATAGACGTGGTAAGCTAATTTACTCAGATTATATCACCAAAATTTGCAATGACCCTAATAGCATAAGTAGCTGAACTCAAACATTTCAGCAGATCCTGAGTATGTTTTTTCCAGTTCAACCCCTCATCAATGCATACACCTAGAAATTTTGAATATTCTACCTTAGCTACCGATTTCTGATCGAAGTCTATATTTATCAATGGGGTCATTCCATTTACTGTGTGGAACTACATATACTGTGTTTTGTCAAAGTTTAATGAGAGCCCATTTGCAGAGAACCACTTAACGATTTTCTGAAAAACATCATTTACAATTTCATCAGTTAATTCTTGTCTGTTGAGTGTGTAGCTATACTTGTATCATCGGCAATAAGTACCAGCTTCACACCTTCATAAATATAGAATGGCAAGTCATTAATATATATTAAGAACAGCAGAGGACCCAAGACTGAACCTTGCGGCACCCCATTCTTGATTGTTCCCCAGTTTGAGAAATCACCAGTTTTTTGCATGTCATGTGAACTGTTTATTTCAACTTTCTGCACTCTTCCAGTTAGGTATGATTTAAACCATTTGCGCACTGTCTCATTCATACCATAGCACTTGAGCTTATCTAGAAGTATGTCTACATCAACAGGATTACTCTCCAGTTCATAATTAAATGCCCTGGCAGAGGCTTCACCGAACCACCTTCTAGCTGTTTTTCTAACATTCCCTTCTCAAAAAACACACAAGAAATTTGAACACTTTAATCTTTCTGTGCGACCTCTAATTTCTCTTATTTTATTGTGATGATCATTTCCCCCTGTGTAGGTTGGTATCAATAAAATATTTTCAAAGGCTGAGGAGAAAGTCGGCGATTGAAATTTCATTGGTTGTGAATAGTAGAGATATTGTTGTGAGAATACCCCTCCTTTGTTAAGTATTTGTCTTCTAGACTGCTGAAAGTGTAGACAGCCAGCTGTGGATTGAAACTGTAGTATTGTTGTATCCTTTATTGTTTATTTCTTCTGTTTTATGAACTGTAACAATTGTTGTAGTTTTTGTAGTTGTGTCAAGCGATTTTGATGTAACCTTAAAAGCTCGATAATTGCAGCACCTATGATTTTGATATACGTTACAGAGTGTGTCACTTTTCCTCGTCGCCCCTTTTTTGCAGATTGCCTGTTAAGTTTACTAATTTACAAACAAGTACTTATCAATCTTGGAGGCAACAAACTAGAAGCTACTTCCATCATAGCGTAATCTTTAATAATGTTCTGTCTTCTTGAATATGATATCATTTCTAACCAAGGACCCACTGGCAGTACTCTGATTAATTATTTCTCAGAGGTATTCAAATTGTGTATAATTACGATAGCCTACTGGTGCTTTCGCCTCATGAGCTGTGGACCTTACCGATGTGGGGTTGCGAGAGTTCAGCAGGATGTAGTTATATGTCTTCTGGTTCTGTAGAACATCTGTCCACTTTATTCTTCAAAACACAGACATGTACTATCTCACTCAGACCCGCTTCAATGATTAGCCAAGGACTTGAGTATAAACAGCATTTAGATACATAGACCTTTTCAGCACAAACAACTAATTTTCTCTCCTATCCAACTGACATTTCTTTTTTTTACAACACTGCTAACAGTAGAGTCTCTCAGCTACACTTGTACTGACGTCAGAACATTTGTCGCTGTGCCCACGATACCACACGAATATCTAATACAGAAATTACGAAAGACAAGCAGGAACTTAATCTAGAAAATGTTACATATATCAATCACTGATTGCCAATAGCGAAATATTGGCTCTGAGCACTATGGGACTTAACTTTTGAGGTCATCAGTCCCCTAGAACTTAGAAGTAGTTAAACCTAACTAACCTAAGGACATCACACAGATCCATGCCCAAGGCAGGATTCGAACCTGCGACCGTAGCGGTCGCGTGGTTCTAGACTGTAGCGCTCAGAACCGCTCGGCCACTCCAGCTGGCAGCGAAATATTATTTAATGATTATTCATATCACTTCAGAGTTACAATACAGGAAGTTTACTCGTTCATATTTAATGCTGAGAGTACAGAAACTTTAAATCAAAGAAGGTACTCATGGGAATCTTCCTAAACTAAATGTACAAAATTTTTCACTGGGTGGCTTACGTGCCTCAACAATACAGACAGTTGTACCTTAGATATAACCACAACATAGGATTATCTGTAGAGAGACTAGCATAATCTGTGGTTCCTAAAGAGTGCAAGCATACCCGGTGGTTCCCCACAAAATGACGCTGGAAGTAACGCCACTGTGCCTTTGCAAACACTGGACGACTGGCACTCTCCAAAGATCGCCGCCACACTCGCCAACGATGGTTAGCAGGTGTAGTGCAGAACCGCGATTCATCAAGAAAACTGTGCGACGCCATTCATCAGCATTCGATGGTTCCCAGTGATGGCATCACTGTAACCGCAGGCGTTTTTGTTGCGATATTAATGGCAGCCAATTTATGGGACAGTATGAGTAATTACTTATTCGATATCGCAGTGCCTGTGTTATTCTAAATTACGATGCAAATTACTTGCATACATGTCAAAAGGAACTTCATGTAATTCAGAATAACATAGGCACTGCAATATCATATTACTCTGCCAACACCATGCATGTGACTTTCAAGTAAAATGTCCCACCTGTACGGGAATGTGCATAATGAATATAGAAGTACAGGGTGAAGACACATAGTTGACGACGGAAGTTCGAGTTTGGCCGCGGAACATGCATGGATAGCCAAATGGCGCGATGAACGGGAAATCCGAGATCGAGTCCCAGTCTGGCACAAATTTTCATTGTCGTCATTCCATTCTACAGCTGATGGTTGCCCATATTCGCAGTTACAAATACATTTAATATAGTAATGACCTAGTCTGACTGCTGCTAGTCCCTGACTAATGGTGCAGGATGATACAAAATGTTGCAGGGAGTCTGTTATTTGTTCTTGGTTGGCAGGCATAGATACGAAAAGGTTACGATTTGCTTCATGCACAATGCAGCGATTCTCCCTTGTGATGGTCAGATGTGGTCACTCATAAAATTTAACGATGTGTATGTCTGCCCTCACGTTCCTGTGCTCTCCACCATATGACCACTGTCACATCTGAATGCTCCAGAAATCTTGATACTGCATGATTTGATCTTGCAGCCAAATGGAGATCCGAGATCCACAATGACGTCTCTTTCAAACTGTCAGGTGCTGATAATGTTGTCTCACACGAATATATAGCGTCGCCATACCTTTAATAGGGAGCACATCTGACACTGCTCACAACCCTTACACTGTATTCCCACCAGGTATGGAAACAACACTTACACCCGAACAACACTATTGCACTCAGGTGGCCATTCTACCTGCCACAGAGAATTGCAACTCCAAACATTTACATGCTCGTCGATCTTGTGTACATGTATGACATTAAATTACCATCTGACCATGTCTGCTGGGCACTTCACTATTTTGTCAGGCAGTGTATTCCGAAGGTAACATAGTCCTCCCATTCAGATCTCCAGATTGGAACTACTCAGGAGGATATCATCAGGAAAAACAAAACTGGCGTTCTACCGATAGGAGCTTGGAATGTTAGATCACTAAATGGGTAGTTAGGCTAGAGAATTTAGTTGAAGTCATATATCGTGGGCATTACTGAAATGTATTGGCAGAAAGAACAGGACTTCTGATCAGATTATTATAAAGTCGTAAATTTAAAATCAAATAGGAATAATGCAGGATAGGCCTAATAGCGAGTAAGAAAACAGGAATATAAGTAAGCTATCATTAGTGAACATAATATTTTAGCCGAGATAGACATGAAACCAAAAGCAACCACAATGGTATTAGTGTACATGCCAACTAGCTCTGTAGATGATGAAGAGACTGAATGAATGTATGATGAGAAAAAAGAAATTACTCACATAGTTAAGAGAAACGAAGTGTAAATTGTTATGGGGGACTGAAATTCGATAGTATTAAAAGGAAGAGGTAGGAAAATAGTATGAGAACATAGATTGGGGGAAAGGAATGAAAGAAGCAACCACCTGGTAGAATTTAGCACAGAGCTTAACATAATCATGCCTGACACTAAGGTTAAGAATCACATAAGACGCTTAAATACGTGGAAGAGAGCTGTTGACACTGGATGGTTTGAGATTGACTATCTAATGTTAAGAGTGAGGTGATGAAATCCAATTTCGAATTATAAGACCATTCCAAGAGAAGATGCAGACATTGACCATAATCTGTTAATTATGAATGGCAGACTAAAGCTGAAGAAATTAATAAAAAGTAGCAAATTAAAGAAATAGGACCTGGATGCGATGAAAGAACCAGCTGTTGTTTGCAGTTTGTAAGAGAGTATTAG